>NW_020954571.1:18853886-18888389 GCF_900497805.2 Vombatus ursinus | reverse complement strand
ATATAAGAAGTCAAGGTTGCCTCTTGGAGCCTCTCCCCAACTTTTGCCTGGGATTAAAACTGACAAGCCTCAGGGAAAGGTGAGAGGGTAAGGCTAGGTTGTAAACACAATAGGAATTGATTTGACTTTTTGGGTAATTTAAAAGGAAATAAAGAAAAAGTTATAGGCAGTTGGGAATGCCACCACAAATCTTTGAAAAGTGAGACAAGATTTTATTCTGAAACTAAATAAGATAATTGTTGTCAATCAAAACTTAATATAAACTGCATTTACTATTTGCCATTAAGAAATTTATTAGTTATGTGACCTTAAGCAAGTTACTTCACCTCTGCCTATCTCAGAAGTTTACTACTCTGTAAAGAGGATAAGAATAGTGCCCACACCCCAGGATTATTGTGAGGATCTAATGAAATAATGGTTGTAAAGTATGCCTGGAATATAGTAAACACTGTATAAATGTTGACTACTGTTACTATTATTATTTCTTTAATTGAATGTAATTACCCCATATTGGATAACTCTATACTGGGTTTTAGATATGATTCATATAAAACACGAATGGTGATGCAACAAATTATTTTCTACGTAGGATAATTTGGAAATGCATTCAATTGAATTGATGTCATTTAACTGGCATTTTATTATTGTGTTTGTAAAGTATTTAACAAGGTCCAGATTAAAAGTCACTTTTCTATACAAAAAAATGGAGTTAGAGAGGTAGTTTCCCTTTGGTCTGAATTCTGTTGGATTGGGAATTGAGTTGATAAAAGAATGTATAAAAATAGATATTTGAAAACTGTTCAATATTTAATGGGGTATATTTTGTTTTAAAATTAACAACAACAACAATAATAATAAAAATTTACTGTTTGGAGAGAAAGTTGCACAGACCCTTTAAGATATTCTTTTTTGTGAAGTCCCTTGAGACTTTGTATTCAGGCAAGATCATAAGATTTTATCAGCCCTGCCAATCACATGTTGTAAAATTCTAAAGTACTTAAGTTTGAGAAACTGAGACTGTGAAAATAGAATCCCCTCTCCCATTCCTTGTCAAAAGGGAGGAACTTGTAATTTTATCATAATAATGAGTGAATTTTCATCTGGAAATGTTTGGCTGTCACTTTTAAAAACATGAAAATGTATGGGATAGTTTAAATATGTATATTTGATACATTAATAAATAGTATGTATTGAAATTGCATCTTTGAACCAACTTAATAACAATAGACCTCAGATTCAAAGATTTCAATATTGCCTTAGGGGTAGATGGGCAATACAGGTTGGAGACTTACAGTAGACAGTGGTCTTTTGGGGTTTTTTGAGTGCACTATCATGTATCCGTTGTATGTGTGGAACCCCAGAATGTGATTATTCTTAATTTCTAAATGAAGGATAAATGAAATGTCCTTGTGTTTTTGTTCTTTGTTAACTATTATATGAACATTTTGGTTAAAAATTATAATCTAGTCATTAGCTATGATTAGTGAAATTCTGCTATTTGAAGTAAAATCTCTTGGGACTGTAATTTAATATTGTTCTGAGTCTGATCGGATATGGTTATTTAAAGTGCCCATTAAGCCAGCATTCAAGGAGACAGTGGCATGGTAAAGCCTAAAAACTGCTACAGGTGGATGTTTGTCCTTGGCAAACATTGAAGGGATGACCTTGTAATGGTCTAAAGTAGGATCCCCTTGACTCAGTTTCCCCATGATGCTATTTGCTTTTGAACAAAAAGTTTTCCACCTGGTTAATCCTGAGCCTGGCCTTGCTACCCTGTGACTAATGGGGAACTTTGCTACATGCCTGGCTGTTAAATATGACTCATGCATAAAATCAAACAGAGGTAAGGGAGTTTTTCCCCTTTTATGGTTTATGTCAGGTCAGTCTGTGCCCTTGAGGGGACAAGTCTTGCTATTGTCATAACCCTGTCTCCCCCTTTTTGTTTCATAGCATATTTCTATAATTGGGCAGGTTAATTGTAGGAATTGATTGGATTTCTGGATTTAGTATTAGAACATGTAGAAGTTTTTCTTGCTGTGGTACTAAATTTATTAATTAAATACAGTAATATTACTACATTTGAGTTGAAATTGTAGTATAGGAATGATATCATCTCCTAAGGGGGGAGATTAGAAAAATTAATAAGACAAAGATGTAATGTAAAAGTTTTCTAATAAATGGAATAGTCAATTTTGAGAAAACAACAGGCTCAGACTATTTTCTCTAAGAACTAGGATATATACATAAGTACATAATTAGCTTCTAAATGTTTCTACTGGGAAATTCAAACTTTATGTGTGTTTTAGTAACAAGTTCTCAAATTAGATTAAAGGTTTTTACATATAAAATTGCTTTGATAATTGTAAACAAAGTAAAATAATTTTCCTTTTTTGTAGTATCTGTTTTAAGAAACAGAAGGGCTCATTTTCCAAATCAAATCCCTCATGGATTTTTTTTTTTTAGGTTCTTCCTTCAAAGTGTTGATAGCATTGTCCATATCAGGCACAGGGTATAGATAAGGATAGAAATAATAAATGGTACATAAAAACTAAAATTTTCTGAAGTTTCAGGTGAATTATGGCTTCCTAATTTCATATTCTTCTTTTGCTCTGCTGTTAGTAGAATCAGAACCATAAGATTGATCTGGTTTCCACCAAATTTGGGAGGTTATACTAAACTATGTTGAGTAGTTACTGGCAGATTTTAGCAGAATTACCTCAGAATCTCTAAAAGTGCCTTGGAACCAGAGAAGCAAAGCCACCTTCAGAACTGTCCTGAGAATGAGGCCTATTCCAGAATGCCCAAGGGAAGATATTTCTAAGGACTAGATGACTACATGGGATTCTAGGACTCAAGATGAAATATGCTGATTAAATGGACATTAGAAATAAGTTGCCAGGATATAAGGAGACAATGTTATTTGATATTAATGATCATTATCGTAGCTGTTGTACTAAGGTATAAGAAAAGATGATTCCCAGTGGTCTTTTCTTGGCATGTAATTCTGATAATGAATGTATTAAAAAAAAAAACTATAAATTTAGCTATAGATGAGTGATTAATAGCTGGGGGGTGGGATGCAGTGATCTGGTCTCCCCCCACACACATACACACACCAAGGATCAAAGGGGGAAATTGTGGAAATCTTGTGAATCAAACTGACTCTATCTTGTAAAACTAACTCCATTTTGAGACTTAGGTTTCATTTTCCACTCTCCTACCCTCATCTGCGGGAATTGAGCAATATTCTGTTTCACATCTGGGAAAGTTCTGAAACTTACTCACCCCCTCCCAACTCAGAAAATCTTTAATCTTTCCTCTAATAAGAAATAAGATTACCTAATCTTGAATCCTGGTTTATATCTTGTTTGTTGTTTTCATATGTATAAAAATCTGTTCAAAATCTTTATTTGGGGTTCAGTGCCTACTGAAGGACCTGGTCCTGATTTGTTGTGCAACTATAGGTCTTGCCAATAAATTGATATTCTCAGAAACTCAACCTTTTGTTTCCTTAGTTATTGCAGATTTCACTCATGACAAAGGGAGGCCACTAGAAGTTGGTGGAGTTGGGAGGGGTCAGGAAACACTTCATATGGATGATGATGGTTGAGCTAAAATCTAAACCTAATAAAAAAAACTGATGATCACAAAGAGTCAATATGATTTTATCAAGAAGTATATCAGACTAACCCCATTCTTTTTTTTAATTAGACTACCAGACAGATAGTTCAGGGGAATAGTGTGTGTGTGTGTGTGTGTGTGTGTGTGTGCGTATAGTTTTCCTGGATTTCAGAAAAGTATCTGATGAAGTGTCTCATGCAACCTTTACACAGAAAATGGAGGAATATGGACTAGATCATTCAATAAATTGGTGGTTGAATGATTTTCCCCAAACAGTAGTCATGTAAAGTTCGATGGCAACAGAAGAGAGGTATCTAGAGAGCTGTGTCTGTCCCTGTGCTATTTAATATTTTGGATAATGAATTTGATAAAGACAGGAGTGGCATGCAGATGATCTCAAACTAGAAAGGATAGCTAACATATTGGATGGCAGTCAGTATCCAAAATAATCTCAGTGGACTAGAATGTCAGGCTAATTTTAATTAGGTGAAATGTAATAGAGATAATATGAATACTCTGCTAGAAAAAAAATCCAACTCACAAGTACCATATGAGGGATGCATGGCCAGAGAGTAGTTCATCTGAAAAGATCTAAGGGTTTAGTGGACTGCAAGCTCAAAATGAGTCAATAGTGTAATATGGAATTAAAAAAAATAAACATACAATAGTAGACTGTATTAAGTGTCCAGTACAAGGGTGATGATAGTTCAGTTGTGGTCTAACCAGGGTAGAGTACAGCATTACTACTGGGTTCAATTCAGTGTGCTGCATCTTAGAAATGGCATTAATAAGCTGGTTTTTCCAGGGGAAAGAGACCAGGATAATGAAAAGTGTATGAACAATGACTTACCAGAATTATCTGAAGGAACTAGGGATATTTAACTTGCAGAAAAGGAAGGCTGCATGTGGGAAGAGGGGAAGAAGAATAATTATGGCTGTCTTCAAGCATTTGGAGTGTGATCCTGCAGAAAAGAGAGCAATTTCAGCCAGGTCAGCCCTAATAAGGCAGAACTAGCAGCAGCAGGTAGAACTTGAAAAGGCAAAAAAGTCTTGATGTAAGGAAAGACTTCTTTATTGGAAATCTAAAGTGGAATTGTCTAAAAGTGTAATGAGTCATCTTAGAAGGTAGGGGACTTTCCCTCATTACAAGTATTGAAACAAAGGCTGGATGACCACTTGTTAGACATGTCACAGGTCAGGTTTAGCCAGGCTAGATGGATTCCAAGTAAAGACCTATAAAGGAGGAAAAGTTGTCAGAAGGACTTTACATCCCAAACAGAGTCAAAGCAAAGCTAGAGACAGGTTTTCAATAGTCTATCAAGTGCCTTTAAGCTAGATCCTTGCAAAGAGTAGACACTTAGTAAATGTTTGTTGAATTAAGTAGAAGTTATATCAGTTAAAGAAAATAGCCAGAAGTCTTTGGTGCCAACCTGGACCACCCCTATCTTAATCATCAGTTAAGCAATTGTTCTCCTGGTGGGTCCCATTACTGTAGCAGTTCAGTGACCTTTTCATTCATCTGTTCATTCAAAAAAGTTATTCACTGAGTGCCTACAGTCAGATAATCTGGTACTGAAAACCTAGCTATGGTGAGAATCATGTACACAGTCCTTTCCTTGAAGGTACTTAGCACCTGCTTGGGAAGAGGAGCCCAGGACATCTGAAGCAGAAAATAATACAAACCTGTAAAATGGGGGTAATGAAACTTCTAATATCCATCTTACAAGGCTTTTGCAAGGAAAGTGTTAGTAAACTCTTAAAACCCCTGGAACTGTCAACTACTATTATTGTCATACAGCAGATAATCAGATGGCAGAATAATCATAACTTGCCAGGATTCTTCCATAAGCTTTCTCGGTTCAAGATTGACACTGGGGCTTAAAGTTTTCAGCCTGATTAAAATGACTTCCTCACTATTGGATTCCCTTTTTTTTTTTTTCCCTGTTCCAACCTGCTCTCTTTCAAGCCTTCCATATGTCAGTTAGTACTAATTTTCATGACAGACTGAGCTCTATGCCTAGTGTCAACCACACTTTAGTTCCTTTCTCCTTCATCAATCTCCTTCTCTATGACTTAGAACCAAGACAGAAGGAAACCTGGAATGAATTTCAAAAAACATTCAATGCAGACATCTGCATATGCTATTTCCTTATCTTATTTCAGCAGAAGGCTCTTTGAAGTTCTAATGGGCCCAATACTAAACAGGGTAGTTCCATGGAAAAGAAAGTTCCTACTGTCACTACAGATCTGATCCATTCTTAGAAACAGAGCCTACCACTGATTTTTTTGACTGAGCCCCTGATGTCAACACCCCCCAGTGAATTTTCTATTCTCCTCTAGGAAAATTGCAAGTTCACTAAAAGAAAATATTTTAGAAACAGCTGTCAAAGACCTCCAGACTTTCATGCCAGCACTACAAAGAATCAAATATTTGCTTAAGATGGAAAAGTCAGGTTTTTTTTTCTTCTTATAAACCTACCTGTTACCTGCAGATTCTTTTCCATATCTACCAATGCTGCCATTGAAATTCAACAAGTGAATATCAAGGCCCTCTTCCAAAGAGGAAGATAAAAAATAGGGTTCACTAGGAATAAAACTAGAAATGACCTTGAAAAGTCATGTATCCAAACTCCTTTATTTTACAGATGAGAAAACTAATGCCTAAGGGTAAGGCCCATGCTCACACAGCTAGTAAATACTAAAACTAAGAATTAAACCCAGGTCCTCTGATTCCAGGTAAAAATGGTCTTTACAACTCTACCAAGCTGGAGAAGTCTAAAATCAGGGAGCAAGGGAAAGGGGAACAGAATCAGGGGAGCAAGTTGAGCACAATTCCTTGACAGCCCCCTCGGTGTTTCAAAATAGGGCTTGCTCAAGTGGCCTGAGCTGGGGATCAAATGCATGACCTACATATATTCTTAATATGCTAATTTTTGTTTTGGTTTCTGAACAAAACCAGTCTTTTAAGGAAAATTTTAACAGATTTGAAACCAGAAACCCTGCCCTCCCCTGAGGCATTAAAAAATGCAAACTGAAGGCTTCCCATGTGTGGAGGTTATTACTGATTTCCTTCCAAAAACAGAAGAAGTGTTGCAACAGTCACAACACTTCAGCTCCCTGGGCCAACAAACTGTTTTCTTTCCGCACACTCATTAACCATGGTGTGGGACTCAATCACTGCTCTAATTTCCTACTTTAAATGTTTTTCTTTCTCCCACTTTTCATAAATGTCTTTTTATGTTTTGCATTTGCATAGCCAGACTCCGGCACTTATACTGATAGGCCTGGGCCTGTCAGACACAATCCAAAAGGAGTACAAAGCCCTCTGAATTACAGTGGCATTAGTGTTGAAAATTCAAATTTGATTTCAAGAAATGAACCTTCAGAAATAAAAGCTTTCTTTGTCAGCTCCAGATCGGAAATGAATCTGTCTTGAAAGGAGGGTAACAGGCCATTTAAAAATGCTTCAAAGAAGTTTTTGTTATGTACCATGACATCTCCCCAGTGGAACAGTGCTAGGAAACCCAGTCGGCACTCAATAAATGTTTTTTGATGATGATGATATATTCAGGTAGGTATTCAACATAATTAAAATGATAGAATGTTATCAAACAGTCTACCTTGGCCTTTAAACTTGTTTAGGGTACATATTTAGGCCTAAAACTCTAGATTTGAGGTTGGAAGTCTTAGGCTCAAATACTTTTACTCTGCTACTTCCTACCTATGTGTGGGGACAAGTTACTTGACCTCTCTGAGTCTCAATTCCTTCACCTATAAAATGAAGGAATTGGATAGAAATCCATCTGCAAGTTGCCTTCCAGATATAAATCAAGGATCCTGAGGCCTCAAATTCAACATCTCCGTAAAATATGTTAAGAAACAATAACACTCCCCAATTTCCCTGCCTATCCAATCCAATCCAACAAGCATTTATTAAGTACCTAAAATACAAGGCACTGTGCTAGGTGCTGCAGAAGGAAAAGTACAAACCCCAAATAGTCCCTGTTCTCAAGAAGCTTACATTCTGTTAGATGGGGACAACATTTCTTTCTGACCTCACTCTAGAGTTTAGAATTCCAATGCTGATAAACTGCATTAGGTCAAGTTCTCCCTCCAATTTACTCTCTTTCTCCAGGGGCTATTCCACAGCCCATCTCTATTTCATCAATAGCACTTTGTCGAAATTCAGCCAAGAAGCCAGTCTGAAGTCCAGGAAGTAGCATAGTTGAACTACAGCAAGAGGATCAGCAGTCATCTCCCAAAGTCTGATACCTGTTGCTGTGCAACGGCTTTCCTAAGCCTCAGTTACCTGCCAGAAAAGGCAAGGTTATTCACAAGAGCTTGACAAGGCCCAGGATCGAGGTTTCATATTTCACAGTAGTGTCAGGGAAAAAGGGCAGGACACGGACTCTGTAGACCAGGAACTTGAATTCTCTCTTTGTTACCTTGCCAACTACGTGCTTTGGGGTAAGTCAAAGCTGAGCCCTCAGTCTGCTTAACTGTGAAATGAGAACAACAGTACCTAAGCTTCCTACTTCAAAAGACAGTGGTAATTAAAGTGTTTCCTAAAACTTAACAAACTATCCAAGTATGGGTCATTATCTGAGATTGTTGTGATTAATGAAATAAACATACCCCCCTATCAATCAAAAGAATTGCAATGTTAGTGCTAAAAAAGGATAACATTTCTAAAATATAACTTTTGTTAGGGTGTGCTATAATTCTGACTTCAAGGTGCTTGCTTTACTACCACTTTAAACAAAGGTGTTAATAGATTGATATTTTATTCTTCAATGCTTCAATGAATCTATAATCTCATGGATGTAACTACTCTTTCCAATGGTACATATTGTGACTTTTCTAAGATTTCTCAATCTTTGCAATTCAGGTTCGTGTCCTTCTATAAATCCTTGCTGGGATAGTCTAACCAAAAATGCTAGAGGGCTTCCTTAAGGGTTTTTAACATTCCAGGAATATTCGTTCAATCATTTATTTGAAATTCCATAAACATTTATTAATGCTTCCTTCTCGACTACATGCTTAGCAATGTGTTAGGATCTGGGAATGAGAGTAGACTTGGGTTGTCTATCTGTCACTTTACCCTTTTACTATGTAAAAAAACTCAACTCATTTTTTTACCATACATTTCCTGGATGATAGTTTTTGTGCCACTTCTTAAACATAAGTTATCATAAACATTATTTGCAGTCAATTAACATCCATCATTAAAACAACAGTAATAATTGGCTCAAATGCTTCCCAGTGTTGCATGAATTGCTAGCAAGACACTTTAGCAGATGTCTTTCTTACCTCTTTTTTTTAACAGAAAGCATTACATACGTACTACCAAAAGATGAGAATTCCAGTGACCCCCTCCAAATATAGACCCTCACATCTTACATCACTTGGGAAAAAAATTACGCATTTTTGTTGTTCAATCATTTTTCAGTTGTGTCTGACTCTTCATGGCCCCATTCAGTGTTTTCTTGAAAAGATATTGAAGTGGTTTGACATTTCCTTCTCTAGCTTATTTTGCAGATGAGGAACTGAAGCAAATAGGGTGAAGTGACTAGACCTGAGTCACTCAGTAAGTGTCTGACACCAGATTTGAACTCATGAAGTTGAATCTTCCTGACTTCAGGCCTGGCACTCTACCCACTGTATCACCTAGCTGCCTCTAAGAAAACTACATATTAGATTAAGAGCAAAAAAGTCCCAAGTATATAAAGAACAACTCATTTATTTAGTGAGATGTCCTCCTTATTGAGAAAATTGAAGCCATTCACCATTAACCCCCTCTTCTCCCCTTGTCTTTACCTCAAATTCTCTTGTCATCCTCCACTACTCATCTTTCTCATTGCCATAGCCCTTAACCCCATCCTCAATTGTCTTTAGCAAATTTCCTACTTGGTCATCCCTCCTCTTTCTTTATTCTTCAGTCTTTCCCTACCTACTTGTTCCTTTTCTACATCTTTCTGCCCAAGTTGCCTTACTTTAAAAAAATTGCTAAGCCCTATCATCTTATCAAACTATCATCCTATATCTCTCCTACCTCTCTTAACCAAATTCCTAGAAAAAGCTATCTGTACTTAACACCTCCACTTCTGCACATCTCATTCATTACTCAACCTTTTGCAAGGTGAATTCTGACTTCATCAGTCAATTATAATTATGTTATCCAAAGTTACCAATGATATTTTCATTGACAAATCTGATAGTCTTTTTTCATACATCATCCTTCAAGATTCCTCTTCTGCAGTTGACATGGTTTGACATCTTCTTTTCCATATACTCTCACCTTTCTGGGTTTTCTTGATAGTTCTCTCTCTTGGCTTCCTTTCTATCTATTTAATAGCTCCTGCTTAGTCTCCTTTTCTGGTTCATTATTCATATAATACACCCAAACTATAGATGTTGCACAAGGCTCCATCCTAGGCCCTCTTCTCTCTCTACACTTTCTTAATGACCTCATCAGTTTCATGACTTTGTGTTATTTCTGTGCAAATGACTATAGATCTAGATATCCAGCCTGTGTCTCCCGGGTTCTGGTCTTTTATTACCAATTACTGTTAGTACATTTCACACTGGATGTCCCAGAGACTTCTCAAAATATATATGCCCCAAACAGAACTGATTATCTTGCCCCCCAACCCCACTGCTCTTCTGAACCTTTCTATTTCAGTCAATGACACCATCTGTCTTAAAGTCAGCTGGGTTCATAATCTCACCATTATTCTTGACTCCTTCTCACCCCTCACCCCACATATGCGATGAGTTGCCAAATCTTGCCATTTCTAACTTTACATATTTCACCTTTGACCCTTTCTCTCTACTCACACATATATTACTTTTGTTTAGGGCTCCATCACCTATTGCCTAGATTATCAAAATGAATTGAATTTAATTACATACCTTGAGTTTCTCACTACTCTAAGCAATCCTTCATAATGATTTTTCCTTAAGTATGAAGCTGATTGTGTTTCTCTCCTACTCAATTAACTTCAGTGGCCTTTAGAAAAAATATATATATATAAGGCTCTGGCTTTCAAATCACTCACAACTAGACCCCAATCTAGTTTCCCAGTTTTATTATACATTATTCCCCTTCCCACACTTCATGGTCCAGCCAAACTGCCTTCTCTCTATTTCTCACACATCACTCTATTTCTCATTTCTATGTCTTGGCACTGATCCTCCCCCATGCCTGGAATATACTCTTAACTTGTCCCTACCTTATAGAATCCCTAACTTCCTTTAAGATCTAGCTCAAGTACTACCTACTAAACAATACATTTCTTGACTCCACCCTCAACTGCTAATTCCCTTCCATCACTGTCTACTTTGTATTTAAATATCACATATGTATAATCCCAGTTCCAAAGCCCATTGGTATGGGAATCTTTCCTTAATGGTGGAAATCAGCCCTGCACACCTGCATGAGGCATGGAGTTGGTGAGAGAGAGTGAGCTCCAGTCTCTTCAGTCTCTTGAGTCTTCTTGTGGCTTTGTTCATGTACTGTATAACATTAGGCCCAGGTATGGAGAGAACACTAAAATATTTAGAGTCAACCTAGAAAATGGTTCTCTAATTAAAACATACCATCAGCAAAATCATGTCATGAGCAATTGAGATAATATATGTCACTTTTTCAGGAAGAGAATCTTAGGTCTTTTTGATTCTACCTGTCTTTCAATTTATTTTTCTCTCTCCTAAATAGAATTTGTGGCTTCAAAATTAAAGGGGAACAAAACTGAAACATCTTATTAATCACTTGATGTATACTGATGACATCAAGTTATATTGCTTCACTGAAAAACATTCATCAGGTCCATCACCTCAAGGAATCTTTTTCCAGTAATTTTAGAGAAATCATACAATTGATATATACTTTGGAATGGATAAATCTAAAATTCTTAACACATGGCAAGCAAAGACAGAGGCTGAAGGCTTTGACCTTGAATTGGCCAAATTGAACCAATAGCGGAAGATGTTATTTGAAAATATGGTGGTCTCTTCCAGGCAAGCTACATTGAGTATGAATATGTTAAGTCATATTAGCATCCTGAAATAAAGCTTAATGGAGAGAACACATTTAAAGCAATTAATGTCTAAGCAATACCAGTCTTAATGTGGATTTTGGCACAGCAAAATCAAAAGACTATCTAGAAGGTCTAATTAAAAATTCATATAATGCTAATGAATTGATAAATATGCTCAGAAGATATGATAAACAAGTTAAATCTTATAGAAATACTTCTTCATAACAAATAGGGGACACTTTATAAAGCAGTAGTAAAAGATAGGAACAAATATATGTCACTGGATTTGTCCAATGTAACTGAAAGTGGTTTATCTCTGGATATAGTCTATGAAATGACTAAGAGCCAAAAAAAAATCATAAAGATCTTCATGAGTGATATTCACATGAACTCAACCAATAATATGTCAACCAAGAAGTATCAAACAAATGGTTGAGCTATGCATATTTGTTTATAGAAATAGCAATTCAGAACTGCCACAGAAATTTAAAAAAAAGTTTATTTTTAAGTATCCAGATTCGTTGATTGATGTAGATTATGCAATAAAGTGGTGAAAAGTATGCAACATATCGCTGTAGATTGAAAAAAGAAGTGGCATCTACAAGATATTTAGGAATACATCACCAAGAGGCTAGAATTATATAGAATTATACACTAGCAGCTCACTATCCTGTATAAATTGTGGCCAATTCCCATGCTACAAATACAAACCCTAAAATACTCTGGAGAATTCAATTTATAAATAATGGAAATAGATAATTGGTACATTCAGAAATGTTGCTCACAGTCACCTGAAAAGATGGTGTCCCATAAAAAAGTAAATAACTACATTTTTAATAGATGCCACTATGCCAAATACTCGTAATCTCCAAATAACATTAAATGGGAAACCTTCAAAATATAAAGGTATAACAGAAGAAATTAAAACCATGTAAGAACAGGACAAGGTACATACCATCTTTGTAGAATTCTGCCTGTTATGGTACAGTCCCAAAAATATTTTCAGTGACTCTCAAGATGAACTTATATGCCAATTCTTTGATTCAACTCTAAAAAGCAATCATTTTAACCATTGCTGAAATAACCCACTGAGCATTAAACACCTAAAAATCATGGCAGGATAACTACTGTCCTCAGACATTTCTATTTGAACTCCCTCATGAAAGATGAAAATGAAATAACAATAATAATAGCTAACATATATACAACACCTTAAGGTTTATCAAGTGCTTGGCATGCATTATCTCATTTGATCTTCACAACAACCCTGCAAGAAAGTTGCTATTATTATCCCCATCTTACAGATGAAGAAACTGATACCCAAGAAGATAAGTGCCTTGCCCAGGGTCATATAGTTCATTAGTAAGTATCTGAAGCAGGATGCAAACCCAGGTCTTTTTGACTTGAGGTCCAATAGTCTATCCATTACAACATACTGCTTCTTTCTCCATTACTCTTTGTGCCAAAAAGTTTGCATTCTTCTGATGTTGTGCTATCATTCATAATGAACAGCTATACTGAATCTCTGTAAGAACATTTTTTTTCTGGATGTAGTGGATCCAGACCTCTGATTTCATCAATATAGGGAATGACCAGTGAGGAAACTCCCACTATCAATGAAGATCAGCAACTTTTTAACAACTTAGAGAGTTGCCTGGAACATTAAGAGTTAAAATGACTCACTTGGGGGTTACACAGCTTTTATGTGTCAGAGTTGAGACATGAACCCAGGTCCTGATGTGTCCAAAGCTAGCTCACTATCTCTCTAGCACTATAGGATTCTTCCTTTCTACCAAAGACACATCAGAAGAATCTTATCACTAAAAAGATACCTTTTACTTTCAAGATGAACTTAGGGTTGCAACTTCCTAAATAAAATCTAGCCTATTTTACTTTTCCTATTCAAGTCTAAGTCCAATTCATTGCCTATTACAATATTCATGTATTAAAATATATCTGGACATATATAAGGATATAAATATAGATAGATATAGATACAGATTGGACCAGATCAATGAGCTACACATTTAACTGCATAGTTAATAACCATTCTTTAACCATTTAGTTTTTCTTGTGTTGAATATTAGCTTGAACTCTTGAAGATTATGGATTTCAAAAAAAAATAACAACATATTATTCTGGGATTTAATGAAATAAGAACAAAAATGGAACTATTATGGAACAGTAAGGCTATGCTTCAGGTAGCTGCCACCCCACAAACCTTCACTCCCTCCCCCAGACCAGGCTACAATCCCTCAGGATTATGTGGCTTTTTATACCTAATCAACCCTCTGAGGGCTGCCTGGTCTGGATGCCTTTGTCTCAGAAAGACACCTGAGATCAAGATGGGGAAGAGGTTCAGTACTTGATTGCTAGTAGAGACAACCTACTTATTCCTCTCCCCCTCCAAAATGAAGGTAATTGCACTGGCACTCCCTACCTCAGAGAGTGGGTTGGATGAAAAATACTTTGTAACTTGCAATACACTTATTTGTCGTGTACTTATCTGGAGCCCAAATCCTACTGCAATTCTCCAGAATAGCACACTTAGGCAAAAGATATACAATATGTAGGTTATTAGGAAAGCACTGACCAAGTTAGTAAGGATATATCCTTGCAGTAAATATCCTTGCAGATGATAAATGGATCACAGAGCTCAGGTAGTCTAATACATTCTTGCAGGGATGTATGAGGAAGTTGAGATCTTGAAGGATCATTTGATATGCCTGATGTTACATAGCTCCTTAGGACATTGGGCTTAGACTCTGAACACCTGGATTCTAGACCTGACTGCCACTTATAAGAATTCTGATTTCAAAGAAATGTCCTTGTGAGACACACAAGGCTGCTTTATCCTTTGGTGGGTTTTGTACCTAGCATCCACTGTGTTGAATAGTAAAGCAAGATTTTTTTTAATCTTTCTTTTAAATTATTTGTTGCAAAGGATATCTCACCAGGTAGAAGAGGGAGACATATGTATTTAGAAATGGATGGGATATTTTTTAGGAAATTAGTAAGAAGGAATAGAACCCTGACCATAGTAGATGCTCAATAAATCTGGCATTGTTCAGGCAGAAAGCCATCTCACTGTTCCCAAGACAGAAACTGAAGTTGACAGAGAAGTACCTCCTCCTAATCACCCCTTGGAACAGAGCTCAAAGTGGTAAAGATGTGTCTTTGCAATATTTCTTTTGAAAATCACAATAAAACACTCATTAAGGGGGGGAAAGGATCTACTTTGAAAGAATTTGATCACTCAAGCCTTCTTTCAGTCCAAGTAACGAGTTTATTGTAGCACCAATAGAAGTAGACCAGACTCCTATTGAGTCTGTGCTATTTGTGACACCAATACAAGTGGGCCAGATTTTAAGAATCTGAGCAATTTAAAGGGGGTAAGATTGACACTTTTATACAGAAAGACTGTGGAAAGATCTGGATGGGATCTATGAGTGGTAAGTAGCCTGGGGTGATCCTAAAGTAACAGAGAAAGGGGCCTGGATGGGATTAAGGAGTGTCAAGCTAATTAAGTAATCCAGGTGGGCTGGGGTGGGCCAGATACCTCAGGCTAATGCCAAGGATATAGGCTGTGTGGGAAAGTCCAGGGGGTTTTCCTTTATGGGGCCCAGATCTCAAAGACATGGTCTTTTCCTTTTAGGGGTTCAGATCCCATCCCTATTACAATGGCAGGACAAAAGTCAGGATGACTGGTGATGGCCTGGGATGAAATGTATGACCTTGGAGTCTTCAGTGTCTGCCCAAGATCTAAGCATTCCATGGTTTCTGCTTTAGCCTTCTCCAAAGGCCATTGGAACAAATTGTTTTCATCTGCCCATTCAGCCAGGAGAAGTCTTCACAGGCATGGGGTAAACACCAAGGCAACTCACCAATGAATTTGATGTTTGTTGTTTACATTCAACCTAGTTTAGCCTGTCTGCTGAGGTGGTTTTACTGGGGTGGGGCCACTGCACATGCTATAGCTTCTTGAAGCCACATGCTTAAAAATATGTGCATTGCAAAGGCCCTGTGACATGCGAACAGAAAACTATATCTCTAGGCATACCTCGTTTTATTGCACTTCACTTTATTGTGCTTCACAGATACCGCATTTTTTTTTTTACAAATTGAAGGTTTGTAGCAACCTTGCAACTGAGTAAGTCTATCAGTGTCTTTTTTTCCAATAGCATGTGCTCCCATCATATCTCTGTGGGATATTTTCATAATTTTTTAAATATTTAAAACTTTTTCATTATCATTATATCTTTTATGGTGATCTGTGTTCAGTGATCTTTGATATTATTATTGTAATTGTTTTGGGGCAGCACGAACTATGGTCATATAAGATGGTGAACTTAATTAATAAATATTGTGCATGTTTTGACTGCTCCACCAACTGACTGTTCCCCATCTCTTTCCCTCTCCTTGGGCCTCCCTATTTCTGAGACAGAGTTATATTGAAGAATATTATATAAACTTAATTGATAAAGCAGCAGTAGGATTTGAGAGGAATGACTCCAATTTTAAATGATCTACTGTGGGTAAAATGCTATGAAATAGAGTTGCATGCAGAGAAATCATCTGTGAAAGGAAGAGTCAATTGATGTGGCAAATTTCATTGTTGTCTTCTTTTAAGAAGTTGCCACAGCCACCCCAGCTTTCAGCAACCACCACCCTGACCAGTAAGCTGCCATCAACATTGAGGCAAGACACTCCACCAGCAAAAGGATTATGACTGGTTGAAGACTCAGATGATGGTTAGCATTTTTTTTTAGCAATAAAATATTTTTGAATTAAAGTATATACTTTTTTAGACATAATACTATTGCACACTTATAGGCTATAGTATAGTGTAAACATATCTTTTGCATGCACTGGGAAACCAAAAAATTTGTGTGACTCATTTTATTGCAGTATTCGTTTTATTGTGGTAGTCTGGAAATGAATATGCAATATCTCTGAGGTAGGCCTATATAGCAATGAATGATAGGAAATGACAATGGGCATATTATAAATTAGAGTCATTTACTGAAACAACCAGAATGAGTATTCTCTGAGTTCAAGTTAAAAAAAAGAGATGATTGGTTTCTACTATTCATTTCAATTCTTTCATTTGGCAGCAAGTGACTCTCCAGATGACTGATTATGTGGTAACCCAGCATCCACTTTAGAAAGAGGAAAAGGAAACCCATGCACAAGACTTATTTGTCTAATGGAGATTTATTAAAGGGTATTTTGTTCAGCCAGCTGGAGATAGGCATAGATCAGGGCTGTAGAGCTCTGGATCTGCATAAAGACTATAGTGATGTTATGGTGTGGAAGTCCTGAAAGTACTTCCCTTTATATCAAAATCCCATCTCTAATGTATGGTAGAACTTTGAGAGTGATTGGTGGAGAGTAAAATGTCATTTGCTACCTCTGCTTCTAGATCTGTACTTTGGGATCTTTTGAGGATGACACTTGATCAAGAGAAAGGAGAGTATGAAATTGAAATCTTTCTCAATTTAATCAAGGTTAGCTAGCAAAGGTAGCAGAATTGAGGGCAAGAGAGAGTGTGGAGGGGCTTAGTTGTTATTTCAGATGCTATGAAACTATTTGGGCCCAGAGAGACACTTTTCTTTGAAGTTATAATTGGGAAAAAGAGGAGGAGACCTTCTCAGTTGGTTCTAGGGGTTATTTTTTTTTTAAAGCAAGAATCAATTAACAGTTTCAGGATCCTAATCAATCAATATGGGCATAAATCTTCCAATTTAACCCTTAAATTGCCTGGATAGTACCTGAAGAATGGGTGGTTCTTTCAAGTGAGACTTTATGGAGATGCTTATGTTTCCTCCCAATCACCCTCAGCATTCTACGAAAGATTGCAAATTCAGAATCTGTCGGGAGACTACAGCTCCATACCCTGAGCTATACCTCGAACCCAGTCAAAATGACTGTTCAACAATTGCTGGATGTTGTTTCTCCTCAGTGAATGGTTCTGCTCCTAGACACCATGGTTAATGGGAAGAAGGAGAAGAAAAAAAAATCCCTTCTTACCTCTAGGAGATGAAATCTTTGTTTTGCAATTGCTATTTGCTGCCTCTAACTAACTAGACCACATCTTTTAAGGGTCACCTCGGGGTAACTCAAGTATTGTTCATCCAATTAAGTTGTTCCCTTCTCATTTCCTCATACCTCATAAAGGTATCACCTAGCAGGGCTGACTTTTTACAGTTAGTTTAACACCTTGTTATTGGTCACATTTCTGTGATTAGGTCTGAGGTTTTCAATGACCAAATCCTTTAGGCATATATCTTTTTTTCCCCAAAAATCATATTTGTGACTCCTGTTTGCAAAAGGTATTTCTCAATACAATGTCCCAAAAGCCTTAGTGAAATTTTAAGGTTTGACAACTTGAAACTTCACTTAGACATTGGAGATATCCCATATATATTACATTGAGCCCTCTCTTACAGCAAAGTTAAACTATTAAGGAAAAATGAGTGACAAAATGGTCATGTGTACATCATATGTCATTTTGCACCTATAAGTCTCTCACTTCTACCAAGAGGAAAGGAATATATTTCATCATATGTTAACAGGATCATTGATCTAAAACTGAGAGGAATCTAAGAGACCATCTAGTTCAGAACCCCTTCATTTTATATATTATATATAATACTGGAATTCAGAGAGGGTAAGTGATTTGCCCAAGGTCACACAGGTAGTGATAGAACTAGGATCTAAATACAACTTCTCCTGACTTCCACTCTAGTAGTCTCTCTGTTACACTAATGTGTTCTCAAGGATCAGATTGCTCATTTCAATTAACTTGAGTTAAGCTACCTACATCTTAGCAAAAAACTCACGTGTTTTAAACTCCATCAAAAGTCTATGGGCAAAAATCCAGACTAAACTTAGAATGTGAATTGTCTGTCAAATGTATACTTCATGTCCTATGGGATAAAGTATAGTTTCATGATGAAGCATAGTTTTTGCTTACCTTAATGTCTTCATTATGTATATTGTTTTTCTGGTTCTGTTCATTTAACTTTGCATTAGTTAATACAAGTCCTTCTATCTTTCTTTGAATTCCTCTTATTTCCAATAGCGTTGTTGTTGTTTAGTCATTTCAGTCATGTCTGACTCTTTGTGACCTCATTTGGGGGTATTCTTGGCAAAGGTACTGGAATGTTTTGCCATTTATTTCTCTGGCTCATTTTATAGATGAGGAAACTGAGGCAGGCAGGGTTAAGTAACTTGCTCAGGGTCATATAGCTAGTTGCCCATTTTCTACAATATTGTACTGCATTTCTATATCAAACTTTGTTCACCTAAAACCCTCAAATCAATGGGCACCCACAGTGGTGTGTGAACTCACAAACTCTTGCTATGAAACAGCTCAGAATAAACAATAATTCTGAGATGGTTTTAGTTTATGAGAGAACAATCATATGTATGCTTCTACCCAACTTAGGCTGACTCTCTGCAACTTACCATCGTGACAACTAAGTGGCATAGTGGATAGAGTAGTGGGCCTTGAGCCAGAGAGACCTAAATAAAATCTTACCTCAGATACTTGCTATCTAGGTAAGCCACTTAACTGCTCCTTGCCTCAGTTTTCTCATCTGTAAAATGGGGTAATAATAATAGCACCTCTCTTCGCAAAGTTGCTGTGAACATCAAATAATATAATAATTGTAAAGTACTCAACACAGTTCCTGGCACATAGTAAGCACTTATGTAAATGTTAGTTATTATTATTATTATTATTATTATTATCATTATTGCTACTTTAATCAGATGAAACAAGATTGGGCTGGTTTTCCCAAATTTAGCTAGTACTCTGTCATTTGAGTGCTGGATTTCATGTCGTAAACATGCGTTCCAATGTTCCCTTTTTTCATGTTTTTTTTTGTTTTATGTTTTTAAAGAATGGATATTACACCAAAGATGTACAAAAGTTGCAACTTTTAAAGAACACACTTCAATGACTGTTAGAGATATTGCAATGGCTATTGCCTTGGGGAAATCAAGTGTTTCAAAGACAACTAAAGCTCCGAATGAAATAGGATCAGTCACATTCAAGTACAAAGTGTGGTTGAAAACAGCAACTGTCCAAAATCAACAAATTCTTGATATGAAATAGCTTAATTAGCTTGATATGAAATAGCTCAGAAAACAATCAAGGAAGCTCAAAATGACTAAGCAGCTGGAAAGATTGTTATTGAATCCTCTACACTGTGGGGTAGGTTTCTTATTGTTTAAAAAAAAAAACAAGAAAAAGACCAATAAAAAAATAGCTTATTTATAAGTATATAAGTTATTCCCCAACTGATAAATAGTCAAAGGATATGAACAGGCAGTTTTCAGATGAAGAAATTAAAGCCATCTATAGTCATATGAAAAAATGCTCTAGATCACTATTGATTAGAGAAATGCAAATCAAAACAACTCTGAGGTACCAGATCACACCTATCAGATTGGCTAACATGACAAAATAGGAAAATGATAAATACTAGAGAAGAAGTGGGAAAACTGGAACACTAATGCATTGTTGGTGGAGTTGTGAACTGATCCAACCATTTTGGAGAGCAATTTGGAACTATGCACAAAAGACTATAAAAATGCGCATACCCTTTGACCTAGCAATACCACTTCTAGGGCTATATCCCAAAGAGATCATACAAATGAGAAAAGGACCCACATGTACAAAAATATTTAGTGTAGCTCTTTCTGTGGTGGCAAAGAATTGGAAATTGAGGGGCTGCCCATCAATTGGGGAATGGCTAAACAAGATGTGGTATATGAATACTGATGCTGAGTGAAGTGAGCAGAATCAGGAGAATGTTGTACACAGTAACAGCCATGTTGTATGATAACTAACTTTGATAGACTTAGCTCTTCTCAGCAATGCAAGAATCTAAGACATCTCCAAAAGTCTCATGATGGAAAATGCTATCCTCATCCAGAGAAAGAGTTATGGAGTTTGAATGCAGATTGAAGCATAGTATTTGCTCTTTTTTCTGTTTTGTTTTGTTTCTTCTTTCTTGTGGTTCCTCCTAGTGCTTCCAATTCTTCTTTACAACATGACTAATGTGAAAATATGTTTAATAGGGAAAAAACAGCTGAAAATCATTAGTATGAAGAAAAATAAATGGATGGTACAATACAAAGAAAGAGGCACCAAAAACTCAAAAAATAGCAATTTTTACTAATGACATTCACATTTTCATTAAAGGCTGTACCAAAACTTGTCAGAAGAGTTCCAGGTAAGATTATAAATCTGGACATCTTCAATAGACTGCAAAACATCCACCCCCAAAACATATTTGATGGACATTTTATTTCCAGTTGGTCAGAAATTCTTACCTCTATTGAGGCAATGATGAACTCTCATAAATATATTGATATACTAAGAGGCAGAATTGTTCTGGTATTACAGAAATCCTCAAAATTATTTGGTATTGGTTTTAAAACAAATTGAAAAATGGATCAGTGAAACAATCTAGGTAAGCAAAACCCCGAAGCAATTAAATAGAATAGCTCAGGGTGCAATAAATTCAAGAACACAAACTACTAGAGTATACATTCCCTATTCATCAAGAATGTGTAGGGAAAAAATTAGAAAATAATTTGGCAGAAATTAGCATTAGATTAGCCATTTACAGCATTTACCACAAGGTCCAGATTAATACTTGACCTAAATATAAATTGTCATATAATGATAAAATAGAGAAGAGATCAGATCTGCAGTTAGGAGGACAGCATTTAACTAAGCAAAGGGTATAGGAGATAATAAAAGATAAAATAGACAATTTTGATCATGCAAAATTAAAAAGCTTTTGCACAAACAAAATCAATACAGCTAAAGTAAGGAGAAAAGCTGGCTATTAGGGGAAAAACATATCAAACATTTAAGATATACATTTGATATCCAAGATATTATGAAATGTCAGAGAACTGATGCAAACATAGAAGATTAAGACTCAATCTCTAATAGAGAAGTAATCAAAATATATGAAAAATTGTATTCAGAAGAAATGCAAATAAGCAACAACCATACGAAAAGCTCCAAATCATGAATGCTAAGAAAAATGAACATCAAAACAACTGTGAGGTTTCATCTCCTATCCATCAAATTGGCAAAGATGATAAAAATTGAATCATCAGTGGTGGAAGAGTCATGGAAAGATTGATACAGTAACACACTATTGATAGAACCATGCTTGGTCCAACCATTATGAAAATAATTTGAAATTACCTAAGAAATCACTAACCTTTGTAGTGATTCGTAATCTTTGATCTGGCAATTCCACTTCTGAATATATACCCCCAAAACATCAAAGGCAAATAGAAAGTTATCCTATATGTTTTGTATCTGCCTATCTATTCATCTACCTGCCTATTTTCCTATCTACTTAGATATTTCTGTCTATCTCTGTATCCTTATATCTGTTATCTCACCTTTATACCTTTTGTCCTAGTGAAAATCTGAATATGAAGTGCAATAAGAATCAGATTAACTGGAACCAAAAAAAAATTAAAGTCATTTGCTTATATAACTTACAACTTTTTACATCTCAAATTTTTTAACATGCATTATATCCTCCTTTTACTGTAACCATATGATATGACATTGAATTTATAAGATTTTGACACAAATTCTTTATGTATTCATCATGAAACCACACTTTAACATGTTAGATATTGAGTGTACCTTTGACAAATTGTTTATTTTTTTCAAGTTTAGTCTTGATTTTGCCCATTGGTTTTCAGTGGGGTTTAAAACATGAGTTCACATGTGATTGAAGCATATTTATTTCTATCTATTGAATAGATTTCTTAACTGTTGATGATGTGGGACATGCATGGTGTAGGGCCTCTCACTTCACTTTGCATCAGTTCACGTAGAACTTTTCTATGTTTTTTTTAAATCATCTATTTTCTCATTTCTTACAGCACAGTAGTACTCCATATACCACAGCTTATTCAGACATTCCTAAATTGCTAGCTATCCTCTTAATTTCCAGAGGGTTTTTTTTGTGACCACAGAAAGAATTGCAATAAATCTTTTTGTGCCTATATGACCTCTTCCTCTTTCTTTGATCTCTTTTGCAGTGGTATAGTTGGGTCAAATGGCATGCAATGTTTAGAACATTTTTGTGTATAATTCCAAATTGCTTTCTAAATTGGATGTACTAATTCACAGGTCCACCAAAAATGTATCATTATGCATATTGTGTCCACAATCTTTCCAACATTTAACATTTTTCCTTTTATCATTTTTGTCCCTCTAATGGGTATGAGAGAGAATCTCAGAATTGCTTTAAGTTGCATTTTTCTAATTAGTAGTGATTTGAAGCTTCTTTTAAAAAAGGGCTATACATAACCAGGATTTCTTTCCTTGAGAAGTATCTGTTTATATCCTTAGACTATCAACTGGAGAATGATTCTCTTTCTTACAAATTTGCATCGGTTTCCTATATATCTTGGAAATGAAATTTTTAACAAAGAATCTTGCTGCAAATATTTTATTTTTTGCCAAATCAATCATTTCCCTTTTAATCTTAGCTTTATTAGATTTGTTTGTGCAAAAACTTTTCAATTTTATCTAATTGAAATTATCCATTTTATGTTCTGTGATCCTCTCTAGATCTTGTTTGGCCATGAACTTTTTTCCTATCCATAAATCTGATAGATTTTTTTTTCATATTTCTCTAATTTGTTTATGATATAACCTTTCATATCTAGATCAAGTATCCATTTGGAGCCTATCTTTGTATAAGGTGTGAATAGCTGGTCAAAATTATTCAATGCTGCTATTCAATGTTCTTAGCAATTTTCTGTTAAATAATGAGTCCTTATCTTTCTATTTGATTTATCTAGTCATTAAAGAAGAACATTAAAGTCTCCTGCAATTATTACCTTTTTCAAAAAAAATTAAATTAGCTTTTCTCTTATGAATTTAGTTGCTATGTCTCTTAGGGCATGTTTTTATTAATGATATTTTTAAAAAAATATCTGATTCCCTTAAGCGTAAAGAAATTTTTACTCATTTATACCTCTTAATATTGTGAATTTTTATTGTGTCCTTCTCAAAAATTCTTTTTGGAATTTTGTTGTTTTTTTTTTTAAATCACCAGATACATGTCAAATTTTCTTTCAGTCCTACATGTTTTCTCTCTAAATATTTTTATTTTTTTGCTGTGTTTCTTCTATGCAGCAAAATCTTGGGATTTGTTTTCTCATCCACTTTGCCGTTCTCTTTTACTTTATTGAGGGAATTTAATGTATTCTTACTTAAGGTTATCATTGTTAAGTTTGTGTTTTCTCCTATTTAATGCTTTGGTATTGATTTTAATCTCCTTTTAGATGAATATTTGACCCTGCAATTAGCTTTACTTATGTAGGTTCTTTCTCCCTTTTAAAGTATTTGTTTTTCAACTGGGTACTTGACTCTGAATCCTTTCAGAAGAATGACTCAAATACTTTCCTGTTGTTAAGAACCATATATCTGTTGACAAATAGGTTCACCTTTGTAGGATGGACATGTTTTGGAATACAGTCAAATTTTCTTTTCTTTTTCAGAGTATCATATTCTCATCTCCTCTTTGTTTTCTTATAGCCAAGGAGTATTCTCAGTCTAATCAAATTGGTTTTCCTTGGTAGTTTAAGCTTTTTCTTGGCTGCTCCCAATATTTGTTTAAAATTCTGAAACTTAATCATTCTTTGGAGATTAAGATTTGGGTTTTTTCTCTGTTGAATTATCTCTGAATTGTATCAATTATTGCTTTGCTCACTTTTCTAATACTTCTTAGTAACTTTCTTATCATACTTTGTATGGCATCATATTCAGGTTTTTCACTTCATCATATTTTTCTGATAATCTTATGGTCTTCATATTATCTCTATACATCTTATCCTCACAATCAGTTACTTTGAGTTGTGTGTATATCTCACATTTTCTCCAAATGTTTCTGTTCTTTGATGTTGTTAAGCCAAATTTTCCTCCAGATCTATAATTTTAAGTTCCATACCTAGCATCCTCTTTTTCAGAGCTTCTATTGTCTTGGAGATTCTTTGTTTTGTGCTTTTGATTGTCTGCTCTCTGATTTTTCTGAGTTCTTTGAGAATTTTGATTCCTACCTTAATTTCATTCTTAATCTCTGTGTTTTCTGATTTCTCTATTAAACCACTCCAGAGTTTCTTGTTGTTAATTCATTACTTCTGGGAACCCATAAAATCTATGGTCTGACTCCTTAGGTGGAGGGTTGGGGGTCATTTTCTGTAACAAGATATTTTGGGTCTCCCTATTCATTTTTCCTTCTTTATGAATCTTCCTGCTAGTTTTTCTACTACGCAGCTTGGCTTATCCCCAGGTATTCTCAGTTGATCTTTTTGTCCTCCACTCTTTGCCTTCTAATAAGGTAGCATTGTCCCAGGAAGCTTCATTCTTTGTTTCTGCCCCTAGTGAATGCATCCATGTTTTCTCTTCTATAAACCACAAGAGCTAGTGATGTCAGATCCCTCCCTAAGTTGAGAGTTGGGCTAGTATGAGGAAGAGGGTCTGGCTGGCTAGATGGTTTCCATGTGGATACTATATAGGAGATGCCTCCTGTTGGATTTGTAACTAACCACTTCTTTCTTCTATGTGGAATGACTCTATACTGGTGAATCTCCTTATCTTACATCTCACTATCTCCCCTTGGGGGTGGGGTGCAACTCATACTAGGTCACTAACAAGGTAGAGGGATGAGGAATGATAGAAGCCCTTCCGTAAAAGGAGTTCTATAGAGGCTTTTGAAGTTTGTGGTCAACTGAACCAGGTGCAGGATGGGCAGGAGTAGGGCTGGCAGTGTGGGTTCTTATCTCTGCCCTGCACTATTATTTTATGTGTACCTTGTGTGAAGGAAAGTATTTCTCTTCATCTCTTTTTGCTGTGAATTTTATATATGGCATACATCTTCCATCACATTCCAATTATTTTGAATTAAATTTATCTTTCTCTGGTTTCTTCCATACATTAGTAATATATATTTTGTCTCATGCCTTATTTTGGCAATGAGGTATAATATGTAAATAATTGGGCTATAAGTTAGGAATAAGATTTGAATTCAAATCTCCCCCTCTGACACTTTCTGGGCAAGATGCTTGCTTCTATATGTTTCAGGGTACTTACTAGGATTTATCTACTAAGCCATAGAAGAATTGTGATCTATGTTTGTGGAGGGAGTCTCCACACTGGGAGTTCCCTCATACTGATGAAATCACAACTCCTTCACATATTGTTCAGTCTTCACCATGTCTAGCACCTTCCAATTTTCCTTTTAAAGAGATTATTCATTAAAAAAATCAAAAGTAAATACTATGTAATGATATTGACCCATCTCTGTCCAGGAGAAAAAAATGGTAAAAATACACCGTCCTCCTTTTGTAAAAGAGGGGTCTATGAATATGGAATGTTTCCTATGCTGTCCGGCAAATTTGATGGATTGATTGATTTCACACACACACACACACACGTACACACATGTGTGTATGTATATGTATGTATGTGTATATATGTATACATGCATTGTGTATGTGTGAGTGTATAGCCTGGGCAAATCACTTAATCCTATTTGCCTCATCTCTTCATCTGTAAAATAAGCTAAAGAAGGAAATGGCAAAGCATTCCAGTATCTTTGCCAAGAAATCTCCAAATGGGGTCATGAAGAATCAGACACAATTGAAATGACTGAACAACAACAACAAATACATACATATACAAATACATTACATATACATATATAAGCACATACATATGCACATCTACATATGTAAATACATATATATACACACACATATATCTTTGTTACTTGAGGATATTTGCTAGGTGGGGGAGAGAGATAGGACATATAACTGGAAATGAATATGACATAAAAAGCATAATTAAAATATTTTAAATTTAATTTTTTTTATGGTCAGTTTCAAGTTCTCTCCCTCCCTACATCCTATCTCTCACCCATTGAGAAGGCAAGAAACATGATATCCATTATACGTATGATGTCATGCAAAACCTATTTCTGCATTAGTCTTGAATTAATTTTTTTCGAATTATTCATGACATATAGTTGTGACTATTCTATGTGGTTTTTGAGCCTCAGGCTTCTTTTGTTTCTTATTTCTGAACCCTATTTCTCACTATTCACTCACTGTCCCATAAATTTGCTTTTGTACTAAAACTATCAAGTATTAAGTAATATGTGGATATGTATAGCTTGTCAAGTTATTTGTTAAGCGTTTTAATATTTACAAAGTGCCTTCCTCCTGATACCAGAATGAGGGGGATGATGCATGTGTTGTTATTCCTGCTTTATAAATGAGGAAACTATGGTGTTCTTAGATTTTCTCTTCCTCCTCATTCTTTGTGACAGATATTAGTGCAAGGTAGGGTCTGTAATCAATTCGTTTTTGTATTTTACCAATAACCTAACACAGTGCATTGTGGTGCCCAATAAAAATTAATTCAATTCAGATCCCTCTTTTGGGGTCTTTCTCCTCACTGCAAGGCTTATAGTGCCCTCATGCTTCCTCTACATTCCCAAAACCCTGAAAATTTTCATAGTCTTGATCTTCTCTATAACTTCCAAAGTGAGGTGAGATTGATAGAGTAAAGAATGAGGACTCAAGAAGACCTAAGTTCAAACTCTGCCTCTGATCAAGGACAAATCACTTAACTCTCATCTGTAAAACTGGGGTCATACCTATATTACATATATCACAAGAGATAACATGGATAGAGTTTGTTGTAAATTTTGAAGTGAGATGCAAGTGTCATTTACTATTATTTTTATTATTATATGAGTTCTCATTCTCCCAAGGCTTGGTTCTAAAACAGGGGTTCTTAACCTGTGGTCCATAAACTTGGAAATTTTAATACCTTGAAAACTGTATTTCAATAGTAACTTCAATTAGTTTACTTTGCAATTCTCTATGTTTTTTTTTGTTTCTTTTTTTTGTTTGTTTTTTTGCATTTTAAAACATCTTCTTGAAAAGTCCATAGGGGGCGCAGCTAGGTGGCTCAGTGGATAGAGCATTGGCCCTGAAGTCAAATCCGGCCTCAGACCAAACACTTGACACTTAACTAGCTGTGTGACCTTGGGCAAGTCACTTAACCCCAACTGCCTAAAAAATTTTAAAAAAGAAGTCTATAGGGGTCACACACACACACACACACAAACACACACACACACACATACACACACAAAGGTTAAGAACCCCTACTCCAAAATAGATGACAATGGGGCAGCTAGGTGATGCAGCTGATAGAGCACTGGCCCTGGATTCAGGAGGACCTGAGTTCAAATCCAGCCTCAGACACATAACACTCACTAGCTGTGTGACCCTGGGCAAATCACTTAACCCCATTGCCCAACCAAAAAAAAAAAATGACAATGGTTCATAATTGGTTTGTCAGAAATTAATTTCTGCTGATATTAGCTAGTGAGTGAATGTATTACTCCTACTGTGTCAAAAAAAATTCCCTACCTTACATGAAAAATGCCATCATCCATTAATTCACAAACATTCACTGAGTTACTACTGTGCACACAGCCCTGGTCTTCCACAACCTTCAGAAGCCCTACTTGAGCCTTACCTGGGCCAGAGTTCCCCCAAAAATAATTTTTTCCTCATCCAAGTTCAAAGGCCCCTTGGACTCCATTCATGGGGAGACTCTGGGCCCCAGGTTCAGAACCCCTGGGCTAGATGATCTCTCAGGACTCTTCCAACTCTAAGTCCTTTGATCCTAAAATACTGGTTTAATTAAATAAAATAGCAAAAGTGGGCAGGGAAAGGAGACTTCCGGCCGTTCAAGTAGCTTCTGAAATCCAGGAAATTAAGGAAAGAAATTACAGCTAAATGGCTTTCTATGAAAATGTATGGGTTGGGAGGAGGGAAAGGTGATCAAGAGTACTTAGTACCTCAGTTCGACTTGACCAATATGGAACTCTGGCATGCTGAGAAGTTATAGGATGGTGGCTTTAAATAATACCATCAGGCTTTTCTGGTCATTTGCATGTCACATTTCAGTGCCTTTTTTTTCTTGCATATGTTAAATATTCAATGTGAGCGCTGATATGACTGTGTGGGGATATTGATCTGAGTTTTCTTAATTTCATAAGACAGTATGGAGTTTGTTTCAGTGGGGAAGGGAGTTCATTTCTTGTCTTAATCAGATGCTCATGTTATTCCTTACACCCAGGGAGAGCTTGTTTTGCCGATTCTGCCGGTCTCAAAACTAACAGCCATTGAATGACAGATGTTTATTCCAAATCAGCTTCCTTTCCTAGGATTGTGGACTGTGTGCAGTATCTCAACACAGCCTGAAAAATAAGCTGTGTCCATTAGTACAGTTAGATCAGAGCCCATGGAAATATAGCCATAAGCTAGGCAAAGTAAGGCTGTGGATTTCCATGAAATTAAACCTTCAAGATAGCCTCTATTAACCTAAACTATTAATGAACTGATTCTCTATCGTACCTCATCAAATGGCCCTCCTCTCCCCCAGCCCTCTACTTGAAATGAAATAGATAAATAGGAATAAAAACATTTGGTCATGGATTTGCAACTGGAAGAAATAGATACTTGAAATGAAATAGGTAAATGAGAATATGTTCATATGATCATTGTTAGGTTGTTTCAGTTTAGGGTTTTCCTGGCACAGATATTGGAATGGCTTAGCCATTTCTTTTTCCAGATTCTTTCACAGGGTTAAGTGACTTACCTAGGGTGACATAGCTAATGAGTGTCTAAAACAGGATTTGAACTCCTGAAGATAAGTCTTCCTGATTCCAAGCCCAGCACTCTATTCACTGTGCCACTTAGCAGCCCACTAATATGATAGTAGATTTACAAAAGGAAGGAATCTTACGTTCCTTGAAGGACACATAGTCTGACTCATTCATTTTACAGATGAGGAAATTGATGCCTAGGGAAGTGACTTGAACAAGGTCAAACAAGTAGTTCAGTAGAGCTAGTATCCAACTTAGGTCCAATTCCATCAAAGAAAATAAGTTGATATCAAGGATTAGGACGGGAAGTCATTGTTAGGTTGTTTCAGTCGTGTCCCTCTACAACGTCCCCAAACAAGTGCTTTTCCTGTCCCTCCTTGAAGACCTCAGTCTGCTCCAGTTCTGAACTGATCTAATTGTTAGGAAGCTTTCTTCACTTAAAGCTAACATCTGTCTCTCCTCAGCTTCCCTTCCCCACTCCCCCTTGCTTCTATTTCTTCCTTCTGGGACTAATCCACCTCCACCTGACAGTCCTTCAAATACTCAGACGCAGCCCACTCTTTTTCGGGTCTCTTCCATAGCACCTAGCATAGGGTTGGACACATAGTAGGAGTTCAATAGATACTTCCTGAATTGATCATTTCCAATACATGTTTATTGAGTGAAATCGTGGCACCTGAATTAATGGAGTTTTACTGTATTATTAACTGAGTTTAGACGGATATCAGTGTTGAATGCTGGAGGATGGATCCATCTGCCTGTCCTTTTGAATAGGAGAAGGAAGCAAGATGAAACAGTTTCTTGTTTTCCCCAATGAGACCAGGCCACAGCTGGGAGAGCCACAAGCAGCATTGCAAAAGCTCAAAGCCAGAGCCCAGAACTTCATGCTCCCAAGCCTGATCAGAGCTCACTCACCAAAGGCAGTGAGTGACACAAGAACAGGGCCAATGTGGCTGGCCCAGAAAAGTTGCAAATTCACTTCTGTCCTGAAGAGCCCCTAAGACCAAAGAAATGGAAAATGAGGGGAGAAATCTCATGGAGGGAGAATTAACTGCATTGCCCTGCACAATAGCACAGTGCGGCAGAAAGATGACAGAAGAGATGTAATATTTCCCCTTATTCTCTGTTTGCTCACTAAAATGTTAAAAAACGAAAGGCAGAGGACCACCATTACTTTAACAAATACAAAATTAAAAAGGAAAAGGGGAATGGGCATTTGAGGTTCTTAAGTCTATCGCTAGACATTTACCATTGAAACAGACCTCAGTGTGCTCAAGAAACAATGCTCAGGTAATTATTTTAAATCGGTGTTAATTATGTCATTATTAGAAATGGGGAAAATGCAATTTCCTTCTGTCAGTTCTTGATATCTTAACTAGGAGAATATTTGCCATACTATTATAACAAGTCACTGTTCGAGCAATGGAGGCCAGGCAATAATTCAGAAACATGTACACTTTCCTATGAATATATCATGCCTACCTAATGAGATTGCTCATTTCATAACTTCAGTTCCGTTTTTATTATTTCATAAAACTGGAAGTCCTTATCCATTTTATGAAAAACACCAAACCTTTGTGAAATTCATTAAATAAGCATAAAAAATTCATTAAACAAGTGAATTGCATCCCAGGCTGCTTTGATGCAAATGCCCTTTAAGTAATGTAAAACTCCATATTGACTTAACCTTTCATGTTCCGATATTTCCATGTGGATATAAAAAAAAATTCTTTATTCACAGAATGAAATTAAGTGCTGATCCCTTGATCTCCAGCTGGGGTGAGATAGATTGGTCAATTTAAGTAGCTGTGGCTGATCAGCAAACAACTGAATTTTAAAGTATTAAAGTTGATAGATATATTTTAAGTATTGTTGCCCACCCATGAACGTATCTTATGGCTCAGTTAAGGTTTTTTGTTTGGTTTTGCTCTATTTTGTTTGCCATCGAGCTGACCTTGAAACAGACAGCCCAATCAGGCCTACTACAATTCCCTTGATGTTCCATGTCCCACCATCACTGCCCAACAATAATCAGGGGATGAAATTCACAACAAAGATGCATAGGGAAGTAACTAAGGTGGAAACTCATCTTTGTTAGATGGTGTCTCCCTGTGAATGCACCAGAAATTCCACAAACCCACAGGAGTACAAAGAAAAAAAAAGTTAGCCCCTCTCTGAGTAATTGGATTATTTAACAACCAAAAGTCATGGTTCAAACTTTCACCAAAGCTTTATCATACCAAACAGTTTGCCAATCCAGTACTGATAAGTTAAACAGAATAACATAACACTTCAGGGCAGAGATCTGTGAAATATAGAGCTAAACCAGCAACCTTTTGTAGAGCAAAGAACACTAGAGGAGACATAGGTACAAGTACTAGTCTTATTTCTTCCTAGCTGTAAGACTTTGACCAATGCACTTTTTCTGGGCCTCAGTTTTTTCCACTGTATAATAGGAATAATATGCCCCCTTGAAAGGTGGTTGCAAGGCTCACGAGATTTATAAAATACTTCGTAACTATAAAATGCAAAATAAATGATGATATTGTTATAACAACAAAATAGCTTGAAATTGAATCCCAGTTTCAAAGAATATGGTAGCAAGTCATAAAAATCTTTAAAAATCATTGTTTAGGGAAGAGGGAGAAAGCCTGGTGGTGGTCATTGCATCACCTCTCTGTCTCAAGGTAGGATCACCCATTTCAGAAAGTTGGGTCACAGGATCATAGAAATTAGAATTGAAAGGCACTTTAGAGATCATCTAGTCTGACCCACTCTTTTGAAAAGATGGAAAGGTTAAAGTAACTGGTCCAAGGTTATAAGTATTAAGTATTAAGGGAGATTTGAACTCAAGTCTTCTTATTCCAGATACAGTGCTAGTTGTCTAAGTCATCAACACTCTTGTCAAATGCTCTCCTTCGCCAAGTCCCAAAGTTATCTATAAAGCAAAAAGCCATTTCACATAGGCTAATAAAAGTTACAGTTCTGTTCATGCTTCTCAACTTCACTGATTTTCTTCATTCTCCCAGAAGTCTATTAATATCCACTGCTGACACCAAAATTGACGTTAGGCAAAGAAAGCAGAAAATAACACAAAGCTAAAACTCAAATCTAGCACTGTGAACCAAGTAGCTTAGAAATAGAATGGGATAATGCCTGAAATTATAGAGACTTGCCTTTCCACTTACTTTGTGATTTTGAAAAATGTCACATTACCTCTCTTGGCCTCAGTTTCCTCATCTTTAAAACGGGAATAATAATCCCTGCCCTAACCAGGTGTTCCGATAATCAAATGAAAAAATTAATAATAAAGCATTTTATAGACTACAAAGCATTATACAAAATGAGCATTCTGTGCTTATCTAAGTATATGTTTGAGGTGGGAGTTAAAGAACAATTTGGGGAAAAAGTACTTACTTCTTTGGTCTCCACTTCTGGAATGTGATATTGCCAGTCAGAGTAAACCATATCACTTCTTTTCCCTATGGACAATTCCTATTCACTAGTCACCTCGGTCCTTCCACTTACCCTACCCCACCCCATGTGCAGAAAACTACTCTGTGTAGAGGGCACTGAGTAAGAAATGACTGATAAAGGCAAAAAAGGTGTGGCTAATCCAGTAATCTCTCATTTTTCATCTCTAAACATATACCCAGATAGGCACAGAAGGCTATGAGAATATAAAAGGCATTTTTTTCTTAATAATATTTTATTTTTTCTAATTACATGTAAAGATAGTTTTCAACATTCATTTTTGTAAAATTTTGAGTTCTAAATTTTTCTCCCTCCATCCCTCCTTCCTCTTTCCTCCCCTCTCCCCTTCCCAAAACAGCAAGCAATCTGACATAGGTTATACATGCATAATCATGTTAAACATATTTCCATATTAGACAGGTTGTGAAAAAAGAATCAGAACAAAAGGGAAAAACACGAGAAAGGAAAAACAAAAAACAACAAAAAAAGGTGAAAATAGCATTCTTCTATCTGCATTTAGACTCCATAGTTCTTTCTCTGGATGTGGTTAGCATTTTCCATCATGAGTCTTTTGGAATTGTCTTGGATCATTGTATTGCTGAGAAGAACTAACTCTGTCACAGTTAATCATCGCACATTGTTGCTGTTGCTGTGTACAATGTTCTCCTGGTTCTGCTCATTTCACTCAGCATCAGTTCATATAAGTCTTTGCAGGTTTTTCTAAAGCCCACCTGTTCATCATTTCTTATAGCACAATAGTATTCCATTACATTCATATATCACAACTTGTTCAGCCATTCCCCAATTGATGGGCATCCCCTCAATTTCCAACTCTTTTCCACCACAAAAAAGAGCTGCTATAAATATTTTTGTACATGTGGGTTAAAAGGTATTATTATTTAGAAATAAGTAATGATAGGCAATCACTTTCTCTTGGCTAAATGGTCTCATTAATGGTAACTCCTGGAGCAGCATCTTTTCTAAGATGATGTTTATAGTCTCGAATATAACTCACATTTCTATGCTATAAGGTTTCTTAAAGCACTTTTCTCACTACATTCCTCTACAGTCAGTACTCCAAGAATGATTGTTTCCATTTGATAGATGAGGGAACTGAGGCTATTAAGGGGGAATGAGGGAACACACTGCTATTAAGTGTCAGCTCTGGATTTCAAACCCAGGTCTCCCCTAACCCAGGTTTTCTACCACACCACTCTAATTCTGGAGCAAGGCCATTTGTTCAGCTCAATTAATGATGACCATTAATAAATATTATCTTTTGACTGATAAAATGGACTTTTGATAAAATAGACCTTTCATGATGGACATCTGATTGTAAAAGCCTTTGGCAGTACTTGAAGGCACTGAACTTAAAGCCATTATTTTATTTTACTGTAGCTCTCCCTTGATACTTCAGTCCAAAAATAAGGCCTTAAGGTACCTCTGAGATATTTAAGTAAAGCTTGTCTTAAGAGATCACCTTTTCACCAAAGGCAAAAATAAAGAAATAAATAAAAAGTTGTTTGTAATAATTTGAAGGAAAAAAGAAAAGATCAGGTTAGGTTTCTTTGAGTGTGTGTGTGTGTGTGTGTGTGTGTGTGTGTGTGTGTGTGTGTGTG
>NW_020954571.1:18528414-18853876 GCF_900497805.2 Vombatus ursinus | reverse complement strand
GTGTGTGTGTGTGTGTGTGTGTGTGTGTGTGTGTGTGTGTGTGTGTGCATGTGTACGTGTCCTCACTCTTTTAATAGACCCCCAGTTATGTTTTATTGATAGGTCTAAACATAAATTTGCCTTCGGTAGACTTGGCTGCTGATTCCTAAAATAAGATGTGTAAGAACACATAATCCTGTGCCTAAGGCTTTTTAGAATAATGTACAAAGAGTCTTTGTGACAACCCAGGCAAGATGTATTTAAATGTGGAAGCACAGTACTCAGGCAAAAAGGGAAGTCAAATTTGGGCAGAGAGAGAAGTCACTTACTTCTCACTTGTGTATTGCTGGAAGTCCCAGCATTCATGCAGTTTTAAACATAACATTTCTTCTAGTTTATTCTTGAATTAGAAACACTGATCCTGCCCACATTTTACTCTGAGCAGTTGGAAAATAGCATGTACAAGACACCTCTTGTTCACAGAAGAAAAATAATAATACAGATTATACCACTTAAGAAGGGTATTATTTATGGGGAAACTCTCCACAGAGGATACTGCTGTAATATGCATTGCGAGATTCCTTCACATGCTCTGAGAAACACAAAACTGAGCATGTCGCTCTGTGAAAAGGCAGTATCTTTAAAGGATTTGCTGCCAGATTTCTTTAAGAGAATGAGTTGCTCAGGGATAATCAAATGTACCAGTTTTATCTTCCAAATACTAATTGGCCTGAATACACTGCAAAAGACAGGAAAGCTGATTAACTTGTATGTTAATGGTGCTGTTATCTACACTGTTTTCTTTATAAATAAAAAATGATCTTGATAGAATATCTTTTATCTGTGAGGAATGCTACTACAAATGATTTTTCTATCATTTGTAAAAATAATTTTATGTACTTAATCTCTCGATCCTGATAGTTATAACTGTTTTCACAAAATGAATTATATTTTGGAAATAATAATATTAAAATGCATTTATTATACTTGACTTATAAATTATAAGCTATCTTGAAAATTTATTACATTTCAGGTTTCAGATAAAGGTTTTTCAAGCCCCTATTGAGATACTGACATTGACAAATTAGATCCCAATTATTCCAAACTTTTTTTAAGTATGAGGATCCTTTTATGAAACACACACACACACACACACACACACGCACACACGCACACCAAGACAATATACTAGCCATAAAATTAAAATTGGTTGATTGAGAAAATACATGATAACAAAAAAATCAATTCATTAGTATTTTAAATTACTTTATATTGTATTACAATGGCATCTAAATTATATGTGACAGATAATAAACATGCATAAACATGAGAAACAGTGTAACGTAGGAGTTAGAGATATGATGACCATGGAGTCAAGTTCAACCTTTCACACACACTATTTATGTGATTACGGGTAAAATAATCTCTCAGTGCTCATAAACACCTCTCTAATTGAGAGATTCTTAATGTTTTCTGTCACAGACTCTTTTGGCAGTCTGGTAAAGCTATGGACCCCATCTAATAATATTTTTTTTAAATTCATATCTAAAGGAAATGCTAAATTTCCATTAGAGATTAGTGAAAATAAAGCTTAAAATTTTTTTTCAAGTTTTTCTCTTCTGGGCAAAAGGGGTTCTGGGAACTGGTAAAAACCTTTGCTCTGGGCAGCTAGTTGGTATAGTGTATAGAACACTGGACTTGGAATCAGGAAAACTCATCTTCACATGTTCAAATCCATCCTCAGATACTTGCTAGCTGTGTGACCCTAGGCAAGTCATTTAACTCTTTTTGCCTCTGTTTCTTTATCTGCAAAGTGATCTGGAGAAAAAAATGGCAAACCACTCCAGTACCTTTGCCAAGAAAACCCAAAATGAGGTCATGAAGAGTCAGACATGATTGCACAACAAAAGAACTCTTGCTCTAAAGCATTCTTTATGTCAATAAAAGAATAGGTCTGGAAAAAAAAAGAAAGAGCAAAAAAAAAAACACCTTATAGGTAAAAGATACAATTTATTCTATAGAGGAAAGGATCACCTTCTTCATGAAGTTTTTTCTACTTTCCCTGCTCCCATTTCCAAACAATATGACCTTATTTTGTTTATAACTGTATATTTGCATGTTGTCTTTCCCAACAGAATGTAAGCTGAGAAGGCATAAGCAGTTTTATTTTTGTCCACATACCCCCAGTGCCTAGAACAGTGCCTGGCATATAGTAGAAACTGTATAAATATTTATTGATTGATTGTTAATGAATAATGTTGTATATTATGTTGGAATTAAATGGCAAAATGCCATGCTTGATGCATACATGGATTCACAGGCCCCTTCCAAAACTCTGCCCTCCCTACTACCTCACCCTATTCTTGGCCCTCTAGTTGGGAACCATTGTGTTAAAGTCTGTGGCTGCACACAACCATACTTAATGTGAATCAGAAGAGAGTAAAGCCCATCTTAATATTATTTTAAGGAAGACAAAGCATCTAATGGTGTGCTCTGGGCAAATATAGTCAGAGTTACAGATCAGTGTAACTCCCCATATCCTACAGCACAAAGCATTTTAATAAAAAAAAGATTTCTCCTGCAATATGGAGCTGAATCATAAGCATCTTTGATAGTGGCTCGTTCTCTCTCATAGTGACATCTGATGGCTCTTCAGGCAGCTCATTCTTGTCAGACTGGTGTTACTCCATTACTTTCTCCCCCAATCCCAGCTCAGACTCTATAGGCCAAGTTGAGGAACAGGGACTTGAGGAGGTGGGAAGGCCTAGCTATGTTTATACCACATAAGCAGAGATGATTTCTTTTCTCTTTTATTTTTTAATTTTTTTTTTATTTAGCAGAGCCAGGTTCTCTATCTTAGTAGCCATTAAGCAAGAATGAGAAAACCTCCATTTCCTACAACCCCACATAAACAACAAATCATATTTCTACTCACCATCAGAAAGCAAAGAGGTAGGTGCCTTCCTAGAAAGTAGAGCTTTCTAGAATTAATCAGGCCTGTGTGCTGAAGCACCCATTAGGATACCTCCCAGATTCTCTAGCCCCTGCCAGTAGGGACTCCTTTTTTATTTCCTTCCTTGCACAGTTCCCAGGACTTTTGGGATTTCTAAGGCCATGGGTTCTATTCACTTTAGAAATGAACCACAGATCCAATTCAACCCAATCAGTAAACATTTATTGGGTGACTACTAGTATGAAAAGGATTCAGTGCTTGTCCTCAACAGTCAGTCAACAAGCATTTATTAATCGCTATGTTACAGGCTCTATGATCAATGTTAGGGATTCAAAGAAAAGCCAAACTAGGGTCTCTGACCTCAAGAGGTTCATATTCTAAAAAGTGTGACAATATGCAAATTACCAGCTATGAGAGGTCCCCTCCCCACTTCTCTCCCAGAGGTACACTCTTCACAAGCTACTCAGCCTGTACTTTCCAAGTGTACCAATCATAAGTAAACCTAAAAAAAAGGCATACCTGGATTGGCCATTTGTCAGTTACTGTGTCCAGTTCTATGGACTTACTCCCAGGCAGACCAGCCTATATCACTAGTTCCAAGGAAAGACACTAACAACCTCTAAGCCACCAATTCCCTATGAGAGTTTATATACTTCAAGAATTTATGATACCCAGGAAGTGACTATTGCTTCCACCAGTTCTGATCATCACTTCTCCATACCCTAGAATATTATCTTTATGAGATCTTTGACAGTAGAAAAAGCAATGCCTTTGAATTCAGTATATCTGAATCCAAATCCTATTTGTGTCACTGCCTGTGTGACCTTGGGTAAGTCACTTAACCTTTCTATGACTCAGTTTCCTCAATACAAAATGAGGGGTCTAGGCTTGATGACCTCTAAGTTCCCTTCTAACTCTAAATCTATGATCCTATGATCCCATGAAACTGAGACCTAGAGAGATTAGGTTATTGGCATCATACCATTAGCAAGTATCTGACACAGGATTTAAACTCGGGTTGTCCTGACTGCAGGTCTAGTGCCATATCCACTGTGGTTGGCTGCCACTCTATTTGTTCATATATAACATGGACAGGATAACCTCTAAGGTCACTTCCAGATTGAAATCCATGATGCTGTGAAGCCTCTGTTAATGAGCTTACTTGGGCTTATTTAAGCTGGTCCTTTGACAACAGAGACCCAGTCCATGATCAGGCTCTCATTCAGTCTTAGAAGGACCTGCCATAGTTTGTGCTCTGCTAACATGGAGTCTTTGAGAATGTAGAGTTACCACCACGTCATAATGAGGCAACAGACAATGAATTAATTGGAGGAGAGTTTATGTAACACTACAAAACTCTCTCCACTGAAGAAAGAAAACATACCACACAACATTATTAAGTGCCTACTACATACTGAGCCTTGTGCTTTTAGGTCAGTACACTAAAAACTATCAGACTTGGTTCAAACTCACTTGAAAAAAAATTAGGAAAGGACTTCAGAGATTATTCAAGTCCAACTCTCTTATTTTACAGAAAAGAGAGTTGAGCCTCAGATTATAGGGAAATGACTTGATTAAAGTCATAAAACCAATTAGTGAAAGAACCAGTATCCAAACCTAGATTTCCAGATTTGCAGTCTACCACTGCATCATCTATATTGCTTATCTTATCTTTCCTTTCCCACACACCATGTTCAAGCCCTTTTGAACCATTCATATTTAACAGACATGGAGAAATAACTTAGTATTAATTTCTTTTTCTCAGTTACTTAAATATAAAGGCCTAATAAATATGTACTGATTAGAAGAAATACCTCTAATCCTCATGCTGCTTTTTTCCATATCATTGTGATGTGTGGAATGCAAAGTGAATTAATTTCCACTAGCAAAATTCCTTTTTATATTAATATATTTCATAATTATTGTCACAGGTTTCTCTTCTGCTCCAATCCTTCCCTAAAGTTTAAAGCTGACAAAGGAAATGGTTTACGTTCTCAAACCTATGCCGACAGTCTAATCCCACTCCTGTATTTCATGCTCTCTGCTGTCTCCTGGTCAAAAAACTGGTAAATACTTTTAGTCAGCAGGCTGACACTGCATTCAATTTCTCTGTGTCCACAAACTCAGGCAGATTCTGTACTCACTTGAGAAGTACCAGACTTTTAGAGGAGGGAATTGCAAAAGAGGTCAGGGAAACCTTCCACAAAAGACTCTGTGTGGGTTAATTAATGGTAATAATAAGTCTTATGCAAAACATTATATCCATGTGACTACAGCAATTGCTCCAGACTTTCTTTCATTTATCAACTCCTGGACCCAGAAAGAATGGATGGGGGAAGGTGAAAAGGAGGAGGAGGAAGGAAGGCACACATAACTTTGGAACTTGCCTATAAGGAAAGAAAAAAGAACAGCAGTATTAGATTAAAAAGTCCAACACAAAATGCCTCTTTCACAAAAATTAGGATAAAGGACAGTAAAAATCCTATCACACAGAAAATGTTATAACTTTATAGAACACGGTTAAATATTAATAAGCTTTACCCTGGAATACCTGGGGAAAAAAACTTTAAAACTATCTCAATATATCAGTATTAGAAAGGTAATTTATATGAAAAAAAGTGTAGTTCATAAGCTCATTCTCCAACCCAACCTGGATTATCAGCTGGGGCCCTTAGGAAAAAGCTAGCTATTCTCTCCAAGGTTCTAGGGGTAACCTGAGGAGGTTCTAATTCTGTGGCTCTCTAGCCCCCATTTCCCTCCAATATTAATTAGCAGCTATGATGATGACAATAACAAATGACAGCATTTCTACAGTGCTTTGAGGTTTTACAAAGTGCTTTACACATGCCTAATTTTATCATTTTATTGTCCTAATATCAGTTTGACCAGTTGATCTCTCCTCAATATCAATTAACATTAACTTTTACAAAGGGATATTTACTGAGAAAGTATATCAATTTACTATTTTATTGTAATTTGCACTTTTATTTATTTTGTTAAACATTTCCCAATTACATATTAATCTGGTTCTTGCGGGTGCTTGGGGGCCAGACTTAGTGTCAGAAGATCTGGGTTCCAATGTTGATCTTCCTACCTGAGGGAACCTTAGGCAAATCACTTGGCCTCTCTGAGCCCCAGTTTCTTTAACTGTATTAACAAGTGGGTTGGATTAGATGGTGTCTAGTCAATCAAGAAGTATTTTATCAGGGCAGTGAGGTGGAGCAGTGGATAGAGCACCAGCCCTAAAGTTAGGAGGACCTGAGTTCAAATCCAGCCTCAGACCAAACACTTGACACTTACTAGCTGTATGACCCTGGGCAAGTCACTTAACCCCAATTGCCTAAAAACAAACAAAAAGAAGTATTTTATTAAGCAGGGTGTTAAGAAAGGACTAGGATCTCTGGTGTCCTTTGATTTAATAAGCTGTGAAATGTTGAAAGAGCCATTTAGAGGTTCAGCATCTGAAATTCATAGCATAGTCTGTTGGTAGATATAACAGCCAAGAAAGGTGAAAAACCAACCCTGAAAAGTAACCTGCTTGACTAAAAAGAGCTTGCCAGTCCTTTTCAGAGCTACTCATTTACCTTTGGTATCCAACTGGTTACCTAGCTCTCACCCGTGGCTCCAAGAAGCTGTAGCATGTGCAGCAGCCACACCCCAGGAAAGTCATCTTGACAGAGAAGCCTCAAAGCAATCAGTGAGTTAGAACAGTGTCTACTCCAAGCATGTGAAGACCTCTCCCAGTAGAATGGGTAGATGACAATAATTTATTCCAATGGCCATGAAGGCAGCTAAAGCAGATGCTGTGGAGTGCTTAGAGCTTGGTCAGACATCGAAGAAGCCAAGATCACCGGCTGCATCTCAGGCCATTGCCATCACCATCACTTTTGTCTCGCCACTTAGATGACTCTGGAAGAGAGAGTGAGGCTAACAATTCTGTGTATTCTGTATCACTTAAATAAAATTCACTCATGAGTTAAGACTTCATACTGTGATGTCATTGGCCCTCTTCAAAGACGAAGGACAAGGAAAGGACAAACAAAAATAAGAACAACATGAAAAACTTAAGTACAAAAACTTCCCAATCTGAGAATCCAGTCTGCTCTACCATCTCAGTCCCTGCAGAGAGTGGATTCATATTTAAAGTGGTGACTACCAATATTCTCTCCAGTAAGGGAAGGAAAGGGAAAATAAGGGAAGGGGAAAAGCATTTATATAGCACCTCCTATATGACAAACACTGTTAAATGTTTCATTTTGTTTTGTTTTTTCAAAACAAATGTCTTATTTGATCCTCACAACAACCCTTGAGGTAGATGCAATTGTTATCCCCATTTTACAGTTGAAGAAACAGAGACAAGCAGAGGTTAAGTGAATTGCCCAGGGTCACAGAGCTAGTAAGTATTGAGGCTAGATTTGAACTCAGGTCTTCCTGACACCCAAGTTCAGCATTCTATTCACTACAATACTAATTGCCTCAAAATACAGTGAGTGCCAAGCTGTCTTATTTGTTCATGCCAATATTTGCTTACTTTTGTACAGGTAAAGTTACTACCTTAGAAGCAACCATGATAGTCAACAAAAGAACATGTCAACAAAATTTCAACAACCATGCATAACAGTCAGCAAAAGAAGCATGTCTGCTCAGATCAATTATAAACACATTCCTGGTCATTTCTCCATACTGTATCTTCTCAGTACTTAGGTATTTCATTAGAACTATTAATTGACTCATCCTAATAATGAAATATTTCCAAGTATTTAATATATTTCTCTCCCACAGGTAAGACTTCTCCAGGGCAGAATCAAAGACCTCTATTCTTTCATATCCTTCAGTTATACCCACATACAGGGCCATGGTCACTATGGGGACTCAAAAGAAGATGAAAATAATCCATTGTTCATTCTTGGATCATCTTTGATCCTAAATTTGGGTGCCAGCACTGACAGGATTATCTATTATTGCTCCTTTAGTGCTATAATAAACAGAATAAGTGCCAACTGTACACATGGTAGACTTAGGTTCTGGCCACAGCTCTGCCCCTGTTGTTCTGTGTGACCTCAGAATATTCACCTCACTTCTATCCCTTTCCTTTCTGATAAGGGGAGAGAGTGGGACTACAGAATCTCTTAGGTCCCTCCCATCTCCAATGGCCCATGCTTCTCCTACAACTACCATTACTACAAACATTATGAAGATGAATTTTTTTTAAACAGCAGCATAGGGAGGAAATAAAAGTTGAAAAAATGATAGATTAAGAAAACATGAGGCACTGATCCAGAAGCTCTGATTTTATGAATAGACTACTCCACCACCCAACACATTCGTCAGACCCTCCTGAGATCTTTTTTATGGCCCGCCATAAATCATGGTCATGATATCTTTAAATGGATGATCAATACTATATTTTCCCATAAAATGTTTGGTTTGAAATCCGATTTTAAGTGCATTAGAGTTTTTGTGCACTGAATGGGTGAATGCCATAATAAATTTTCATCAAATGTGAAGGAAATATAGCTTAGATTAATTGCCATATTTATTTATGAGTCTATAAAATACATTGTGAAAATCCTGGCACATTTTTGGGATACCAATTTGAACCTTCAAGAAAGTTAAAAGCATTAAAGGAGATTGACAGTAGATTTATTATTGGAATGTTTTTAATTGCAGATCCAAGCAGACACAGGTATTAGAATGGCTTTGCCCTTAATGGCTCTGTCTCATGTGCATTTTTTTTCTCTAAAAATTATATACTTCCCATATTTTTATTGATTCTATAAGATTTATTGTAGATAAGCTTGGATTGCATGTGACATCACAAATGATCCGAGCTTTTCATGAGTTGTGGGGCTATAGATGGTACACCAGAGAGGGTCCCCCCAGCTCTCACACAGTTTTCAAAAGTTAAAGGAAAAAGCATAGAAAGAAGAGTCCAGGAGAAACACCACAAAACAAGGAGAAAATATGTATTGGTTGGTGCTGCTTTGAATTGAATTGAAGAGCTAAGCATTAAGCAGAAAGATTCTCAGAAAGATGATTAAAGTGTTGGCCTCACAAACTGATTGTTAGCAAGATTGTGTGCAAAATTATACATTTCCTAGAAGCCATTCTAAGCCCAAAATGTAAAAAAACAACCACCACAGACACACCATGATTCACACTCATTTGTGGTAAGTCCATGATTCCCCTAATCCACACTCAGGGGATTCTTTTAGGTAAAGCTATAACCACATGAGGGTACATGAGGTCACTGCCCTATTTGAGGAAACCTGGCCCTAGCTGGAGTCCTCACCTCCCACCCCCAGGGGCTGTATTTTTATGTATATTATAACCATTCCTGGGGCCCCACTGGTACAAAATCCCTTCTTACAGTCTTAGTTCTTAGACCATGTTGACACAGGAAAAACAAGATGGAGCATGAAGCAAACTACCTAAAAAACTAGTCTATTCCTCCAGGTAACATAATTCTGTCCCTTTTATTTCTTTCACAGGAATTTAAAAGTTTTAATTTAAAGGACTATATGTTTCTTAATAGCCTCAGCTCTGTTCTTTATTTGAAGGTGCAGTTTCTTGTAACTGTTAGCAAAGTCTTGAAATTGCTTTTAGAAACATGTCATCATCCACATGGCAAAACTTAAAGCTGAACGTATACATGTGAACCATTTTCAGAAGTAGCCAGTCTTCTGAACTGAGTCAAACAACTTTCACTAACTGGTTGTTTGACTGGGCTCAATTCATCTTTTAAGTGTGTGCTAATTATAGAAACAGCCTTCAAGTCACATTGTGATGATTTTCCTTCTGACCATGATACATGCCTAAGATTTTGTTAGCCATTTTCTTCTCCTCCCCACCTCTATGCCTTCAAAAAGTTCCTCAGATACCAACATGATTTATAAACTCAGGAGATTCTTCAAAACTTGTGACTAGTAGATGGCTAAAACTTTCTTAGAACTTGAAAGTAATGAAAAAAAAAACAGGACAAATTCAGAAATAGATGGGGAAATATTTAGCAAAGTTAAGGAAGCAGAGACTGAAAAACAATATATGCAATGACTACAATAATGAAAAATAAAAGAATGCTAAAACCAAGACAAATATAATCATAATAAACACTTTTGCACCTGGATAAAAGATGAAAAAAGGTACTTCTATCTTTTCCCTGAAGAAACAGATGACTATACTTATGCAACTTTGCAGATGATATTAGTTGTTTTCGCTGTATTGGACAATTTTTCTTTGTTAAAAGGAAAAGATCACTATGGAAGTGGCGAGAGGGTAGAGAAGTTATATCTAGAAATATCTAAGATGTAAAGACAAAAGACATCAAAACTAGCCAATATGGTGCAGCAGGAGGCCCAGACATTCCCTCCAGAATTGTGCATAGTCTGGCCATAACACAAAGTAGAAATTCAGGAAGCAAACTTTGAAAAATGAGTAAACAAAAAAAGACTTCCACTATAAAGAACTGTTATGATAGGACCAAGAAGATGTCCCAAATATCTTGAAAGAAGCCTAAAAGAAAAATACAGCTTTGACAGAAGTTCAACTGAAATTTTTAGGAAAAAATGAAGCAAGAGGTTTTGGGTTTTTTTGTTATTTTAAAGTATTTTATACATGAAATGAGAGACCTACAGGAAAGAACTGGAAAGGAAATGAAAGTTATAGAAGAAAGATTTGGAAAGAGAATTAACAACTCAGCACTAGACGTACAAAACCTTACCTATACTACAAGCAGCTAGACAGAAATAATTCAATACCAAAGAGCTATAGCCAAGATCACAAAAGATTTAGCAACCACCACCAAAAAGAAACAGAGACCTTGGAATACAATATTCCAAAAGGTAAAGATATAGGCTTACAATCAAGAATAACTTACACAAAAAATGGAGTACAATACCATGGAGGAGAGATGTAATCCTTTAATGAAACAAAATACTTTCCAGCATTCCTGAGTAGAAACTACAATACACAGTAGTCAGAAGAAACCTAGAAAGGTAAATATGAAGAAGCAATCATAAGAGAATAAAGAATAAATACATTTCATCAAACAAAGAAATATGAGAGAAAGGGGAGAGAATAGAGAAAGATAGAATCAGGGATGCATTAGCTATTTGCAAAACAAACTAATCATGAAGGGTAGATTGAGAAGAGGGTTTAAAAGGAAAAAGAGTAAAAACCTGTGATTATGCTCCAGGTGAAGTAAAGAGAAGGGCAGAAGAGCAGAAGCAGATTGATTATATAAAATTTTTTAAAGTTTTTTGCACAAATAAAACCAATGAAGCTAAAATTATAAAGGAAGTATATGACTAGGAAGAAATCTTTACAGCAAGTTTCTCTGTTAAGGGTCTCATTTCTGAGATATATAAACAACTGATTAAAACTTACAAGAATAAGCAATATTCCTCAATGATAAAGGGTTAAAATATATTAAATAAGAAGTCTTTTGAGGAAGAAATTCAAGTTATCAGTAGCCATATGAAAAAAATGTTCCAAGTCAATAATAATTAGAAATGATTACATCTGCAGATTAAAGTGTCTCTGAGATTCTACCTCACATTCATAAGATTGGCAAAGTTGACCAAAAAAGGAAAGGAAAAGACAAATGTTGAAAGGGCTGCAGGAAAACAGGCCTATTTATACCCTAATGATGGAATTGTGAATTGGCATACCTATTCTGGAAAATAATTTGGAATTATGCCCAAAAAGTTGCTATATACACTGTACATAGGTTTTAACCATCAGTATCACTACTCAAACAACAACAATCCCAAGGAGACCCAAAAAAAGAAAAAAAAATCACATGTGTACAAAAATATTTGTAGCAGCTCTTTTTGTGGTGGGAAGAACTAGAAATTAAAGGGATACCCATCAATTATGGAATGTTTTAATAAATTATGGCATCTGGATGTAATGAAATGTTATTGCTATAAGAAATTATGAAGGGGGCAGTTTCAGGAAAACCTACAAAAACTTTATGAAGTGAGCAGAACCAGAATAATAATTTATGCAATAATAACCTTATAAAGACAAACAGTTTTCAAAGACTTAAGAACTCTGAACAACACATTAACCCACCATTATTCCAAAGGCTCCATGATGAGACAGGTTGTATATACTTCCTAATGAAGAAGTAATGGACATGGCCAATGTAGGCATGTGTTTTGCTTAACTACACATAATTATTACAAGGGTCTTGTTTTTCTTTTTCATAGTTGGAAGGTAGACAGTAAATATATTTTGCTAATTAAAAATAAACAAAAGAAAAATACCAAAAAAATTAAAATAAAATAAAATCACATTACAAAAATGTAATACCCACATTTTTACATCTAAATGACATACCTTTTTTCTTGCTAAGCAAAAGTACTTGACTTTGAGCTACCTAATATGTGCAGTGATTGGAAAATGGCTGAATAAACCATTGTTTATCAAATTGATGAATGAAATCACAGCACCTTAAGAAATTACAATCAAGTAGGCTTTGGTTCAAGTCCTGCCTGGAACATAAACTGGAAATGGGATCATTGACAAGTCATTTAACCTTTTCATTTTCCCCTGGCAACTCTCTCTAGCAGTAGAACTTGCAGAGATGTTGCAGATAGGCATTGATGTATGGAGTTTCCCCCTCCCAGAGTTCCATATATAAATGAAATCATAAGTGAGAACCCCCCTCAAAAAATAAAAAAGAAAAACAAAGACAAAAGAATGACAATTGAAACAAAATCTGAGGGAAAATATAAGGAAGAAAAAAGACAACAAAAGGACATGGCAGGAATCAATACATTTTTGTTTTTATATTGTTAAAGTTGATATTTTTATAAACATTTTAAAAATTATAAATAACTTAGATATTATGTTTTTATGTATTTTATTTTGTTTTTGTTGTTTTTTTACTTTGTTTATTTGAATATCTACTTTTGCAGATGGTTATTAAGAATTTGAAAATCCTTGTCCTTCCCCTACCCTTCATAAAAGGGAAATAGCACATCAGTTTCAAAATTTCTCCTGCACTCTTTCTTCTTCCTCCAATTTCTAATCCAAGAGAGTAGCCCTATCTTGTGAGGTTTCTTTTTGATTGGCAAGCTCCTATATTTAACTTCGAGTTCAGAAACATTTTGGTTAAACCAAGACACTCTATATTGCATTTCCTATTTTACTTTACCCTGAAGTTAATTCTACCTTTCTAATTCCCACCTTTACAATGAGTTACTACAGAATATACCTCTGGAGGTTACTGCTGTCTTTCATTCCTGATAAGAAAACTGTTGTTGACAATATCTCTTCATGTAAGGAAGGTATCCACCACCTTTCACAATGAGACACCATGTACACTCTTTCAGTCAAAACAATTAGTGTTCTTTCTGGCTTTATCCACTTAGACCTGCGGTGACTGATCAGTATAAATTATGTATGTGTCTGGCCAGCTGCACTTGTTCACTCATGCATAGAGTTAAAGACATTTCATTTTTCTCAGTTCCAAAACATTGCCACAAAAAACAATCCATACTTTAAAATTCAAATACCATTGGTTTTCAACTGTATCTATACTAATAGATTCATGTATTTGATGTGTAATTGGTTTTTTCCCTGTAAATATTTTCTTTATATTTTCACGAATAAATGACTAAAATGTTAACCCCAAAGAAGTAAAATATGGCTTATTTCCTTTAGCTATACTGATAATAGAGCGGGCAGGGATCTCAAAGATCATCTAGCACATTCTCTTCATTTTACAGATGAGTTAACTGAGGCCTAGATATGAGAAGTACTTGCCCAAGGCCACACAACTGGTAAACAGCTGGGCTGAGATCCAATCTGAGGTCCTCTGAAACTAAAACCACATCTCTTACTACTCCACTAGAATTTTTTTGGCTGCACTTTCCAAGTTTATTCCTGAAGTCATCTCTGACTAACTTGTTAGGACTTACAATACATTTAACCCACATAATAAGAACTTCAAATACATAATGAGAATTATAATTTTCCAAGTCTATCTGTTCCCTATTTGTTATGACCAGCATCTTGGGGTTATGGTTTTGTTTCCAAATACAACAGATTGTTTCCAAATAGAGCAGAGGAATTTTATGTAATCCTATTCTTGATAGTACTAAACAGTTCCAGTGAAATTGCTTGTTAAATATGATGCTGTGTGTCTCTTCATCAAAACTATTTAGTGCAGTCTCCAAATATTCACATTCTTATTCTTTATCAACTAACTCATCAAACAGTGAACAATGGAATTAAATGCTGCTGTAGCAATATGACTGATGAACAAGGTGCTTTGTGTACAAACAAGACAATTAGGAACAAATTTTGTAGTGGCATTCAACAAAGCTCCATTGAACCCATATTTCCAAAGCGTACTGATCCATTTACACGTGCCTTGTGCCTCATAGTCAGTATCATCATGACACTGATTTCAGTTTTGTTAAGGATGAAGAAAAATAATTCAAACAGTAGGAGCATGTCATAAAAGCAAAGACAAAAATGCTAAATCATATATGAAAATGGTTAAATGGGGGGGCATCGAGGTGGGGCAGTGGATAGAGCACTGGCCCTGGATTCAGGAGGATTTGAGTTCAAATCTGGCCTCAGACACATAACACTTACTAACTGTATGACCCTGGGCAAGTCACTTAACCCCATTGTCTAGCCAAAAAAATAAAAAGTTAAATAGGAACAGAGTTAAATGGTCCAGGGGGAAGTAAAAGAGGGAAAGTGTCCATGATTCTATATTTGCTATGAGTGTGTATTTCCTCCAGGAGAAAATACTGCACAAAGTTCTCTAAAGACCAGCAGGAAGCCAGGAATCAGGTGATTGACAGGACTAAAATGGCATGCACTAAATTATAGGCCCCAAACCATTGACGGATTTTCCAACTGTTAACAAATAAAAAAAAATTTTTAAATAAAATGAAATTTTGCATTCTCTCTATGAAAGGAAAAGCACTGAGCTTCCTTCATATTCTCCCTCCAGCTCACAGCTTAATCTGTTACTGACTGAGCATTCTATATAACTGTTTTTGCTTTTTACTATCCTAACAGGAGGCTGAATGTACCAGGCATTCCTACCTCAGAGAAATCTTATAAATCAGTTTAGAAACAAAAAATCTTATAATAGATCTCCCCCACAAATATATCACCCTAATGCACTATTTTTTTTTTGTTTTCACATCATTTTCTTTTTTTTTTTTCAATCTCTAAGAACAAATGAGTAATCAAACTTGCTGAGCCTGACTATCTAATTTTATTACTTTGTAATTGGCGTGCCTTCCCTCTGGAAATGTTTGCAATTAATTAATTAGTGATAATCTCACCTCTGGGAATAATTTAATGTATTCTCTCCAAGTCTCGTCATTTTTTTTTTTAACAGTAGCTTAGATGCAGAAGTTAAAAGTGATTTGATGTCAAAAGGGAGTATATTTTTTGGGTGTGAAATTAAGGGTTTTTTTCTTCTTTATGTGAATATTCATCATTAAATCAATCAGACCATTATTCTAATTCTTTTGGGACTTGGAAACTATATGGGCATTAGGAATGGGGCTTCTTTCTCCAAAAGAATGGGCAGTTATAAAACACTGTTTTACTGTTAGTCTCTATAAAGAAACACCCTCTCATTAATTATTGTTTCATCACAGATGGAAAAAAAAAACTGCTCCTTAAATTTTAATTCCCAGATGTGTGTTTTATAATGTGCTCAACAAGCTTTGTAACAAAGAATAAGTGGAAGAGGAAGAGGAGGAGGTGGAGAAGAAGAAGAAGAAGAAAACAAACATAATATCCAGAAATGGGGAAAGTCTTCTGGTTAAAAAAAAAGTATCACCCCCCCCCCCCAACTCAGATCGCAGTTTGACTGAAAGGAGTGAAGGGAAGAAATTGGGGTGGACCCTGGGCCAGGAAAGAACAAGGAATTATTCTTGTAGTCTCTGGAACAATGCTTGGCACATAGTAGGTGCTCGTTGACTAGTTTGTAATATAGATGTCAAGTTCATGGCCCTCTGCCACTGCCTGGAACCAGTTTAAAAAGATAAAAGGATAATTCCAGCCTTGGGATCTGCCCTGGACCACGAGGCCCCTCGGCATTGGGTTTCTCACTTTGGCTCGAGGGCTGGAGGAAATGATGGGTATGGGTGAGTGCTTAGGCCCAACCTATAGTCCTTAAAGGTTTATATTCAGTCAGTCTCAAAAGGGTTTAGTCCTCGAGTGTCCTCACTCGTTGTAAGCATTGCGGCCGTTATTCTTCTGGGTAACCGGAAGCAGCCGCGTTGCTGGATAATTGAAGGGACACATATTTTAGACCTTAGTACAGGAATCGAGAAGTTGGGGGAACTTTGCCTCTCGCTTCTTTCTCTTGGCCTGGGCAGGGAGGGTGCAGGGGTTTAGCCCCTCTACACTGAAGGTTTAGGTGTTTGGGAGGTTGAAGCCCAGAGGCATTTGGCAGAGATTAGAGGATCTACCTCTAAACTGAAGAAGTATGCGTCGACACCCGGGATCTAGATGGCCCAGGGCAAACGGCTGCCGGGTCTCCTCCACTCCAGACAAGGGAGTAAAGATTTAGTAGAACTGGTGGCAGGATCACCCAGGTGCGGCACTTTGATGGGGTGAAAACCCTATCCTCTCCCCCTACGCTTGCAGACACGCCTCTTACGTCTGCCTAGTGATTCCTAATTAGGTATCGCGACTGACCCCTCTAAGTCCCCTGCCCCTCTCGAGGCCCAGAGGAGTGGAGATTCAGACGTCCTTTTGGCATTATCGGTCCCGGCTCCAGCGCGGCTCTCCAGCGCCACCCCCAGCGGAGAGAAGCTTCTGCAGCCCTGCGCCCAGGCACCATCCCTACCTCTCTGGACCCTCTACCCAGGCGCCTAGCACTACATCTGATCAGACTGGGACTTGGGTTCCGGGATCACGCTTGCATTCCAGGCGGGAGGGGAGAAGGGGAAAAAGTAGGGAAGCAGACCTTTTAGGTAAATCCCCAAGGCGCTCTGTAGGGTTCGCCCTCACACGGTTGGTCTCAATCCTCAGCCTGGGGCTCCCTCCCTCCGTTTCCATGAGAGAAGAGAGTCTTCTTCCCACATTTCCTTGAATCGGCCCCGTCCGGCAGGAGACCATATAGCTTCTGACCTCTACGAAGCCTCCGCCCCCTCCCAGATGCTGCCACTTGCCCCTCCCCTGGGAGACCCGAGAGAGGCAGAAGGGTCAAGTCTCGGGTGGAGCTTAGAGTAGCTGGGAAAATGAGCTCTGAGTGCGGGGGTGAAGAGTGGGTGGGAGAGAAGCCAAGAGAGACTCAGAGAGACTGAGGGGCCCAGAGACACAAAGACAAAGAACGAGAGATACTCATCAAAAAGAAAAAGAGGGGCGGCGGGATATCAGGAGGCAAGGGCAGGTTTAGGCATACTGACACTGAGCTCTTGCTTTTAGATCAGAACTCTCGCCGACCCTGTTGAGTGAACAAACTTATTGCAGGAATAAAGATGCCCATTCGCCCAGGGGAAGCGGGGGAAGGAGAGGGGGGAGGGTTGGAGTCTTCTCCCAGGAGCTTCCCTGCCCTTCCTACCTGCCTTCTTCCAGGCACTTTGCCAGCTTTCTCCCACCCTGCTCCCTCCACCTCCTCTCCTTTCTCGCCTCTTTCTTCACCTCACGGCTTATCTCTTTTCCTTTCTCTTTTCTCTCCTGTCTTTTCTTGCTATTTTCTTCTCCTCACCTACTTTTCATCCTTCCTTTCTCTTTTCTTCTCCTTCCTCTATATTCTCTTTTATGTTTATTTTTCTTTCTAAACCCTTCGTTTCTTCTCTCCTTCCACCTCTCTATCTCCCCCTGTCCTCTCCCATCTCGCTCTCTGCTTCCCCTTTTCCTTTTTTGCTTTTCTTCTCTTTATATGCTTTGGGGAGACAGGGAGTTCCCAACGCTCCTGGCCGGTTGAGTAGGGCTGGTGTAATTTTTCTCCACTTCTCAAATTTAATTTGGAGTGACTGGGTGTGCGTGTGCATGTGTGCGCGTGTATGCTTAAGACAAGAAAGAAAAAGACCAACCGCAGAGGCCTCTCAGCACAACAGTACAACAACAAGAAACAAGTGTCGGAGACTGTGAGAGCGACCGGTGCGTGCCACGATTGGCACAGCCAGCTGTCCCCGGGTCCCGCCGCCCCGGGATTACCGTGACGTCACTTTGCTACTCTTCCCACGGAGGACTGCGAAACAACCCAGAAGCAGAAAATAATCTGACTCGCCACCCTCTCTAAAGCCTCCCAGTCTGGCGCCTTTTTGAACCCTCTTTCGCCCCCTTCCTCATCCATGGGGCAATTGGGTCTCTTTAACCGTGGCGGCGGAGGGCAGCCCTCAAGAGCGCTGGCCCAGACGGCGGAGAAGCAGGCGGCTACTCCCCTTCAGGCCCCTCCTCTCCCTCGCCCTCCTTTAGCTGGGCCAAGGAGGCCGCTCTGGGAACCGGTGCGCATCTAAGGAGGCGCGGCGAGAGCACAACCCGCGGTTCCCACCTAGGATTTGCGGGGCTGAGCCCGGAAACCAGTCTAGACTGCGGGAAAAGGCCAAAAATAAAAATAAAAAATATAGCACAGAAGACGCGACCATGTCCTTCTCTCGGTTTGGATACCCGTATAGCAGTGCTTCTCAGGTAAGCCCAACCCGCAGCCCCCGGAGGTTCCTAGACGCTTAGGCTTCTCTCCCCGGGCTGTGTGGCCCAGACCTGTCTTGAGGCTTCTGCTCTGGGTGTGTTCATGTGCGTCTGTGTATGTGTGTATACACACACGTGTCTGTGTGTGCGCTCCCTCCTCCCTCAGCTTCTGTCGCTCGGTTGGAAGGAGCAGGGTCTTGCCAACTCTGCCACTACCTGTCCTCCCACGCCCACTCCCCTTCCAGCGTCTCTTAGACTTCTGCCTGTTAAGAAATCTGGGCACCCGGTTTATGGACTTGTTTGGTTTACTCTCTGCTTGTCCCTAGCTTTTGGCGTACCCTTAGAAACCATAAAACCCACAGAAGAGAAAGCTAGAAGAGACCTTAAAAACAAGAATGTCAGACCTAGGAGGGAGTTTAGGAATTATCCTGTCCAAAACCTTTAATTTACATAGGAGGAAACTGAGGCCCTGTGACTTGCCTAAGATCATACAGCAAGATCCTGTTAGAGCCTCCACCAGAACCTGCTTGCTAATCCGGTGCTCTTTCCAACGTATTTGGACCCCCAAGTTGGTCACATATCACTCCCTTATTCAACATTATATATATATATATATATATATATATATATATATATATATGTATATATATATATATATATATATATTCCCCTAGGCTGTTTTCTGTTGGGCTATGAGGTTTTAGATAGGTTTGAGGGCCTGATATACTCCCCAAAACGCCTCTGGCCTGAACGAGTGTTCAGGTGAAAGTGGAGGAAGAAGAGTCTCAGCTCAGAGCCCAGAGTAGCTCCATCACACCTACCTGGTCCTTTCCTTTGTAACTTGAGTGGGGTGGTTTGGAAAGTAAATCCAACAAGTCCCCATATTCTTTAAGTTCCTTAGAGAACGGGAGCTGGGGCTTACTCACCTCTGTTTCTCCCTCCTGCTCAGAACAGGTGTTTTATAAGAGTGTATGTTGAATGGATAGATGGAATTTAGTAAGCTGTTCCCAAATGTGCAGTTGACCCCAGGTTTTAAAAGTTCATCCTCTTTGACTCAATTGACCAAGGTTTCCTGTCTTTTCTTACCCTCTCTTCCTCTTTCATGCCCTCCACAGTTTTTGGTGCCAGTCAACCCCAGCACCACTTGCTGTGAATCGGCGCCTCTCTCAGCCCCTGTTCCGGATGGGTCCACCGGCTCGACCCAGGCCTCCGCCCTCTGCTGCCAGACTTACGAGAACGGACTCCTGGGCAGTGCTCGCCCGGAGCTTGGTACAGCACTAGGAGTTTACGGCTCCCATTACGCAGCAGCGGCTGCGGCTGCTGCCGCAGCTTCTTCTCATGGATACTCCAACTACCTGCCCTACAGCCCAGAGCCTCAGGCTCTCTACAATGCGCTGGTGAATACTGCCTCTTGCCCTACTGCCCAGCCAACTCCAACCCCTCTGACTAACTTCCTCACCCTTCCCCCTTTAGGAATCCGGGCTGGGTTTGGGAAAAGGTGGAAACCACGGAGCAGGTGGTAAAATCCAATTAAAGCAGAAGGGAACTGCTATATGCTCAGGAAGGCACAGGTGAGAGGGGGAGAGATAAGGCCCAGAAAGATCTCTCTCATACCCAGCAAAGGAAAGGAGTGGAGTCCCAAAGAGGGAATGCCTTCATATTTACACTTTCCTTTCCCCAGCATCCCCCCAACTCCCCGATCACTCTGGGCCACAGCACTAAATACCATTTCCTTTTGTAGAACCCTCAATATGAACTCAAGGAGACCACTGGCAGCTTCCCAGCTGGACTGGCGCAGCCTGGAGCCTACTACCCCTATGAACCTTCCCTAGGGCAGTATCAGTATGAGAGGTAAGACTCAAAGGTCACCTCATCTGTAGTCACAACCTTTAGAAACAAGGATCAAAGTCGTAAAGAGGATAGGAGAAGGAGGGAGGTGGAGATTGGGGAACAGAGGAGTACAGAGATAAGATAGGGATGGCATCTAGGTGGAAAAATGGGGGAAAGATATACAGTAGGAGGATGAGTAGAGAGAATATAAGGGGATGGGGAGAAAGAACAGAGAAGGAAAAGGAGAAGAGGATAAGGAAGGGATGTATGTGAAGGAAGAAAGAGCAAAGAAAAAAGATGAATGGCAAGATAAAGAAAGGAAGGAAGGAATAAGGAAAGAGGAAAAAAAGATGAAGGAAGGAAAAGAGAGAGGATAAAGGAGGGAGAAGAGAAAGAATTCCTGGGCCTCATATAGTGCATGTTAGTTTTCCTCTAGAAATTGCACAAATGCATGCCCCCTCCTTACCTCTTCCTCATCATCTCTTTTCTTTCTCAGACTAGCCCACTGCTTAGCCCACAGTGAGAGGAATCCCATTCCATACCCCCTAAACCACATATATCATGCCTAGTTAGCTTTCCCCTTTGCCCTTCCTTTCCCACCCCAAAATGCTTCTTTCCCTGGAATGTCCCCATATTTTGGTGGCAGGTACAGCTCTGTGGACTTCAGTGGCTCAGCCAGGCGAAAGAATGCCACCAGAGAGACTACCAGTACTCTGAAGGCCTGGTTGTATGAGCATCGAAAGAATCCATACCCCACCAAGGGTGAGAAGATCATGTTAGCTATTATCACCAAGATGACCCTCACCCAGGTCTCTACCTGGTTTGCCAATGCTCGAAGGCGCCTCAAGAAGGAAAACAAGATGACCTGGTCTCCCAAGAACAAGGCAGGGGAAGAGAAAAAGGAGGAGAGGAGGGGAGAAGAAGACAGCTATGGAGCAAATGAAGGCCAAGGTAGGATGGAAAGAAAGGGGGGAAGAAATCTGCATGGCCTTAGAAGGGTGCTCATGTACAGGTCTTGGGAGACAAAGCTAAATTCCCTCCCAAAAACTGAGCAAAGAATTGAGATTAAGGCCTTGGGACCATAGGAATAGAGGTGGGTGGACGACTTTTTATTGTTGACAGCCTGCTTTTCCCATTTAGTAACTGAATCTAAATGCAAATATGGCCATTAGCTCCAGATCTTGCACCTTACAGCTTCCCACCCCCAGGCACTTCTTCAAATTGGGGACTTTTGCTTTTCTCACCAGTGACTGGTTTATTTGCAGATCCAAAAGCCTCCAAAGAGGCCAAGCAGCTACAGCTAAGTGACCTAGAAGACTCAGAGGAAGAAGGTGGGGAAGAGGAGGAAGAAGAGGAAACAGAAGACCAGGATCGGAATACAGCGGACAAACTGGAGAGGCTAGGGAAGAGTGCAAAGCTACAGCCAGCAACCAATTGCGAGGCTTCTCAGACTGAGCTTGAAAAAGAGGACCGTAACCAAAAGCAGCATGGAACTCCATCTGAGTTCCCTTGCAATAACCCTCCCTGCTCCCGGAGATCAGACTTCTTGGAAACCTGGATGGGAACAGCAGGCCAGATTCACTGTGGGCCCAGTGAGAAGCCCCAGATCTGGTCTCTGGCTCATACTGCTGGGGCTAGTGCCCTAGAAGGAGAATCTGAGGTTCAGGCAGGGCCCCAGAGCCCTCATCACCATCAGGTCCTGGGGAGACTTCCCTCTTTGGGCCAGGGCTGTGAGGTGACAGCCATAGCTGGCATGAAAGTCCAGGCCAGCCGCTGCACGGTGTTAGAGGAGCCGCCCCAGGCAGCCAAGATCTTTAGAAATTCGACTTTCAACCTGCAGCATTTGCAGCTGAGCTGCGCCTCTTACCCTGGGCTGGGAGAGCTTTGCCAATATGCATCCGGAGCAGAAGGTAGTGGGACCCCGACTGTGTTGTCTCTCTGGGAAATATTCCTGGAATGCTTAAGCTTTAACATCCCACCTCCCCACTCTTTCCCCTCTAACCCATTGGGCAAGAGGGAGACTCTATCTACCTCGAAGCTCTCAATTAGTTACAAGCCAGACCTTCTCTCCAGATGTCTGGGGATAAACTCTTGGTTCTTAAAGTCAGTGGCCCAATCACTTATCCCAGGACTGGGAGGGGCAGTAGGACTTTTCTGGCCCGCCTATCCCAAAGCCGACTTTGTCTGGCATCTGAGGAGATCAGAGCCAACTGAGGGCCCCTGGGACCCAGGCCCTCCTTCCTGCTAGAGCCAAGAACATGGCAGGGGAGGTGAACAGTTAGAAAGAACCAAGTGTGGAATCTTGATTTACCGACACTCGGTTGTATTCATATACAGGGTTTGCATGGACAGTGGAAGGGTAGTAAAGAGGCCACAGAGCTCTAGGAAGTTTGCCCAGGGCAGCATGCCGTCAAAGCCAGTTCTTAAAACGATTTTTTTTTTAGGCCAGTGCTTTGGAATTGAGGTAGATGTCAGAACCCTCTGCCCACTTCCCTGGTCTTCTAGGCCCCCAGGGATCATAGGATGTAGAGATGGAAGGAACCTTAAGGATCTAGTCCAGTGCCTTCACTTATATAGCTAGGGAAACAGGCCCAGAAAAAAAAATGAAGTGATTTAAGGTCACCCTGAAAGTATAAGTAGTGGAACCTCTACTCCAATCCGGCTCCTTCGGTTCCAAACCCAGTACTTTTTTTTTTCTCCCACATTGACACAACTGAGGGAGTATAGATTCATCTGGCTGACATGCATCTGCAAAAGCCCAGCCTAGTCAGGAAAACTGAGGTGGTAATGGAGAATAGAAAGGTCTCTTCTCACACCTCTTTGTTTGCCCTACTATCTGCCTCAGAATTTTATTCCATGTCTATCTGGTTGCTTGAGTTTGGTGGACTCTTCCACAGCGAATGTGGATAGCCGAGACTGACTGAAATTTCTTAAATGGAAAGGAGTTTTACCCTCCCCATACCCAAAGCCGCCGCGGTCTGAGGAGCAGAATCCGTAGTAATTGCCGTTAAGCTATTTCTCACAGGACCATCCTGGTAAATCAGTTTGCAGTGAGACAAGCATCTAGATAATTGGGTCCAAAGCCATCTTTGTAGGAAGCCAATCCACTCTAGACTTTGGCTTCCCAAATGCTGCCATTAGTTTCGATTTAAGAATCGAATGTGACCCTTACTTGGGCAACTTCCGGAAATTTGACCTGGCACCTTTCCCCCAAGTCCCATCCTCCCTCTGAGTTTAAGGAGGCCTGCCTCGCCTAAGCGGCTTACCTCGGGTTTTAATCACTCTGTCCTTTCTCAGCAGGTTAGCGCAAGAATTGAGATTTGATGAAGAACCTTGGGAGCCGTTCAGTTCAGTTTACCGAAGCGCGCCCCTAAGCAAGCCCAGAGACTAAGACATACTAAAGGCAGTTTTTCTCTGCCTCAGAAACGGATGGACAAACAAGCAGTGGCTAGCTTCTCTCAGTCCTTTCACTGAGAGCTGGGAGTAGCCTGCAATTGCACAGCTTTCGAAATATTTGAAGCGCTTGGAAGGAGAGCAAAGAAAGGACTAAGTGAGGTGGTCTCGAGCGCGGGACCGTTGGTTTCTCAAAGTTGGAAAGGGGAAGCGTTCTCCTTTTCCTTCCGGCCTCCTTCCCCGTGTCCATCACAGTTTAAAGCACCCAAAACTCCGAATCTCCCAGAACACTAAATATTCTCGTTCCACTAACAGTGGTCAATTAGGCCGCCCTCTCCAGGCTGATCTTAATAATCTCCACTTATTGGATTCTTAGAAACAAACACAAAGGCCCCTTTGCTTTTTCTTTGGTAAAATATGTTTGCAAACTCCTCAGTCTGGGGCTTGGGAAGCAGAAGAAGGCGCAGTTTCCAGCTAAGGGATCCCGGACAAGGGCGGACTTGAACCACAAGGCTTAAAAACCTCCCCAAGACCGTGCGGGAGGGTCTCCACGTGCCCCTTCAGACCCTGGAAGTAGCGGAAAGGAGGCGCTGGAGAGGACCTTGTGGAATTAAAATTCTGCTTTGCCCATCATGGATTCAGTTGGCTCGGCTTCCCTTGCTGCCCCAGACACTCCTCGGGTGCGTCCCCCTCCCAGGGAACTGAGCTCAACTGAGCCAAGCCCTCTGAGTGGGCTAAGCAGGGCCAGCTTAGTGGGTCAGCGCCCTCCAGGAGCCAGAGACCCGGCTCTGCAAGAAAAAGAGGAGGGAAATCTAAAAGGAGAACCGGGAGCTCAGCTTTATTTCTGTTTAATGGTGTGGCAGCAAACATTCTCTGTTCGTCCTAATAAATGGAGAGGGGGCGAGAGAAGAAAGAAGCTTTGTCCCCCTTTCCAGAGCCATGAACACTCAGTTGCTTCAATTAACAATGAAGGTTAATGAAAGCGTCGGTCCCAAGGACCTGCTTGACACCAAATCTCCTTTTGGTCCTCGGGTCACAGACAACCCTTTGAGGCCATAGATTAGCTGACATTCCGCTGTGATGAGTGAAAGAGATCATTCTACAAAATATGGAGAGCGCAACCTGGAGGGGAGCGACCGGGCAAGCTTGGAAGGAAGTGTCTCAGTCTACGAGAGAGTGGGAGGTTAGAGCATAGAGAGAGTAGCCTTAAAAGGGCGGGATTAGGTCACTGGATGTAGGGGCGGGACCGGGCGGGGTGCTGGTGGTTTGCCTTCCGGCTCTGAATGTTTAAAATGGGTTGAAGCAATGACTTCTCGTGTTGTGGTTTCATTTATTTGAAAAATTCTCAGTCTCTCTCAGTCTATTCTCTCTCATCCAACTTAAACCACTAAGTCTTGAGTTTCGAGATGGATTTCGAGATAGGACCCCTCAGGCGAAGACAATGAGATAATAGAGAAGATGTTGGATAGGGGCTGGAGTTAGCTTTTCTTTTTCTGGTTTCCTCCTTTCACCTTTCTCCCCTTGCTCTTTCCTTTCCTTTCTCTCTTCTTCCTTCCTACCTTCCTTCTCCCTCCCTTCCTGCCTCCCTTGGTTCTTCCTTCCATATTGTCCTTTTTCCTTCTTTCTTCCCTGGTCTTGGGTAAAGTGACTGCATGCAACCGTCCTCCTTCCCTCCCAGGCTCAGGACATTTCAGAGAGCCAAAGTAGTAGAGTGGAGAGAAAGCCAGAGCCCGAGGGCACCCAAGTCAGGTGTCCGGTCCCTTTTCAAATTCGTTTCCTAAAGCTGCAGAAAATGCCCCGCCTCTTCCCCATCCCCCACCCCGCTACCCCTTCTCCTTCCTGGGGAACAGCTGCTCCCTCACCCTGGCTCTCTCCGTGGCTCCCCTGGGACACACAGTCTGCACCGCTGACCCGCGGCTTAGGGTCTGGTAAATTAAACTGCGAAAAGATAAACATTATTTCAAGTCGGATTTGCGGGATTAGCGCTTGTAATAAAGAGTATTAGTTGGAGCTTCTTTCAAGGCTCCCAGTGTCCCTCCCTCTGCCCCCTCCCAAAGCGCAGGTAGCCCTTCCCAGGGTCTAGGGCACTGGCTATTGTCTTGCAGTATCCCTTCATCCATTCCTGAGCTCGGCCCGAGGATAGTCCTGTGAAATGGTCCCTGAGGAGTTGGGACAGCGCCAAGGCGCCCACATAGCCTTCTTTTCTGATTTCTGCTATGATCCCTGTCCTGCCTCCCTTAGGTCTGCTAATAAGTAGCCTCTTGGCAGCTGGGTCCCAGCTGGCTAGACTCTGCCACTAACTTGGCTACTCTACCAAGTAGCCCCTCCCTCTACCCGCGGCTCCGGGCTTCAGCTCCTGTAAAATGAAGATTCTATATTTTTTCCCACTTGGAATCCGGCACCCAGTCTAGCTCAGTGCTGCTCTAAAACCTTCAGGAGCTTGGTGGAGATGCGAGAGGAAGTCAGATTAATGGGCTGAGCCTTCAGGGGCTCTCCAAGGCTGGATACATGACTCTCATTCCTTTTCCATCCTTCTGATTATCAGGGAAGCAGTCTGATCTCCCTAGTCCCTCACTTTCCACTCCATTTTCCTAGGTTCGGTGAGACCTACGAAGCAAACCTCTTCAAATATGATCCGGGGAGTCATATTTAGAAGACTGCTTTGACTAAACCGAGAACAGAGAAGGGGCGGAGGTTAGGAACTAAAGGCTTTTTGGAAGTGGGAGGGGGTAGAAAGCGACAGAAGCATAATGAAGTTGGGAACACTATACCGAAAACTCAGTGAAGTTAATATTTCAGTAACCAAGAAGAAAATTCAAGGTGGTTGGAGCTGTGCTCGGTTAGGATCTCACATTCGAACCTCAGGGCAAATTAAGACAGATGAAGGGGGGAGTGGGGAAGAGGCTTCATAGCCCCAGAGCATCAAGATAGGTAAGACATCCTATCTCACCCTCAGTCTGCAGATGAGGTTAGGGTGGTGTCACCTAGGTTAGGGTGGTGTCACCTTGAAAGGTAGGTTTTAGAGTTGGAAGGAAGCTTAAAGATGGTTTAGTGTTTAGTGCAAACCCTTTATTCATAGATGAGAATCAACCCCAGAGGAAGTGACTTATCCAAAGTCATACATTTAGCAGAGCCAACAGTGTGCTGGTAAATGTAAAACAAAGTATACTGCCACACTTTTAAATTTAATCCGCATTATTAACATCTTTCCATAACTGTTTTAAGTTCAGACAATCAAGAAAACAGTAAGTCATGCCCTGATTTGTATCATTTGCCGTGGTGTAAATGTTCACACCGAAAATTTAAAAATCATCTCTCTCTGTCTGTCTGTCTCTCTCTCATTTTCTCCCTCACTCTCTTGCTTTCTCCCACTCTCTCTGCCAGGCAAACCTAATACTAATCAGTCACTACCTGAAGTGGCCCTCCTCTTCCCATAAGGATTGGGTGTCTGGACTCAGGGTGGTATTCTCCACCTGGCCTCTCTACACTCCTCAGGACTCTTTGAAGTCACTAAATTGTCTGTCTTTCTCCACCTCATCATTATCTCTTGTTGGGGAGGATCAGGAATTCTGACATTCCTGACCTGTCCTAGAACTATATGTTCTGGAGTAAGGTGGCCAAGCACCTCCTTGTTGCCCTACTTTCCCTAGTCTCCTACTGAGATCACATACATCCAAAGTGACTATACCTTCTGTCTCCCAACCCCCATCACTTCATTCTGGCCACCACTTAGGGGGAAGGGAATAGACCTGCTTTGTCCTAGAAAGTAATCTCCACAAGAACAGGTGCAGACATTCCCTGATTGACTTAATCTGGATTCTCTTTCAATCTCCTCATTGGGATCAGCTTTTGAAAACTATATTATTTTTTTTATCCCAAAACTCAACAGCTGGATGTTCTAGGGAAGAAGGAAAAGAAGGAACTGCACTTTGGGATCCCATCCTATTATCATTATTCACCCTCATATTTCATATATATGGAATTGCATAGTATATTAGAGCTAGAGAAGACCTTGGAAGTCATTTAGGTGGGACGTTCAAGTTAGAAGGGATCTTACAACATAAAATATTGGAGCTGAAAGGTACTTTAGTACATAGAATGTTGAATGTCATAGATGAATGAGACCTCTAAATATAGACTATTAGAGTTCTAAGGGAGCTTACTGATCATTTAGTCTAAGCCTTCTCCCATTTAAAGATGCAGAAACCAAGGACTAGAGAAGGGAAAACACTTACTTAAGCACTTGTTAGGTGGTGGTCAATGCAGAACTAGACCCAGGTCTTCTGACTCCCAGATTCTTTCCACCTCACTGCCACTCTAATGCCCACTGCCTGATTTGAATCCAATTCCTTATTCTCACTTTTGATCCGATGAGACAGGGTCTTCAATTCAGAAATGACCAAAAGACATATCAGGAAGCTGTAGGAGTATGTGGCCCAAGGGCAGCTAATTTTAAAAATATTGAAGGCCAGCGAAATTCTCTTATTAGACATTAGTGGCAGTCTCTTCTCCCAGCTATTTCTGTCACTTGCAGTTTGGTGTGCCACAGTTTGTGTCCCAGACAGACACTCCTCTTGTCAACTCTTTAATTCTCCTGTCATGAGAGAGCACTGAGTTCTTCATATTCTTCTCCATAGGCGGTTGATTGTGTACTATGCTAACTGAAAATAGTAATTTCAAGGCAGGAAAATGATTTCCTTTTATGTAAGTTTTTAGAGTTCACTTCATTTAGAATCAGAGATGTGTCCTTTTTTTCTTTGGTCTTTTTATATCACCTTTCCCCTTTGGCACCTAGAAGAGTGACTTGCCCATAATAGGCAATAATTAATGTTTGTTTAATTTAAATGAGCTACTCTGGAATCCTCCTAGAAGCCTGCAGAGACTCTTAGTAGAGACAAGCCAAGGTGATAGAAGGCATAGCATACAAGCAGCCTAAATCCACATTACTAGAAAGGGACCCAGGCAACCCTTTGGAGCCGCTATAGGATGCACAGCCCAACCAGCGCACAGGCAGTGCACTGTTCTGCACTGTATCTGAACCATAGCAGGAAATGGGAACATACAAGTACCAAGGCAGCCCATGCTCAACCCAGAGCCAAGACAGCCTGTTCCTGAATCAAAGCAAGAGGCAGGACCAGATCAGCTTACAAGGAGACACATCCAAAACTCAGTAAGACATATAGGGAGAAAGGGTCCAGGGAGAACCTAGGGAAGCAAAGCACCTCAGGTTTTATAGGAAGTGTACTACCAATACAATCAACAATATCTGGCTGGGGTTTATCATGATCACAGTGAGGGAAATAGCAAATATTACATTTGGAACTATGTAAATAGAAGACCAGAGGGGCCAAGGTTAAAATCCAAATCAAGCCACCAGGAAACTGAGTCAAAACTTAATAATTCCCCCTAAGGGCAGAATTTAGTCACCACATCCAATACTGAGCAGAGCCAGCCCACACCAAGCGTGTTGGGACCAGAGTCTGACCCAAGCATAAAAGCACAATCTGGAAACTGAGACTAAAGATAAGAGTAACAGAAGAAAATATTGAAGACACTATAGAAACACCACAGATTGAGAGAAACCCTAGAGACAAACCCAGAAGAACAGAATAATTTTGTAAGTTCAAATAGAGCCTCAGATAAAAGAATGACCTGGCCACAAGGACTATAAGAGTAGGTAGAAGATAGGAAGCATTTCAAGCAAATTTTTAAAAATTTTTTGAATTTTGAGTTCCAAATTCTCTCCTTCCCTCTTACTCCTATCCCACCCACTGAGAAGGCAAGCAATATATTATCAATTATACATGCATAGTTATGCAAAATATATATATTCACATTAGCCATGTTGCAAAAAAAATAAAAAAACAAAGTGAGAAAAATAGAAAAAGTGAAAAAAATGCTTTATTCTGTACTTGGAGTTCATTAGTTCTTTCTCTGGAGGTCAATAGTATTCTTCATCATGGATCCTTGGAATTTTCTTGGATCATTATTTTGAACAAAGTAGCTAAATTTTTCACAGTTGATCATTGTTATAAAATTGCTGTTACTGTGTACAATGTTCTCGATAGGAAGCATTTTTAAAAAATGTATTGCTAAATAAAATAACAGCTACAGAGAAGAGATTAAAAAGTAGAATTAATAGCTTAGAACATAAGTTGGTAAACTTTATCCAAAAACTGAACTACTTGAAAATTAGAATGGGACAAAGAGAAAAAAAAGGCTTAATGAGACCACTAGGAATTTTAAAGCAAAATCAAAAGATTGGGGGGAACATAATAAAATATAAAGTATATACTATCAAAAACAACCACTCCAGAAAACAAGGCAAGGAGAGATAATCAAAGAACCATCAAACTATTTGAAAATCATGAACATAAAAAGAAATCCTGGGATACCATATTTCTATAAAGGAAAATGGCACAGATCTACTAGAACAGAAAATAAAATGAAAATAGAAAGAACTCACTGATAATTTGGAGAAAGAAATTCCAAATTAAAACTGCTAGGAACACTGTTGCCCAAATTCAGAACTTTCAGGGGAAAAAGTGCTAGAAGCAACTAAAAAGAAGAAAGGAAACAGAATTAGGATCACCTAAGACTTGCAAGCTACCAATATAAAAGAAGGAAGACCTGGAATATCATATTCCAAAAGACAAAAGATAACTTATAACCTAGAATAATGTACCATGAAAAAAACTAGTATAATCTTATATGGAAGAAAAAAAATAGACATTTAATAAAAAAGATGACTTTGAAGAATGCCTGGTGAAAATACCAGAGTGGGGGGAAAAAAAAGAGTTGAAATGCAAACACAAAAGTTAAGAGAAAACTAGGAAGGTAAATACGTTTGGGTATTTGTAAAGATCTGTATAATGATGAAGTGCTTATATTCTAATTGGGGGAAAACAAGTATTCCTACGGAACTCAAATGTCTCTGTGGATCATAAAAGGAGTTAAATAAGATACCTAGAGACCTTGGAAAAATGGTTTTATTCTTTTTTGAGAACTGTAAGAGACAAAAGAAATGAGAGGGAAAATTAAGGGAAGAAAGGACAAGAAAGGGGAGGGTATTCACTATATCATAATAGGGGGTGCAAACATGGAGGAAGGAGTGAGGGAACAGACATCATATGAATCCTATTTTCAACTGAACTGAACAAAGGAGAGTGGAACATATGTATACACACACACACACACACACACACACAGAGTTTGGTGCAAAAAAAAATCCTACATTAAACTCAACAGGAAAATAGATATAAATAATGAGAAGGAAGAGGGGAATTAGGTTAAGAAGGAGTACAAAGGAGCCAAGATGGCGGAGTAAGAAGTAAGTTGCTCTTACCATCCCTTATTAACCTCTGAAAGTCCAGAAAATATCACTCCAGGAAAAACTCTGGAACAGCTGAACCAGAAGAAAGATGGAGTGCAGCAGTTCAGTAGCCCAGGTGGCTGGAGGGATTACCAGGAAAGGCCCCTCCTGCCCTGAGGGAAGGGGAGCAGTACAGAACAGGAGGTGTTCCAGCAAGCTAGCAGAAAGCCCCACCTCAGCTTACCAATGGGAGATCCTGAATGTCAGGTGGTAGAGCAGGCAAACACCAACACCAGGACCCCACAGTGCCTCAATAAAGGCAGGTGAACCAGTGGAAACTGGCTTGGAAAATCACTAAGTGCCTCAGTATTCTACAGTAGTCAAGTCTCCCAGTGCCTCAGCAAAACTCTGGGAAGTATTCCAAAGGGGAAAGCCCCAGGCAGAGAAACATCCCTCAGCAGTGAAACATCCATCTGAAAGGAGATGAAGAAAGCAAAAGGAAAGAAAGGAATGGCCTGGGTGAGTAGGCAACTTCCAGGGTCCAGACTACCCAATCCTACCCCTAGAGTTCCAGTGTTGGTGATTCCAGTCCAACACTAGGTAAGCTGCCAGAACCCTACAGCCTCCAATTGCCAGAAGTTGAGGCCCAAGAACACAAAGCCAGTGATCAGGCCCCGGGTTCCCAGCACAAGAAGCTTGGGTCAGTGCCCCCTGGTCCCCAACATTTCTATATACTACCAAAAAAGCCCAACAGCAAGAGATAGAAAGAAAAATTCTATTTAAAGTTACTGTAGACATTATAAAATATTTAGGAGTCTATCTACCAAAATAAACCCAGGAACAATATGAACACAATTACAAAACACTTTTCACACAAAGTCAGATCTAAATTGGAAAAACAGCAGTTGCTAATGGGTAGGCTGAGCTAATATAATAAAAATGACAATTCTACCTAAGCTAATTTACCTATTCAGTGCCATACCAATAAAACTACCAAAAATTATTTTATAGAGCTAGAAAAAATAATAAGATTCATTTGGAAGAACAAAAGGTCCAGAGTATCAAGGGAACTAATGAAAAGAAATGCAAGGGAACGTGCCTTAGCCATTCCAGATATTGAATTGTATTATAAAGCAGCAATCATCAAAACTACTTGGTACTGGCTAAGAAATAGAGTGATGGATCAGTGGAATAGGTTAGGTAGGCAAGACACAGTAGTCAATGACTATAGTAATCTACTATTTGATAAACCCAGAGACTAGCTTCTGGGATAAGAACTCACAATTTGACAAAAACTTCTAGGAAAACTAGAAAAGAGTATGGCAGAAACCAGGCATAGACCAAAATCTCACACCATATATCAAAATAAAGTCAAAATAGGATCATTATTTAGATATAAAGGCTGATACTATAAGCAAACTGGGAGAGCAAGGAATAATTTACATATCAGATTTATGGAGAACAGAAGAATTTACGACCAAACAGGAGATAGAGAACATTATGAAATGCAAAATGGATAATTTTGATTACATTAAATTGAAAAGATTTTGCACAAACAAAGTGAATGCAACCAAGATTAGAAGGAAAGTAGAAAATTGGGAAAGGATTTTTACAACCAGTCTCTCTGATAAGGGCTTCATTTCTAAAAATATATAGAGAATTAAGTCAAATTTATAAGACTACAAGTCATTCCCCAATTGATAAATGGTCAAAGGATATGAACAGGCAGTTGTCAAATGAAGAAATTAAAGCCATCTATAGTCATATGAAAAAATGCTCTAGATCACTATTGATCAGAGAAATGCAAATCAAAACAACTCTGAGGTACCACACATCATACCTATCAGATTGGCCAACATGACAAAACAGGAAAATGATAAATGTTGGAGAAGATGTGGGAAAATTGGAACACTAATGCATTGTTGGTGGAGTTGTGAAATGATCCAACCATTTGGGAGAGCAATTTGGAACTATGCCCAAAGGGTTATAAAAATGTGCATATTCTTTGACCTAGCAATAGCACTTCTAGGGCTTGTATCTCAAAGAGATCATAAAAATGGGAAAAGGACCCACACGTACAAAAATATTTATAGCAGCTCTTTTTGTGGTGGTAAAGAATTGGAAACTGAGAGAATGCCCATCAATTGAGGAATGACTGAACAAGTTGTGGTATATGAATGCAATGGAATACCATTGTGCTATAAGAAATGATGAGCAGACAGATTTCAGAAAAACCTGGAAAGACTTGTATGGACTGATGCTGAGTGAAGTGAGCAGAACCAGGAGAACATTGTAAGCAGTAGAAGCCATGTTGTGCAATGATTAACACTGATAGACTTAGCCCTTCTCAGCAATGCTGAGTCTCATGATGGAAAATGTTATCCACATCCAAAGAAAGAATTATGGTGTTTGAATGCAAATCAAAGCGTACTATTTGCTATTTTTTTCTTCTGTTTTGTTTTGCTTTCTCTTTCTTGTGTTTCCTCCTATCTGTTCTAATTCTTCCTTACAACATCACTAATGTGAAAATTTGTTTAATAGGAATGTATATCTATAGGATATATCAGATTGTGCACTGTCTTGGGGAGGGAAGTGGGGAGGGAGGGGGAGAAAAATTTAAAACTCAAAAGCTCATGGAAGCGATTGTTGATAAATCAAATAAATTAATAAAAATTTAAAAAATTTAAAAAGGAGGACAAGGTTGGTGTGGAATTAATAATAAGCAAATCAAACCCCAACTCTAGAGAGTGGAACATGAAATTGAGAATTAAAAGGAAAGAAAGAAAAAAGTAAAAACCTGTGATCAAGGATGGGATGAGGGAAAGAGAATTAAAGGAAACAGAGCAGAAATATATTATTTCAATTATATATCTAGTTTTAAAACACTTTTATTTCACCATCTATTCTCCTTTATAAAGAAGGCTGCAGGAGACAAATACAGGGGAAAATGCAAGAAAATAGGATGGAGGAAAATGCACAATTAACAATCAAAATTGTGAACATAAATGAGATGAACTCACCTATAAAACAGAATGTATTGGAAAGAAAAATCTACCACTATATTGTTTACAAGAAATGGATCTAAAACATAAAGATTCACTCAGAACTAAAATAATAGTCTGGATCAAATTGTATTGTGCTTCTGGCAAATTAAAAAAAATAGATTTAGTAATCATGATTTCATGTGAACCAATAACAAAAGATAGATACGATTAAAAGATATATACAGGGAAACCACATTTTTCTTAAAGTCACCATGTTTAATTGATTAATGTAAATACTTAAAACATAAGGTCAAAATCAAGTTGTAGAAAGAAATAGACAATGCAACTATAATAATGAGGACATCAAAAGATACCTTTCAGACCTATACAAATCCAATCAAAAGGTAAACAAGAAAAAAAGAGTTTGAATGGAATTTTAGAATGGAATTTTACATCTCAGCAGTGTATGGCAACTTTACAAAAATTGACCATGTCATAAGAATGTCACATACTAATTCAGAAAATTAGTAATATTAAAAACATCTTTTAGTTACTGCAATGGAATAAAATCATATTCAACAAAGGGCTTTGAAGAAAGGATTAAGTGTCTTGGGGTCTAAAAATCTTAATCTTAAGGAATCAGTGATCCATAGAACAAATCATTAACATAATTAGAAATTTCATCAAAGAAAAAGACAAATATTGGACAATCTGTCAGAACTTTTTGCATCCAACTAATGTAATCCTTAGAGGAAAAATTATATCTCTAAATCATTTCAAAAGAGAGAAAAAATGGAAAAATGAATTTGACATCACTAAAAAACTTAAGATAACAAATTTTAAAAATACAACTAAACACTAAGTTAGAAATTTTGAAAATCAAAGAATTTGATAAAATTGGAAACAAAATAAAAATCAAATTGATGAATAAAATGAGAGTCTATTGTTTTGGTGGGGGGAACTGATAAAATACAAAAATAGTAGCTAATCTGAAAAAGAGAGGAAGTCACAGTTCAATGGTGTTCTAGTATGCCTGTTTTCTCAAAACCCTTTCAGCAATTGCCATTTTCTTTTTTTTTGTTTTCTTTACCAATGGGTATGAAGGAAAATCTCAGAATTGTTTTCATTTGTATTTCTCTAACAAAAATGAAAAAGGGAGATTTACAATAATTAATGATAAAATAAAGGAAATCATATCAGAAACTATTTGCTCGATTATTTTCCAATGTAGTTTATAACTTAGGTGAGATAGATGAACATTGACAAAAATATAAAATACTCAAATTATCAGGAGAAGAAATAAATTATTTAAATATATCTATATCAGAAAAAAGAAAGCAAAAAGGCCATAATTTTATTTCCCCAATAAAAAACTCTAGGACTAGATGGATTTACAAGGGAATGCTAACATTCAGAAAATAATTAATTCCAATATTACGTAGACTGTTTGCAAAATGAGAAAAGAAGGGATCTGACCAAGGTCCTTCTATGTTACAAATATGGTTAGAGCACTCTCTTGGATCACTGTCCTTACTCACTAGATAGTTAGGTGCCCAGATGATGGCTGATTATTGCTTCCTCTAGGGTTCTGGGAATAACCTTGTGAGGTTGTAGCTTCTCATACTGTCACTCATGAGTTCTCATCTCATATCCTTCCTCAATACCAACCATTTGACTTCAATTAATTTTTACAAAGGGAGATTTGCAGAGAAGTTGTAGTAAGAACAAACATTACAAAACAATTCTTTAAAGATGGGTATATGTTGAGGGTAGGAGTGGCAGTGTATTCTCCCTTTATACAAGGTTCTTGGGGAGAATGGGCTCAAACTGAAAGTGCAAAGTCAGGCACACATGAAGAAAACTCATGGGACTGAAGAGTATCTAGTGACTTTTGACCATAGGAGCCTTTTTCTCTCTTCAAGGAGTTCCCATCAAGTTTCCTTTGGGGAATCATGTTGGCCATGAATAAGTTGTTCTGTTGTTCAGCTGGGCTGCCTCCTTGCTGGGAGAAATGGCTTAATTAATGGAGCAAACTGATCTTGGTTGCTACACTGGGTCCTCACTAGACTTGGCTGCTGACTGTATCTACTGGTGAGATCTCCCTGAGGTCTTTGGTGGATCTCTCAGTCTGACTAGTCACTAAGCACTTCCCTAATAGAATATTTGTTAACCTAAAATCAAGACAGAATAAACACAAGAGTACCTGAAGCACCATGTGTACATGACCAGGGGTGACATAGAGGAACTGATGCCACTCTCTTACCAACACTTCCTACCTTGCTAACTTCCAGGAAGGAAAAACACAAAAGGATTGAGGGAAGAGCATATTGTATGCAAACTTGGTTCCTATTCCATACTTCCTGAGTCTTTCTGTTTTTGAAATATATTAGAAGGCTTTTCTTCACTACATATTATAAACCCTAGTCATCTTGGCTGAAATCACTGGCCTAGCAGTAAACTTGAAAATGTCTTTGAATGCATCAATGACTAGGCCTTCATTGGCCAGTCTCCCTATTATATGGTCTTGATCCCTAAACTAGGGAGAAACAAAGCAAAGAGGAAAAAACTATAGACATATTTCCCCAATGAATATTGATACTAATATTTTAAATAAAATATTAGTAAAGGGGCTACAATAACATACTGAAGAGATTATACACTATGACTGGGTTGAATTTATACTAAGAATGTAAGATTGTTTTCACACAAGGAAAACTATCAATTCAATAGATGACATTAATGATGAAAATACATAAAACAAACAATTATATAATCAATGCTTAAAAACCTGTAGACAAAATTCAACACATGTTTCTATTTTATTTAAAATGCATAAGAATAAATGCACATTCATTACTTTGATAAGGACTATCAGTCTATAATCAAAAGTCACATTTATATGTCATGGAAAAAAGCTGTATGAGTCTTCACAATAAGATTAGGGATAAAACAAGAATGTCCACTATCACTACTACTATTTGATACAGTCCTAGAAATATAAACTATACCAACAAGACAAGAACAATAAATCTAAAGAAAAAGCCTAAGCAAAGAGAAAATAAAACTTTTTTGACATTCTATAATGTTCTATGTAGAGAATTCTAAGGAGTCAACTAAAAATAATTGAAACAATAATTCCCACAGATTCAGAGATGCAAAATCAATCCGCATAAAACATTAGCTTTTTTACATATTACCAACAAAACCCACCATGAAGAGATAGAGAAATCTCATTCAAAATGACTGCAGAAAGTTATATTTGCATTTGTAGGTATATATGTATATATTAATATATGTATATGTATGGCCATACACATATATGTAAATATATGGAAGTACACCTTCCAAGATATACACACAGAAGAACTATATGACTACAACAATAAAACATTCTTTATACAAATAGACCTAAATAATTGGAAAAATATTAATCATTGATGTTTAGACCATACCAAAATAATAAAATGACATTTCTAATTAAGGTAATACACTTAGTCAGTACTAAACCAATACAATTACCAAAGTATTGATTTACAGAGCTAGAAAAAGTGGTAACAAAATTCATCTGGCAGAATAAAAATTCAAAAATCTCTAGTGAAATAATGAAAAAAAGGGAAGAAAGGAGACCTAACAATACTGGATCTCAAACTAGACTACAAAGCAGTAATTATCAAAATCATTTGATACTAGTTTAAAGATAGAGAGGTCAATCCGTGGAATAGAATACATACAAAACATTCAGAAATTTAAAAAAAAGAGAGTAATGCAGTCTTTTATAAACTAAAAGACCTTAACTACTTTAGTAAGGACTCACTATGTGACCAAAAGTTCTGGGACAAATAGAAAACAATCTGGCAGAAATTAGGCATAATATCTCATATCATTTACCTAGTTATTCTCCAAATGGGTACATATCTTAGGTGTTAAAGGATACATTATAAACAGATTAGAAGAGCAAAAAATAAAATACCAAGTATGGATAGGGGGAAAGTTCATGACCAAGGGATAGAGAGGATCATATGATATAAAATGGAGGATTTTGATTGAATACAATTAAAAAAGGCTTTGCACAAACAAAACTAATGCAGTTGAAATTTAGAAAAGAAATACGTGAGAAAAATATTTGGCAATAATTTTTATATACTTTTTATTCTCAAGATATATACTAATTAAATGATTTAAACATATAAGAAGTAGAGTCCTTCCCCCAATAGATAAATTGTCAAAAGATATTAACAGGAAGTTCTCAAAGGCAGAAATCCAAGTGATCACCGCCAATCCCAAACAATTCAATTTTACTATGCTAGACCAACCCCTCATTAACACAGTTAAATATGTGAACTATCAGGTTGTTGATAGAAGTGTCAAAATAATCACAATTTATGAATTTGTTTATCAGTGACAGATTTTAACTGTAACAGATTTCAGTGCTATCCTTCAAAGATGATACTATGTGTGCAGGTGTGTGTGACTGAAGAGTACAACATCATTTTTATATTGTGAAGACCTGAAGATCTTTCAAATGACACAGTGACCACTTAGAATGCCCACTTTCAATAAGCAATAATAATTCTTAGAAGAAAATAAAAACAAACAAACCAACAAAACCCCTTGATTTTCTACTCCAGTTCATTGTCACCTCCACTCAATCCCAATTCTATATTCCGTTTGGACCACATGAAGGAGAGTGGTGGAATTCTAGTCAATTACCCTGACTGATGCAGTCAAGTATGGCACCATAATCATCACACATGCACTTTGGGAGTTAAAGCCAATGGCTTAGAATTAAGATCAAGATCCTATTATTTGTCTGAACTTTCTACCACATAAGTATACCTCTAAACTTTTCCACCATACCCCCAGAGGCCTCTTCTTCTTGGAAGATTACTTCAATCCTGGAACTCACACCTTGGAGGTACTTTCTATACCTGGGTCCCCTCTTTGTGATTGAACATCTCCTCCCAGAACCTCTATTTAAGGAAGGTGCCTAGGCCAGCCATCTCTTCATTTTCGACCAGGCTGCACTCCCAAAGACTTCTCTGTCACAGTCCCATGTCAGGTACCTTCTCTACTTTCCTTTTTATAACTTCTTTTTAAGTTGTATCTCCCCAATTAGAATGCAAGCTCTTTGAAGGAAGAGGGCATCTTTTTTTTGCTTGTGTTTTATGTTCACAGTGCTTAGCATTTAGTAAGCACATAATATATCCTTGTTGACTGACTAACCGACTGACTGAATTTTCCCACTATCTGGAAGGATTGGAGATCTCTGAAACAGTCTCAAATTCATAGGGATCAAATCAGATCCACTGCTGGAGTCCTTCTGATGAATATGAAAACACTAGATATCAGTCAGTCGACAGTAAGTACTTATTATGGACTAGATATGTTGGTAAATGCCAGAGATAAAAACACAAGCAAAAAAAGTCCCCTTCCTTAAGGAGCTTACATTTCAATGGGAGAATACAATACATAAAAGGGGAACTAAAAAAGAGAGGAAGAAAGTTAAGGAGGTACTCTAGAACATGTTGGCTAAGTCCAGAGACGATAGGATGATTAGTTTAGAATCTTTCCCAAAATGGAGGTTTGGGGAAGAACTCACCAGTCTGAATCTCTGTCTTCATTCTTAGAAGCTGTCTGTTCACACAAGCATTGAAAAATCCAAAGCACAAGGTTCTAATTGTACTCAGTTCCCATTTTACTGAAGCTGAGCCTGGAAACCTGAAAATTATGGTCCTCATTTTCTCTGGCAGAGGCACCAAAGGTATAAACTTCTATTCTGAGCCTTCCACCTGATTCTTACTTTTTTTATCACCTCCAGATTGCCTCTGCATGGCATTGGTTCTATCAACTTCATCTATTGGTTTATTTCACAATCTGCTCTCAACTAAGCCCTAAACCAATCAGGAGTTGATGGCTCTTATTAGTACTAGAAAAAGAATTATTCACTTCTCTCTCAGCAAAGGAAAGGAAGGAGGATGTTATTCCAGTGAACTCATTGCACTAAGAATGAAATATAGACAAGTGTCCCCATCCCATAACAGAATAGTTCATCCCAGGAGTCCTCAGAGACATACTCTGTTCCATTACAGGGTGTTAAGCACAGCATTGGTCCCAATAGAGGCAAAGGGGAGGAAAGAAGAGGGATGCCCTGGTCATTGGCCTGCCTCTTAAGGAAAAATTGAAAATCAATATTTAGTGTGTAATGGTGCCTTCACTGCACATCTACAGAAAGCTAATCTCTCATTACACTCACTTGTATCCTGTGGCCCATAAGAACAGCTCTGAGTTCCGTGTCGCAGCTCAGCATGTGTCCTATTTAACCTAGTACAAAGGATGGGGTCATTCTCTCAAGTCCACATTTAGTGGGAAACTGCAAGCAACTGATTTTATGAATTGCTGAGACTTTCCCTTACAATGATTAATAGCACATTTTCCCACTGTCAGTCCTCATATGTAGGAGCTAATGACTTAAACCTTCAACATATTTCCTCTGCATTCTCTTTAGAAAATAATTCCGGACAGTAAGACTGACTTAATAGCCACTTGCTGATAATGATACCTTTTAAGTGCATAAGGAGGCCCTCTTAGTATTCAAGTAGTTAACTGTATTGGCAGTCCATTGACTGTTGACAACTGACTATTGACATCATACACTGACATTGACACAGAATAGAAGGACAGAAGAAAGAAGAATCATGAGGAATATTAATTTGCCCTAAACTAGACAATTCTTATAGATAGTGAATTCTCATTAGCACCCTCTACATTGTCTCTGATGATGGAAGGTCAGTTGGAGGTCACCAAACTCCCCTCCATTTTGGACTTTTTTGCCTCTATTACTCAGACACTTACAGCCCAGGGCTATTCCAAAATCCTAATATATATGGATGATGGAGCATATTCAATTTCATCCTTTGGTGTGTTCTAGAACATGACCCTCATATACTTTGCTTTCTTTCTTTTTCTTTCCCTTGCCACTGATAAAATGCAACAAAGTCCTCATATTCAAACCTACTTGGAAGGGATATGGCAAGTTAAAAAATTACATAAATTATCAGTTTCTTATCTACAGCATTGACAAAACTAAAGCTACCATAATCAACCAAGGGTGTAATCTGACCACCTAGTTGTGCTCAGCAAGACCTGAGGGCTCAGATGTATCAGTGACTTTCTATGAATTAAACATCCTTCAGCTACATTCTTATGGCTAACTTTTAATACCTAGTTTGATGATGTAGACTGGATGCTAACAAATTTGAAGCTAGTTGAACGACCAGACCCAAAGAGTAGTTGCTAATGAGTTAATACAACCACGAATATGGGCAGCAAGTCTCAAATGGAAAGCTGCAGAGATTGGCCTTTCACCCCATTCTATTCAAGGTTTTTTCAAAAACTTGGAGGAAAACATGGCTAGTATAGTTATCAAATTTTCTAATTCAATTCAACAAGCACTTATTTGAAATTTATTATTTTCCTCACCTATGAAATGAGAATATGAATACTTTCAGTACCTATTTCAGAGGTTCAAATGAGATAACATAAAAATGTACACAATTGCTTTGCAAACCCTAAAGTGTTATACAAATGTAAGTTATTATTGTTACCTGTGTAACCTTGGAGAATCTGTTTCTCCTCTCTAGAGCTCAGTTCCCTTATCTGTAAAATTAAGACATTGTACTAAATAATGTACACATACACATATATATATGTAGACATATACACTTAAATATGCACATAAATATGTATGCATACATAGATACACAAATATATGATATTTAATTATATGTAACATTAATATAGTGTATGTATTATATATATTATTGTGTGTTCATTTAGATATATACATATACATATATGTACACACACATATATACATATACATAATATGAAGACAAAGAGATCACTAACAACTAAAATGATTGGGAAAGTTTTCCCTCAGGAGATGCTTTATGAGGTGATCCTTGAATAAGGTGGTGTTGAGGAAAGGGTACAATCCAAGCAAGAGAGAGTGCCTGTATAAAGTCACAGAGGTGGGAAATGTAATTCCAAGTTCGGAGAACACCAAGGATGCCTCTTTGGCTGGAATACTGAGTGTAAGAAGAGGAGTAGTCTAAAATAACACTGAAGAGCAGGCTGGAGCCAGAATGGGAAAAGCTTTAAATGTCAACCTGAGGAGTTTATATTTTATACCAGAAGTGATCTAGAGTCACTACCAGTTCTTTAGCAGAGGGCTAACATAGTCAGACTTGTGCCTTAGAAAAGCTATTTTAATAGCTATATGTAGGATGGAGAAGGGAAAGATGGGAGATAACCAGACAGGTAACACAAAAATGGAAAAAATAGCTAAGGCATTGGACAACAGAATTAGACTCCAAAAAAGATCTTGAGAAACTAGAATGAAGAGCTAGATCTATTAAATGAAATTCAGAAGTGATAAATTTGAAGTCCTTCACTTGAGTTAAAAAATTGAACTGCTAAACTATAGGAGGGGGAAGGTCAGTAGAAGTCTTGGTGAGGGAAAAAAAAAAAGAGTTATTTCATTCCCTTCAGCATCAACGTCCTCACTAATATTGGATAGCTTCATTTAAGGCAGGGTGGTAGAGTGGAGGGTGAGTGGGATTCACAGTCAAAGGACATGTCACCAAATTCTAACCCTCGTGAAAGTCATGGGACAGTCAGTGGAGAGAATGCTGCATTTAGTAAATGTTGAAGACTGGCTGCCTCATCATTTGTATTATGACCATGAACAAACTTCTTAAACTCTCTGAGTCTTAGTTTCATCATTTATAAAATGAGAATAACAACACATTTAGTATCTACTTCAGAGGGATGATTGAGATAATGTAAAAATGTGCATAACTGTTTAGCAAACCTTAAAGTGCTATATTATTGTTATCTGTGTGACCTTGGGCAAGTTGCTTCTCTTTTCTAGAGCTCAGTTCCCTTAACTGTAAAATGAAGGTACTGGACTAAATAACATCTAAAGTTCCTTCTAGCAGTGAGGTGGCACAGCATGTGGTGTGTGCAGTTTTGAGTTAGGAATATCTGAGTTTGAATCCAGCCCAGACCCTCACTGGCTGTGTGATTCTGAGGAAGTCACCCTTTCAAACACAGCTTCTTCATCTGTAAAATGGGTACAATAATAGTAGTTAGCTGTTAAAGTTGTGGAAATCAAATGAGGTGAAGTGCTTTATTAACCTTAAATCACTATAGAAATGCTAGTAACTATGATTATTGCTATTTCAGCTCTAAATGCATAATTCTTTTATTTCCATGCCTATTATTCTCTCCAACAGCCTTTAGGGCATTCTAACCCTGGAAAATGCCACCTGCCATCTTGTATTTGACCATGACTCATTATAAGCATCCCTAGCACTAATTCTAAGGACTTGAATTTTCTACCTGTGTCCAAATTTCTAGGTCATTTCCCAGGCTCATACTCCCACTCTCCCCACTCCCTTTTTCCCTTCCTGTCAGTTGATCTTGTTCAAGTTATGAAATTCAGAGCTGGAAGAGGTGTTAAGCCTCATCTAGTCCAACTCTCTTATTTCATACGTGAGGCAGAGACCCAGAAAGGAGAAATGATTTTTCCAGTCCACACAGGTAGAAAGTAGTAGAACCAGGATTTGAACCCAAGAATTGAACCGAGAGTAAGTTATCTTTCTGCTTTATCACAGTGACACCCAGAGTTTATATTTCTAGCTGCACATCGGGTATTATTATTTTTCAATAAGAAAGTTTCTTTGAATACATAGAAATGCAGATATTCTTTATTTGAGGGAAGAAAGATGCATTTCTCCTATGTATCAGGACCAAGAATGGCTCCAAAGATATTTTATCCAGATTCATCTTTTTCCTCAAATACCACATTCATCTAATGTGCTCCAGCTGCTCAGTCTCATCACATTATTTTGACATTTGACATATGACATCCATGAGCTTTCACTTGACCCTTTTGTTGGGTGCTATCAAATGACCTGAAGTTAAAATGTTAATTATCATTAATCACTTTTATGAAACAGGTTTTGCCAATTCATAAATTCAGGAATGTCTCTTTCATGTCTCTGAGAGCATATGGAATAATCAACGAAAGAGAGAGGGTCTGCATGTTTTCATGTCTCTCCATTTATAAATTACACAGGAAATACTTTTGCTTGCTATATAGGTGAGTATTCAGATACAGAGAGGGTTGGGGCAGGTAAAATGGGTGAAATAAAGAGAGAGAGAAAGAAAGAAAAAGAGGAAAAAAGGAAGGGAGGAAGGAAAGAAGGAAGAAATAAAGGAAGGAAGGAAGGGAAGAAGGAAGAAATAAAGAGAAAGGAAAGAAGGAGGAGGAGGGAGAGAAGGAGGGGAATAAAGGTATAAAAAAGAAAAAAGAAAAGAAAGAAAGAGAAAGAAAGAAAAAAGAAAGAAGGAAGGAGGGAAAGAGGGAGGGAGGGAGGAAGGATTACACAACAGAAAAGAGGGAAGGGACCTTAGAGATAGTGCAGTACAATGGAAATGGGGCTAGATTTGACATCCTAAGGCCTGGTTCTTTATCCAACTCTTTATCATATACTCCATGTATTATCTTGGGAAAATCATTTTTGCCTCCCTGGGCCTCAGTCCCCTCATCTGTAAAATGAGAGAGTTAGATCAAAAAAAAAACTTTGAGGTCTCTTCTAGCACCAGAGTTATTATCTAAAACTCATTTGGTTGAAACCTCTTGTTTTTCAAAAGAAAAAACCAAGCAAACAAGGTCCAAAGAAGTCAAATGAGCTCTTTAAGACCTTCCAGTTGGCACAGAATAAAGTCAGGACTTAAAGATGGGTCTTTGGAGTCTTCTTACTCCAAATCAAGGAGTCATTGTTGTTGTTATTGGTGGCAATGCTAGTGGTGATGGTGGTAATGGGGAGTGTGTGTGTGTGTGTGTGTGAAAGAGAGAGAGAGTACCCTCTTTAGGAAAACAATGTCATGGCAACCTGCAAGATTGCTTAAGTAACCTCTAGAAGGGGTGGGGAAAGGACCTTTTCTAGAACATCAACACCTTTTGCAGTTAAATAGCCCCTAGGATTGATAATTTTGATGAGCAAGAAATAATAGCTCATGTCTGTGGAGACATCCATAAACTATGGCAAGAAGTGTTTAGCACCACTAAGGCATTTATTTTCTTGGCTAATAGCAATTAGGTTCCAATATGCTTCTCCTACAATGTTTCATACTAGTATGTGACCAAATCAGACTACTCCATTTTCCCCAGTCTTCTCTTTTCAGCCACCCAAATACCAGCAACAAGCTCCCTCCATGTGTATGTTGAAATCTTTCCTTTAATTTAAGATCCACCTCAGGTATCACATCCTCCATGAAATCTTCACCTACCCTCCAAGCTAGAGTTCAATACTGCCTTCCTGAATTTATTAGGCTGCCCTATTTGGTTGTGTATTTGTTACCTTCTAACATATTTTGGCTATTTGTGTTTTCATTACTTGCCCCTGCCCCCTGCCACTGAATTTTAAGCAATTTGGAGACAGCCATTTTTTTGGTTTTTGTATCCCTAGAAACTAGCATAGAACCTTTAGTATAAATGTGGCAAATAGATTGGCAAAATTGGATAACAGATTTTTGTAGCATGTCCACAGAGTCCTACTCTGATGTTTCTGTAGCATAGAACCAACCCTGCATAATCAAAGACTATGCCAGTGGAACACAAGCTCTGGCAGGCCCTATCATGATGGACAGGCTTCCAGTTTGGTCCTGACAGTAGAACAAATCTGTTTTCCGAGGACAAGCCCAGATAGCTACACAGAGACACATCATCAGTAAGATGGCCAGCAGATGTTGAAAATTTTTGACCATGGCAACCCAGGAAACAAAGAAGAATATAAAATGGCACTCAGTCCTATGCAGCCCCCTACTGCTTCTGCAGTGATGATGGAAGAGAGGCAGGAAATAGGGACAGAGGATGCTAAGGGTTACACACTTTAATTTGGCTATTGGCACTCTAAATGTGAGAGCCTTGTCCATTGACCAACAACGAGTGAACATATTGCTGGAGGAGCTGAATTTCATCAATCATCCTGTTCCAGATCTATTATCCTATCAACATTTTTTTTAATGAGGCAGTTGGGGTTAAGTGACTTGCCCAAGGTCACACAGCTAGTATGTGTCAAGTGTTTGGTCTGAAGTCGGATTTGAACTCAGGTCCTCCTGACATCAGGGCTGGTGCTCTATCTAGTGTGCCACCTAGCTGCCCCACTATCAACATTTTTGCCATAAAGGAAACAAGAAGAAAGGAGTAAGTTGTAGCTGAATGGAAAGATGCCTTAAAAGTTTTCCTTACACACTTACTAACTGTGTGACCCTGGGTAAGTCACTTAACCCCAACTGCCTAAAAAATAAAAATAAAAATAAAAAAGTTCTCCTTGGATGGATAAATAAAGGATTTGATGGAGTAGCTTTTTTTCATATACCCAAGGATAACAAGAAATATTATTTTATGAATTACTTAGTCATCACGTATTGTGGTACTAATGATAAGGTTTTTTTTAAGACCTTCAAGAAAATAATTTCAACTTATATACTAACATTGGTTGCTGAGAAGGAAGGGAAATTATATGAAGAACTTGATAAGACTCTCCAAATTAAACAAATATACATTCTGACACTCAGTGACTCTAATAAAACAGTGAAGATAAAGAGAAATATATGGGAAAGGATGATTTGGGGAGAAGGAATAAGAGAGGTCAAAGATTTATAGACTATTCAGAAAACTCAAACCTTTACAACATGAACATTTTCTTTAAAAAAAGTAAACAATGGAAGTATTGAGCATGAAACAGTATCACAAAGAATGAAAATGACTAAATTTTAACAAAGACTTGTTGTTGAGGGAGGTGTTATCATTGAGTTAACTGTCTATGTAACTGAGACCATCAACTCATCAGTCATGCTCAGAATCTACGAATAAAAGAAAGAAGAATCAGAAAAAGGTGAGTCAAACAATTGAAGCAACTTAATCCTGAAATATTTAAAGAATTGAAAAACAGAAGTGGGAAACAGACAACAGAAATGACATTGATATGAACTACAAAAACATTTCTACAGAAATTTAATCAATGCAAATTAATTACCACAACAAGCAGACCAAAAAATTCCCTTAATAAGCAAGAATCTGACTTACTTGCCAGACAGAAAGAGAAGGCTGTAAATATCTACATTGGGTTGGAATATAAACTCATTTGTAAAATCTTATAAGAAGGATGATGGATGATTATGAGCAACATAGCTCCCCATGAAAGCAAAGGCCTAGTTTTTCAATACCAACATTCTTATTGATGCTATATGGCAATAAGACATGACATGGAATACAATTATTTCCAAAGAGTTAAAAAAATAATAGCACAAAGAAGACAATAGAAAGGTGTATGGTGAGTGCGAGCAGTTTGAAATGTATAACCAATGAGCAACTTCAAAGAGCAGATAGAACACTATGCCACTTTTTCTAGAAGTCTTTGTGGTTGAGATGGAGCCACTGGGTAATACATAATACTACACTTCCAATAATCATAGAGACTTAGGTTTATATTAATTACAGTAATTATCCATGATGGATTTAAGGAGACAGTTACCTAATATCAAGGATGGGTACAGGCTTCTGACATAGGTACCCAGGTCCCAAAAGGTAGCAGGCCTTTTACAATTGTTCCAAATTTTTATTTGCAGACTCTAGACACCTTTGAATAAACTCATAATGGCACAGTGCCTGGTATACTGTAGGCTGTTAATACACATTTGTTGATCAATTGTTTGAGCATAAACAAACTAGGTAGAAATGCGCACCTGACACATTGGGGATACAGTTATTTTGGTTTTCAATGTGATACGATTTCTTTGTTTCTTAGTCCCTCTGGCTTTTTTTGTTTATGTGCCTTCCCCTTTTCACATTTGGGGTGGGGGAAAGGGAGTGGGGTTTGGGATGATTAGTCTGATAAGATTACCTCAAATAGAGCTCACAGAAAAGTGACAGAGAGTTTATACAGGTTCTTCCTTTTCAAATATAGGTAGAGATCTTCCAACTCTCAGAAAAGTAACAACAACAACAACAACAGTAATGACACTACTGTTTGCTGCTGCTGCTGCTACTACTACTACCACTACTATTACGAACCTGGAAATTGAAGAGAGCTTATATGAAAAATATAGTCAAAAAGGAAGACTACCTAAGACACTCCTCTAGAGGGAAGAAACAGATTGATTTGTCAGCTATATAACCTGGGTTTTATATCTCAGTCATCTCAGGCTAGAATTTTTGATGAATTGACCTCATTATCTGGGACCCGTGCTATGTATAGAATAGACAAGATGCCTGGGAAAAGGGGGAGATGCACCATCATTGCTCTTCCCAGGTGCCTTCCCAGTGGGTCAGTGCATCTTTAGAGTACATGGCAATCAATCCTAGGGCAAATGGCTTGTGGGCCTTCAGCTGAGGTTGAGGGGAGGGAGAGGCAAAGATTAACAAAAGCATGAGGCTGTTGCTGTGGAAGCTGACATACCCACAGTGTTGAGAGGAGCAGTGTAGAGCAGGGAAGGAGCTATCTTCAGCCCAACATTGGTGAAATTCTTATTTTTATTCATTATTCTCTCTAGCTAGGTGCTGAGAACTGACTATGACACCTTGAAGCACTTCTATGCTGCTGAGGGACTGCAAGCACTACCAGCACCCTCTCCATTTAGAGCAGTTTATAACTGGTGTCTTTGGGAAAATCTCCATTTGCTCCTCACCTGTTAAGAAGTCTTCCTCCTAGTTACTTAGACAACAGTAACTGCACCCTTCCCCAACCACCAGAGGCTCCCTTTTCATAACTCCACTGCTAAAGCAATCTGCTACAACATGAAAGGGTACACCCACTGCATAAGAGGCTACCCTCCTTTCTCCAAATGATTGCTTAGCTGATGGCTGCTGCCACAAGTTGGAATGGTGGTATGGTTAATTCTCAAAGAAATTTCCTCCATTCTTTCCCTGATGTAGTTCTGCAGGTTATCCTGTGAAGTCAAGAAATCAGAAAACTTAGACAGGTGTTGGAACTCCAGGGGAATGGACAGCACTGTTTTAGATCAAAACCCCTAATTCATTATCATGGATCTACTGGAAAGTTGGTGTCTGATGTTTCCAAGACTCTTCCACTGGAATCCATGAGAGCAGAGCTATGTTTTATCCTTGTTGCATTGATTTTCCTAACTATAACAGAAATGCTACTGCCTTTTGTTTTTGTTTTTTTTTTAAATCATGAACATCACCCTATAAGAGGCATGAGAGCAGGTACCATTAAAGAACAGTACAATTTGTATCAAGCAAGCTCTCCGTTACCTTTGCAGGTGTGAAGCCTGCACCCAAGGAGGCATGGGCATCATAAACTCACAGAGGAGATAGAAAGTATCCAATGCATGCTTTCCTGTATAATATCCTTCATTCACCCCTGCTAAATCCTAACTCATGAGTTAAAATAGGAACTCAGAAGGATAAATGCTTCCCCAAAACCCAATTTCATATGAAGCAGAATTGCACAGGGTCAAGCACTCAGGAAATGGAGGCAGAAGACCTTAGTTCCAATTCTGACTCTGCTATTTACTTGTGTGGCCTTAGGCAATTACTGCACAGTTCTCAGACTCAGTTTTCTCATCTGTAAAATGAGAATAATAATAGCACCTATCTTATAGGACTGTTTTGAGAATCAAATGAGATAATGTCAGGTACTTTGCAAGCTTTAAAACATTGCACAAATAATAGCTGTTATAAGGCTTGGACCTAAGGACCTGTAAAGTCCCATCTAGGCAGGTAGGTGGCACGATGCTGGGCTCAGAGTCCGAAAGACCTGGTTCTAATCCTACCTCCGATATTTACTGGTTTTGTGACCATGGGTAAGTCACTTAACATCATAGCCTCAGTTTCCTTATCCATAAAATGAGGGGCTTAGACTTGATGGCTTCTAAGGTCCCTTCTAGCTCTAAATCTATGATGATATTACGACTTACAAGTGATTTTAGTTCTCTAGGCCAAAGTTACCTCATTTATAAAACGAAGACTTTGGACTGAAATTTAATGATGATTTAAGATCCTTTCCTGTTCTCAAATATACAATTCAAGCAACTAAATTTGTTTTCAGGGGCAGCTTGGTGGTGCAGCAGATAAAGGCTAGAGCCAGAAAGATACTTCTTCTTGAGTTCAAATCTGGCCTCAGACACTTACTAGTTGTGTGACCCTGGGCAAGTCATTTAACCTTGTTTGCCTAAGTTCTTCATTTGTCAAATAAGCTGGAGAAGGAAATGGAAAACCACTGTAGTATCTTTGCCAAGAAAACCCCAAAAAGGGGTCAAGAAGAGTCAAATGTGAGTCAACAAAAACTATTAGAAGTCTTTAGACTTTATACTATATTCCTTTCTGAAAGAAATAGAGGCTTGGGGCAGCTAGGTGGCTCAGTGGATAGAGCACCAACCCTGAAGTCAGGAGGACCTGAGTTCAAATCCAGCCTCTAGACCAAACACTTGACACTTACTAGCTGTGTGACCCTGGGCAAGTCACTTAACCCCAATTACCTAAAAAAAAAAAAATAGAGGCCCACTAAAGTGGAAAAGAGAAATGTTTTGACTATTTAAAGACTGGGATTTATTATTTTTGTTCTGTATTTCTTTTTGTGAGGGGAAGTTTCAGGTTAAATATATGGTGATTTGTTGGTCTGAGTACTCGATTGATAGTTGAGGGCGTATTATGTTTTCTATAAAGACCTTCCCAAGAGCCATTTCTGGTGCTGCTACAGAGTACCCCAGGAGGAAGAGAAATTTTCTAAATTCTAATGTTCTGAGAAGAAACTCTGGGTGAGGGAATAAATTAGAGAAACTGCATGAGTTGTTGAAAGGTCCCTCAGACTGAACCCAGTTCAGGTACATAAAGTTTTTCATTTCCAGATTAAGATTTACATGTTCTATTATTCTATTAAAGAAACCTTATGAAGATTTTTTTGTAAAGCAAAGAATCCAAGATGATTTGAATAACTACTGCCTATTTTTATTTTAAACTTTAGATTTTTATATGCCTTTTCCTCCTTAAACATGTACATGTCTGTAATTAGAAATTATCCCCATCCCCAATTACATCTGATTTATAAATTTTTTCTCTGGACAAGAAATTGGGGAGAAGACAAGAAAAAGTTTACTGGATTAAAAATAACCCATTCCATAAATGACATCAGTGTGTTTGTAAATCTTTTGGTTATGCAAAGGAAAACAGCATGTTAATATGACATTTACAAATCACACCCAACCACTTCCTAATTAACTTATTGTGTGCTTTTTCTGAACTAACATACACTCATATTAGAGGGAAAATACTTATTTGTTCTGTTGCTAAGGAACACATATAATTTGCATAGTGAAAAAATTGTTAGTGTATTTAAACAAAAGCCATATCTATTTGTAAGAGTCACATTTGAAACATGAAATTAAAGTTTAACATTATTTTTTCTTCTGTCTCTTTTGAATCATTCAAGGACATATTGTTGCTTCTAATGTGTTACATTAACAAAACATTATGTTACAAATTGCTCGATAATCCTTCACTAATAGAAAATTTGAGCTACTTGTATACTGTATATTGTATAGACAAATGTAGTAGAATATAAATTCATAAAGGGCATAGATCCTCTTACTTTTACATTTCCATCTCTAGACCTTAAAACAATGTCTAGAACATAATACGACCAAGCCATAAATCCTTGTTGATTGATGGGTTAAGAGACTGGGAATATGCATAATTTTGTTATACTTTCATTGGCATGTATTTGAACAATTTTTTTCTTCTTCTCTGTATCTACATAAAGCAGTAGACTCCAGGTGGGGTGTTATATAGTCCTGAAGGGCCCTTGGGATGACCCATTGGGTTATATGACCAGACAGTAATAATAATGGTTAACATTTCTATGGCACTTACATTGTGCCAGGCACAGTGCTAAGCACTTTACAATTATTATCTCCTTTGATCCTCATCACAACCCAGGGATGTAGGTGCTATTATAATCCTTATTTTACAGTTGAAGAAACTGAGGCAAACAGAAGTTAAGTGAGTTGCCTTAGGTTATATTGCTAGGAAGTATCTGAGATCATATCTGAATTCAGGTCTTCCTGACCCTAGGCCCAGCTTCTATTCACTGTATAGCTTATAATCAAGTCATTATAAAGTCATATATTTAAGACTGATAGACATCTTTAAGGATATCTAATTAAATTTTATCATTTTATAGTTCAGGAAACTGAGGCCAACAAAGGTTAAGTGACTTGTCCAGGGTCACACAGTAAGTGTCTGAGGTGGGATGTGAACTCAGGTCTTCCTAACTCTGGGTTCAACACTTTATCCATTGTACTCTGCTGCTGAGAAGATAGGTTACTTCCTATCCTCCCCATAATAGCCACATGCAGAGCTTGTCTCCAACATAGCCCTTTCGCCATTCACCTTTTATCTATTATCACCCAACACTTACACATTCTGTCTCCTTCCAATGTTTCTATGCAACATCTCCATTTCTACGCCAGTCATCAGACCCTTGGGATGGTTATAACATAACTGTGATTTTGGGACATTTAGCTACTGCAAAGACGTCATTAGGAAAAGCCCCTCTTTCTCTCAATGTATCTACGTCATGCTGTCAGCTCATCTCATGGATAAGGAGACCCTGTTTGGTTTTTTCTGGGTCCCAGGTAAGTAGTGGGGCAGGGACTTATGATTTGCTTAAAATGAGCAGGTATGAATGAGTTGCAACCTGTAGCATAGAACTCATTTTGTTTTCCCCAAAACTCACCTCTCTTTCAAACTTTCCTAGGGCTATCTAGGGCCCTACCAACTTGCCAGTGACCCAGGTTCACAGCCCCTCAATGCAATCCTCAATTTCTCACTCTTATCACTAATCAGCTTACTTACTATCCAATCAGCTGCCAAGTCTTGTTGTTTCTGTCCCCACAACGTCTCTTACATCTGTCATTGTTTGTTATTGTTGAGTTGTTTCAGTCATATCCTACTTTTGATATATTTGTGTTATTTCCCCATATATATTGAATATCAGATATACAAAATCCTCTGTTTGGTATTCAAAGTCCTTCCTAACCTAGCCCTCTCTTATCTTTCCAGTATTACACCTTATTCTTCACCAGTGCTCTAGCCTCTTCCATGTTCCATGAATAAGACACTCCCTCTGTCAGCTCTAGGCATTTGCTCTGTCCCACATTCATGGAATGCTCTTCTTCCTCATATCTGCCTTCTGGCCTTCCTGGCTTCCTTTAAATCCCAACTAAAATCTCATCTTTTATAGGAGGCATTTTCCAATCCCTTTTAATGCTACTGTCTGCCCTCTGTTAATTATTCCCTATATATAGCTCAACTGTACATATTTATTTACATGTTGTCTCCCCCTCTAGATTGAGAGTCTTTTGAGGGGAAGGACTCTCTTTTGCTTCTTTTTGTATCCTCAATATTTAGCACAGTACCTGGCACATAATAGGTACCTAATAAATATGTATTAATGTATTGTTAAGAGATTGATAAGATAAAGCAGGCATTTTAACAATGAGGGATAAAATAAATTTTTGAAAACATTCCTGCTATGGAGACAACATTTTGAAAATAGACGTTTAGAAATGTTTCCATCATTATGAGATTTTGTTGCTAAAAATGACATTTCACCTATAAAAAACTCTTCTCTCTGTATACTTTAAAAACTTGGTAAAGGATTTTCTAACCTTTTTTGAAATCTTCCATTTGGAGCTACATGTCCTAGTGAGTTATCTTTCTTGACTACAACAGTTATTAAAATGAAGTATCTAAATATGGCAAACCTATATCATTACCCATAAAGTAAAAATAAATAAATATACTTATAGGGATGCATGCCCCATGATTTTTTACTGATAGGGTTGTTATTAAATGTGCACGAAGGCTACTGGTATAGACTACCAAAAACCCCATTCATTCTTCTTTCCTACTTCTTTAAATAGATTTCTTTTTGTCTATCTCTTTGTTTAACCTTTCCATGTATAGAGCTAAACTGGTTTTGAGTGTGTATAACTATTGTAACCAAATCTTCTCAATTGAATGAATGAATGAATGAAGAAGTATTTATTAAGTGCTTACTAAATGCTAGGGATACAAATACAAAAACATGACAGTAGCTATCCTCAAGAAGCTAGCAATCAAACAGGGAGAGACAACACATATAAAGCAGTAGTGGCCAGGGATAGGTGTCAGGATGGATTAATAGGGTAGTTGATCTTTTCAGAAAACTTGATTTAATAAAGAATTTCTAGAGCAAAAGCTAGGAGTTGGGAAGCAAGTGGTCTGGGGGAAGATGGCTGGGATAAAGAAGTCAGGTCAAGTGTGGTACCAGCTAGTGGGCTTTTACTGGTCACAGGGAGTAGGTGTTCTAGATCATTGGTGTCAAATTTAAATAGAAACAGGGATCTCTATTGATTTAGAAATTCACACATGTTTATATATTTCTTTTTTAAATTAATATATCAACACTGGACTTCAGTGGATCTGGAGGAGAGAGTGAGGCTGATAACTTTGTGCAGCTCTGCCTCACTTAAATCCAATTCATATGCAAGTCAAGACATTAACCTCTTGATATCATTGGTCCTCTTCCAGAAGGGACAGAAACAACATAACAACCAATAATGCCCCAGGGCAGGACTTCCAAAGCTTTTAATGTCTATGCTTTCCAATGAGAGCCTCCTCAACTTCTTCTTCCTCATCAAAAATGAACTTAAAGTTTCTTCATCGGTGTCAGTTGAAAAATAATTTCCTATGAGGCCATAACCAGCTCATACCACTGAGTTCTTATGCCCAAACCCCATAGGGGTACTTTGGTCTAATCTTCTGTACCTAGTTCCATCCTGAAAGCTTTTGGTTACAGTAACATAACATTTTCCTGGGAATCCTCCACTCAACACTAGCTCTGAATGCAAAGCCTTGCAAGATACACATGTCCTTGACCCTTCTCTGGCAACATGGGACTTGTTTGCTTATGTTGATGCTGGCTTTGCTAGCGATCTACTTTCTATTTGCCCTTAGGCTTCCAACTGACTTTTTGTGCAGTTCAGGGATGGGAAGCATCACTGTAGCTCCTCATTTTATTTCTTGATCATTATTTGGTCTGGTGAGAACTTTAAGGGTTTGCTGGAATAGGTATGTGGTAGCTGGCAAACACCTTGGCCAGAAATCAAGTCAGTCTTTCCACTGTACCACGTAGGCACTCACCTGGTCCCCCTCTACTTTAGGAAAAGATTATTTCTCTCTAGCCCATGCTTGCTATATAATGACTTATGCTGGTATACCCCCCGGGTGGAATACATTTCATATGTTTAACCCTTGTCTTCCCAATAAGAACATAAGATCCTTCAGGACAAGGATCATGTCTTTTTTTCCTATATCCTGTATAGTATTTAAGCACAGGGTTTAGTATGCAGTAAGAGTATGAATGAATCCTCCTTCAAGAGTATTCAATGAATACCTGTTGGATAAATCAATGAATGAAGCAACATTTGACTTCTAGGCCAAGACTTCAAGATTTTAGGTTAATAATAATAACTACCAGGATTTAAATAACATTTCAAGGTTTGCAAAGTGCTTTACAAATATTTACAAATATTACAAATACTGTAGGTTTTAGTCAGTTAGGGGGCCCAGTGAATATATTGTTGGGCCTGGAGTCAGGAAGACCTGAGTTCAAATTAGGCCTCAAATAGCTACTAACTTTGTGGCCCTGGGCAAGTCTCTTTGACTCAGTTTCTTGCCTGCAAAATGGGGGTAATAATAGTATCTACCTCCCAGGGTTGTTCTAAGGATTAACTGAGATAATAATGGTAAAGCATTTGGAGGGATGGAGCCAAGATGGTGGAGTGAAAGCAGTGACTTGCTTAAGCTCTCCCCCAAACCCTTCCAAATACCTGTAAAAAATGACTCTAAACAAAAAGACAGACCGAAACAAATTTCCAGGCCAAGACAACCAAGATGGCTAATGAGAAAGGTATATTGCGCTGGGCACAGTTCAGGGTGCACAGGCTGCAGGGAACCTGGAACAGGCCTCAGAGGACTGAATCACAGGCAGCTGTGGTGGTTTCCAGACCTCTCAACCCACGAACACCAAAGACAACTTAGAAGGTCAGTGGGAAAATTCTGTGACTGCAGTGAGAGAGAGAAGGTAGGTCCCAGCCCCAGTTCCTGATCTCTGCCCCAGGGTGGAGGCTGCTTCCTGAACTTCAGGCCCACAGACTGAGGGAGAATCTAGTGGTTGATTAGAGGGGGATTGCAGGAATCTCTTTGCTAGTGCAGGATTCTCTTGCTTTCCCGTATTTGGATCTGGGTCACAGTTCTAGGTGGTAGTCCTAGGGCGAGGAGGAGTGCTGGTGTGGTGGAGCATGTAGTGGTGGTGGAGAGGAACTCCTCCTCACAGTTCCAAGACTTAGAAAAGAGTGCTTGTGGTCACTCATAGATCAGAGCACAGACTGGGAAAGGAGTAAACACCTTCCCCCTTACCATACCACCTTGGAAGAACTGAAAATTTACAGGTCCCTAATCTGAAAACAGCTGTACAAACCCCCAAAGCTTGGGACAGTACATTCTCCACGTTGGAAGCAGACCTTAACAAAGAGTTTATAACTCAAGTAATTGGCTGAGATCATGAGCAAACTTCGAAAAAAGTATCAGACCATAGAATCTTTTTTTGGTAACAAAGAAGATCAAAACATACAACCAGAAGAAGACAACAAAGTCAAAGCTCCTACATTCACAGCCTCCAAGAAAAATATGAATCTGCCCCAGGCCTTGGAAGAGCTCAAAAGGGATTTTGAGAAGCAAGTAAGAGAAGTAGAGGAAAAGCTGGGAAGAGATATGAGAGTGATGCAAGAAAATCATGAAAAGCAAGTTAACAGCTTGCTAAAGGAGACCCAAAAAAATACTGAAGAAAATAACACCTTAAAAAATACCTAACCCAAATGGCTAAAGAGGTCCAAAAAGCCAATGAAGAGAAGAATACCCTAAAGAGCAAAATTGGCCAAATGGAAAAGGAAGTCCACAATCTTACTGAAGAAAATACTTCCATAAAAATTAGAATAGAGCAATTGGAAGCTAGTGACTTTATGAGAAATCAAGACACTGTAAAACAAATCCAAAAGAATGAAAAATTAGAAAACAATGTGAAATATCTCATTGGAAAAACAACTGGCCTGGAAAATAGATCCAGGAGAGAGAATCTAAAAATTATTGGACTATCTGAAAGCCATGATCAAAAAAAGAACCTAGACATAATCTTTCAAGAAATTATCAAGGAAAACTGCTCTGATATTTTAGAACCAGAGGGCAAAATAGAAATTGAAAGAATCCACTGATCTCCTGAAATACATCCCCAAAGGAAAACTCCTAGGAATATTGTAGCCAAATTCCAGAGTTCCCAGGTCAAGGAGAAAATATTACAAGCAGCCGGAAAGAAACAATTCAAGCACTGTGGAAAAACGGTCAGGATAACACAAGTTTTAGCAGCTTCTACATTAAGGGACCTCAGGGCATGGAATATAATATTCCAGAAGGCAAAAGATATAGGGTTACAACCAAGAATCACCTACCCAGCAAAAGTGAGTACAATCCTTCAGGGGAAAAATGGGCATTCAGTGAAATAGAGGAATTTCAAGCATTCTTGATGAAAAGACCAGAGCTGAATAGAAAATTTGACTTTCAAATACAGGACTTAAGTGGAACATGAAGAGGTAAACAGGAAAGAGAAACCATAAGAGACTTTTTAAGGTTGAACTGTTTACATTCCTGTATGGAAAGATGATATTTGTAACTCATGAGACCTTTGTCAGTATTAGGGTAGTTAGAGGGAAAAAATTATATGTATGTATGTGTGTATAAATAGATAGATAGATAGATGGCACAGGATGAGTTGAAGATGAAGGGCTTATATCTGGAGAATAAAACTAAGTGGTGAGAGAGGATTATACTGAGAGAAGGAGAAAGGGAAAGGTAGAATGGGATAAATTATCTTACAGAAAAACAGAAAAGAAAAGGCTTTTACAAAGGAGAAGAAACAGGGGAAAGTAAGAGGGAAGGAGTGAATCTTATTCTCATCAGATTTGGCTTAAGGAGGGAATAACATAAACACTCAATTGGATATGGAAATCTATCCTACCATACAGGAAAATAGGGGGGGAAGGGGACAAGAAAGCAGGGAGATGATAGGGGGGTGGGCAGATTAGGAGAGGGGGTAATCAGAAGCAAACACTTTTGAGGAGGGACAGGGTCAAAAAAAAGAATAGAATAAATGGGAGACAGAATAGGATTAAAGGAAATAGAGTTAGTTTTTCACAACAGGACTACTATGGAAGTGTTTTGCATAACTGCACATGTATAACCTGTATTGAGTTGCTTGCCTTTTCGATGAGGGTGGGTGGGGAGGGAGGAAGGGAGAAAATTTGGAACCCAAAGTTTTAAAAACACATGTTTTAAAAAAATGTTTTCACATGCAACTGGAAAATAAGAAATATAGGAAATGGGGTACAGAAATCTATCCTGTCCTACAGGAAAATAGAAGGGGAAGGGGATAAGAGAAGGGTGGAGAGAGACAGAAAGGAGGGCAGACTAGGGGAAGGGGTATTCAGAATGCATGCCATCTTGAGGTGGGAGGAGGGGTGAGATGGGGTGAAAATTTGGCACTCAAAATCTTGTGGAAGTGAATGTTGAAAACTAAAAATAAATAAATAAATAAATAAAATAGATAAATAGGTAGATAGATAAACAAACAAATTGATAAATGAATGAATGAATAAATGAATAAATAAATCAATAAATAAATAAAAAAAACATTTAGCAAAATGCCTGGCACAGAGGAAGGGCTAAATAAATGTTGGCTATTGCTGTTGTCATTATTATTTTCCCAGGTGTAAAATGAGAGAATTGGACTAGATAGCTTCTGAATCTTTCAATCTAAATCTATGACTCTGAATAATATGACTCTCTGAATTATGTCATTATAACCAGAAATTGCCAGAGAGAATGGAATTGTATATTTCAAAAGAACAAAAAAATTAAAAAGCAAAGGAGTTTAAGATTCAAAGTACCACATCCAACAAACCTGAGCCTAATAGTCAAAAAGATAGATGTTCACCTAAAGGGTAACATTCCTGCAAAAGAAAACAAAACAAAACCAACCAGAAGTGAGCAAGTTATTCAAATAAAATAAATATCCCCAAACAACAGAAGCATGAGAAAAGTAAATAAATACAATTATCTAGAAGACATTGACTAAATCAAATCTTCTTTGTTTATGGATTCTTTTTTTCTTTGCGAGGCAATTGGGGTTAAGGGACTTGCCCAGGGTCATACAGCTAGTAAGTGTCAAATATCTGGTCTGAGACCAGATTTGAACTCAAGTCCTCCTGACTCCAGGGCCAGTGCACTATCCACTGCACCACCTTGCTGCCCCTAGAATATTATTTTTTAAAGCAAGAAAGAAAGACAAAAATTACATTTGTAGGACCTAAAACTAAAATATATGTGTGGTGTGTGTTAATAGAAAGAGGTGTATTTTCTTATAATAACCTATATATTAGTTATAGGATCAATATTTTTACATGTAATGTTCCATAACAGTACATGTTAAATTCTAAGATTTATGATTTTTTATGGTGAAACATCATTTCATTTTGAGCATCCCTTTTTAGACACAAGGGAATAGTTAATCCAAAAGGTTTCTATAATAATTGATTCAATCACTTTTACTAACCTATTGTTTTAACTCCTTTAAGATTTTGTTCTCTCTGTGATAGACAAAATATGATGGGCCCTTAGTTTTGAAAATAGCACTGTATTAAAGTTTTAATAATTCTGGTTACAGAAATTCTGAAAGAGTATCCAACTTGAAAAATCAATAAATCTAGGTTCTGGTCCGGCCTCTGTCACCAACTTGCTATGAGACCCTAAAGTCATGTCTCCTACATGAGCTTCAATTTTACCCTGGGTAAAATGGTGAGGGATTGCGGAGGGCAGTTTGGACCAGGTGGTCTCTAACATCCCTTTCCATTCTATTATGCTGCTAGCATTAGTGGAGTTTTACTGCACTAATGGCTTACAACCATGAACAACACTATAAAAATACTAATTATCAGTAAAACATTTGCCATTTCATGGTTCATAACCTTTAAACTCAGCATGTTTATAATGCTAAGAACAGAAAACCTTTTTAAATATACAGTTTGGTCATAAGACAGGCAGCTGGATGTTATGTAAAAGGCAATGAATTTGGAATCAGAGGACTTGGGTTTAAATCCCAGCTCTATTATAGACTACTGAAGACATGACCTTGGGCAAGGAATTTTATCTCTTTAGGCCTCAGTTTCCTCCTTTATAAAATGAGCAGCTTGTATCAGTTACCCTCTAAACTCCCATTGAGTTCTTGATCCTGTGATTCTAATCCCATTCTATCAAACCATGGAATAGCCTGAAAACTGGATGACACATGTTACTATAAACAGGCTGGTGAAACAGGAAGAGCATATCTCTGTGTCTACCATGATCATTTCAAGTCCTGAAGAAATATACATAAAGATGATTCCCAAAGAAATAACATCTCTTTCTCAAAACGAAAGCATCCATTGTTCAAGGCCAATGAGCATTACTGGTGGTCTCTGTATACTCAAGCTTGCCTTTGGAGCCATGTAGCATCTGCTATGCATTTTTCATTCCTTTCCCATTTTGAGCAATTTGGTTTCTAAGCTCTTTTTCTTTGTGGCTTCCTGGAGCTCCAATGACAAACCAACATACTTTGTTCCTGTCCTTTATGGCACTGAAGGGCACTGAGGAACACATGAAATTTGTTTCTAATTTTGCGTCTGCCGAAACATTCCTGGGTTAACAATACAAGCCTGTAAAAATGGTCCACACTATCCCGCTAATCCCACAAAGCAAACACAACCCAAAGGAAATCAAAGACAGCACTTTAAAATATAGCTTCGATATTTTTGCCTTTTCCCACTCCCTTTTCTTAGCTTGTGAAATCTTGTTTATGAACCAAGATTTGAGATCACATATTTATCCATTTATGTTTAGAACAAATAATCATAATGTAGCCAAATGGAACGAAACATTGGAGGTTTTTTCCCCCTTTGGTTTACTGTGTTATGAAAATAAATGTCCCTGAAGACAGTTTAGAAGGATGTGGAATACAGTTTCCTCACTTACGTCAGGAGTTTTATTTTTAACTCAGCTACTCAAAATAATAGTCAGCGCTCCATCTAGGGTGCTCGGCCTCAGTTGTAGCTGAATACCTATCCACATAGCAGAAGCATGTATTATGTATTTCATGTCCTATTTTAGAATGTTCAATGAAATGTCTATTCTGAATTTCATACCTTTTACCAGGATGATATCATGCAACCTAGAATGGATCCAGCATCATACGGGCAGTTAATTTATTATGATGGAATTAAGCTAAATTCTTTGTGATATTATTAATTCCTCTGCTAAAGTACTACTCTCATGCCTCCTTGTGGGTTGGAGGTGACCCTGGGCTCTTAAAGTTTATCCTAGAGAAGTCTAGGTTCTGGCCAGTCCACCAAAAGTAAGAAAAGTTTTGAATATAGGCTGGGTGACAGACTGTCATCTGAAGATAAACCTAGGTTCATTTAGAGAGACTCATTAGTGGGCAAACGTCATTAGTAAATTAATTTTTTTTCAGCCATGGCAATTTGATGGAAACCGTTGACTAAGATGGAGAGGGGTTGGCATCTGAATCGAGGGAGAAACCACATTGTTGAAATAACAAAGCTTTTAAAGTATAATATTGAGGACCATGCCCCAAATACATACTAACACCCCAAATGAATATATTAAATACAATTTAATTTAATTTGACAAACCTATATTAAGTGGATACTATGTGTCAGGTACTGTGCTAAGTCAGAGAGAGAAACGGAACCTATTATTTCAATGGCATAGGGAACGCCCAGATGAGGAAATACCATTTAATAGTACAGATTGGTAACTTCTCTGCAACCAATACAGAGAACTTTCTAGGGCACCAGGAGGTCAATTGACTTGTCCAGGGTCACATAGCTAGTATTACCAAAGGTGGCACTCAGGCTTCCTGACTCTCACATTAGCTCTCTATCCATTAGTCTACACAGCCTTTCAGGTACTAGGGATATAGAAACAAAAATTAAATTATGCATGCTGTCAATTCAATTCTACTGGGGAAAATAAAACAGATACACAAAAAAGGTGTATAAACAAAATAATACAAAGTGATTTCAAGAGGAAAAGGCAGAGAAGTCAAGAAAAAAAGTTGCTTCTTAAAACTCTATAGACAATTCTGAGTAAAAAATTTAATTGAAAAAATTGAAAAAGCAAGTGGCATTTAATACTAAAGCATGCTTATCCTCTGCCAAAGCCACACTCATGGATTTAAAATGATTTTGGCTTCTCATAGGCCATTCCAGTGGAATGCAAATTCGAGTATGGCAGGTTCTATTACGATGCAAAGGCTTTGAGTATGGACTGCTTGAAGTCCAGACTCAATAAATATGGAGATGATCATCCAAAGAGGATTGAAAATTAGATAATTTCATGGGACACGGAAATCCAGAACATTTTTAAAAAAATTTTTTTAATGGTACAAGCATTCTTAGGACTTACACAGCCTAATCTACAAAAATGTTTATGAATGCTTCCTCCTAATTATCTTAATTCCTACATTTTCTGCCATTTCACAAGAATTGTCCTTCACCTTTTTTGCCAGAGCAAAGTGGGAAGGTCTGGACCTATTATTTTATTGACATGAGGAACTGATGGCATGAACCACCCCCCCATCCCACCCTAGTAACTCACCTCTAATTTAGTTTTAGAGAGTTTCTGGAGTTCCGAGAGATTAAATAAATGTCCAGGGTTAGACAGTCAGTGCATATCAGAGGCAAAACTAGAATCTAGGCTTTCTTGACTCCAAGACTAGCTCTTTCATCTACTATGCCAAGCTGTCTCTTGAACACTGCCCTTTTATGTCATTAATTCTCTAACCATCCCAATGATGTTAGTATTAAGTATTGTTTTACTACCCCAAAGATGGGCAAATAGTGTCAAAATAGTTTTAAGTGTGTTGCTCAATATTATATGAATACTTCCAAATACCCATTTATCACTCACTCCATTAATCAATCAACACATAAGTTTAGGACAACTGTCATGAGCAAGAAACTGTAGAGAATATAAAGAAGAATAAGAAAGATATGATTGCTAACTTTAAAAAGCTTTCCATATAATTTGAATGACAAGATAAACACTCAAAAGTCTACCATTTGTGTCTTCAACTACATTGGATCCCTATATAACTTTAAAAATCAGGCTTATGCAGAATAAGATTTTGTTCTGATATTATCTTTCTGCGTCACCTGGGGAAACTACCTACTTCCCCTTTGTATTTTGACTTTGCAAATACAGCAGTTAGTAACATAATTTATAAAGAAAGACCTCTTTCTGAGACATGAAGGAGATACTCTATAAAACTGTGTCCATTCAAAAGTTTTGCTTAAATAAAAGTTGCCTCTTCCAAAACTAGATCATCTCATCCTGGTGAATAGTATCTCTGAGGATAACTAAAGATCACAGTCACATCCCAAAGCATTTTGCTTCTGACACATACCTGTTAGTGACAAATGGAAATTTACTGAGTTCAATAAACTAACTTGACAATACACAGTCTCATTTCTATTGGAATTTTCTGTCTAAAAACTGATGAAATAATACCACAACTATTAGTGGTGCCCAATAGAATTCCTTGTCCACCAAGGAATAGCAGAGAGATTATAAAAAATTTGGTCAGTTTTGAAAAAATTCCAGTTGCTATTTTATCTGGGGGTGGGGGGAGACACTTTGCAGATCAAATGTCATTATAACAAATGTCATTAAAGCCAAAGTCTTTAGAATAACAAAAACAATTTCCAAGGCCAGACTACTGACCTACATTCCTTCTCCTATCCCCTGACCCCCTATTCCCCTGCCAACTGTTGCTGTTATAGGCAGCCTGTTGTAATGGAAAGAGTGTTGGATTTAGAATCAAAGTATCCAACTTTGAATCTTGATTCTGAAACCATGTGACCTTGTGCTTGTCACATCACTTTTATCTGAATCTCAGTCTTCTCATCCACAGAATGGGAGATTATATTACTTGCACTGTTTGCATCAAAGAATTGTGGAGAAAATGCTTCAAACATTACATCTATATTTACTTAGGTATATGTACATAGCAATATAGAGATAGATCTCTTCTTATAACAAAAATTCCATGGTAGCAATTCAAATCAAACATTTGTTAAGTGCTTTCTGTGGTTTTTGAAGTAGGATTTGATCTATACTGTAAAGGACATAGCCATGAGATAGACCAAGTCCTAGTAAAACCTCTCTTTTTTTGTATTTATCTAGAAGGAAATCTAAAAGAAATGCAAAATTTGACTAAGTCAACATATTGTTTTCTATTATATAATTCCCTAGGAATAAGGGTTTTATTGGATGAAGAGGTAACCTCACCAAGGAGGACACATATCTTTGATGACATCCTTTCTCATCTTCTCTAGATGATTGGCCTTTCATTCATTCTTCCCCTTCTCTAATCTTTGGTCTTTCATATATGTTTCTTTCTTCCTGCCTATAAATCAAGCCTCCTCAATTCTTGAAAGAGAAATCAAGACTTCAGCAGAACCTGGAAAGATTGATTTTAGAAAAACCTGGAAAGACTTGCATGGTCTGATGGGGAGTGAAGTGAGCAGAACCAGGAGAACATTGTACACAATAACAGCCATGTTGTGTGATGACTAATATTGATAAACTTAACCCTTCCCAACAATACAAGGATCTAAGATATCTCCAAAGGCCTCATGATGGAAAATGCTATCCACAAAGAAGAAAGAACTATAAAGTTTGAATGAAGATCGAAGAATACTGTTTGCTATTTTTTTCCTTCCGTTGTGTTTTGTTTCCTCTTTCTGGTGGTTCCTCCTATTGGTTCTAATTCTTACTTATAACATCTCTAATATGAAAATATGTTTAATAGGAATGTATATGTATAGCTTACATCAGATTGTGTGCCATCTAGGGGAAGTAGGTGGATGGGGGAAGAAAAATTTAAAACTTTATGGAAGTGATTATTGATAATTCAAAATGAATTAATAAAAAAAGAGAAATCACTGAACTTACCATCCCCTCAAACTATTTCTCTTTCATCTTTCATAGCCAAACTCCTTGATGAAAGGAAAACTGTCTCCAGTTATTTCTGTACTTCCTCTCCTGTCACTTACTTCTCAATTCTTTTCTTTAGAAGTCAGCTTCCAAACTCATCAGTCAAGTGAAATTATTCTCTCCGGTTACCGAGGATCTCTTAATTGCTTAATATGATGGCCTTTTCTCAATCCTTAACCCTCTTAACCTAGGCAGAATTTACACTGTTAAAAATACCCCTGCCTTCTTGGATACATAGTGTTCTCTCAGTTTTGGTGATGCTATTTTCCCTTGTCTTTCTTCCCTTTCTGCTTGCTCCTTCTCAGACTCTGTTGTTGCATTATCATCCATACATCTCTCCTAATTGTATATGTACCTTAAGTTACTATCCTGGACTCTTTTCTCTCTTCTCTTTATACTCTCTTATTTGTGGACCTCATCACCTCCCAAAGACTTAATAATCATTTTTGTGCATGTGACTCCCAGGCCTATATAATCTATCCCTAGTCTTTCTTATAAGCTTCAGTCAAACATTTCTAACTGCCAAATAGATATTTCAAATGAGAAGTCTCATAGGCATCTCAAATTCAAAATTTACAAAATGGAACTCATTATGCCCCAACACTCCCCAAAAAAACAAATCTATCCTTATTCTGAACTTCTCCATTTCTGTTGATGGTGCCACCAACCTTTTAGTCCCACAGGTTCATAGCCTCAAGGTTATCCTCAATTCCTCTCACCCTGATAGCCAGTTGGTGGTTTCTACCACCAACCAAATCTTGTAGTTTCTACCTTGACTGCATATATCACTCAAACCCAACCCTTTTGTATGTAGATGGCCATCACCCTAGGTCAGGTCCTCATCTCTTTTTATCTGGACTATTGCAATAGTCTCCTAATGGGTCTCCCTGATGCAATTCTTTCCAGTCTCCAATCCATCAGCAGCTAATGATCTGATCATTTTGCTACTATACTCTATAGACTTCAATGACTCCCAATTACCTTTAGAATTAAATGTAAACTTCACAACACAGATTACCCCTTCCTGCACTTGACAGTTCAGATAGACTGTCCTTTCCACTGTTTTTCACATACAACACTACATTTCCTGTTCTCATACCTTTGTACTAACTGTTATCCATCCTTGGAATGTACTCCTTCCTCACTTCTACCTCAAAGATTTCTTCAAGACTCATATCAAGTACCAATGTCTACATGATTTTCTGACCTATTTAACCACCTACACTCCCCACCTCACAACTTTTAATGTCTTTCTCCTAGGTGAGGAAATTCTATCTGCCAAGATAGGTTGGCACCGACATTGCAACCTATAGTTGTAAAGAATTGTCTAGAATACCGAGAGGTTAAGTCCCTTGTCCATGATCACATAACTAGTATATGTCAGAAGCAGGACTATAACTGAGGTCCATCTCATTTCCAAGCCATCCCTTTATTCACTGCACCACACTGTGAATATACTTGTATGTGAATCTATTGTCTCTCCCAATGGAATGTCAGCTTTTGTGGGCAAGAACTGTTTCATTTTTTGGTTTTATATCCCCAGTGCCTAGCACTAAGCAGGTGCTCAATGAATGTTGGTTGATTGATTCATTTTATACTTCATTCTTTCATTCACTTATTCATGAATTCATTCTCTAATTGAACAGCCACTTATTCCATACTAGTTACACAGAATACTGTGCTAGGGAAGATAGACATTTTAGATAAGACTAGTTCTCTGACTCCATGCAACTTATAGTTCCTGCCAGACAAAGCTGGAGAGGAGTTCATTGGTGCTTAGGGGTTTTATAACTTGAAAAATTATTGGATGTGAAAAATAATTTGAGAGTCAATAATAGCTCAAGGTATCATGCCTTGATGCTGAGCAGGAATCTAGGTGTTCATGGAAAAGATACCATGTCTTAGAAATTTTAGAGAAATTAAAAATAATGGTGTCTTGAACATGACAGTGGGGCTTTGGTGTCTTAAACAGTGAACAGACATTCTATTTTTGAAGTTTTTCCTTAAGTTATCTTGAATAGCTTCCCCTCTAAAGAATCACTAAATAGTCACTTTTCTTCTTCTCTCTGATTTTCTTTCTTTTGAATCTCTCCCACCTTTGGAATATTCAACATCCATGCTTGGTACCTTCTCCCTGTTCTAGATAAAGGACAATGTATCTTCATGCCTTCAGTTGGAATGGCTTGAACCTTCATCACTGTCACCATAAATGTGACATGCGTATATTAAATCCAAATATTTTATTGTTACATATAAATGTGATTTGTAAGATGAGTCAAATTAACAATCCATTACATACTAATGGGCTCTAATCAATAAGTTTAATTTGACTAAAAGGAGGAGGGGCAGAAGGAGGGAGGCAAAAAAAGAAAACTCATTTAGAGCCCAATGCTGCTATTTTAAATTATAAAGGTGATTGACTTATCCACTTATTTGGGTTAATTCTGACTTTGGGGTATAAGGCCACCAGAAAAGATCTGCATCAGTAACAACAGTGCCTGGACAACAGTCACTATTGACATCACAGTAGCCATTTTCCCTTCTAGAATTAGAAGAAATAAGCATGCTTGTTGTTGGATTAGCTATTGCAGTCTTGCAGGGGTTGAATGTTAAAATCCCAAATCTATAACTACCTATGTGACTGTAGGCAAGTTATATAAGTAATGTCTTTGGGCCCATTTTCCTTAACTATAAAATGAGGGGGATTCAACTAGATAATTTCTAAGGTTTCTTTTAGCCCCAAATCCTATGATACATATGACCCAAGGAGATCAATGATAGAAAGAAAGGTTAAGAAAGAAAGAAAGAAATAAAGAAAGAAAGAAGGTTCATAGCAGCACTCTTTGTGAAAAAAATAGAAACAAAGTGGTTGTCCATTGATTGGGGAATGGATTATCAAATAGAGGTATATGAATGTAATGCTATTTTATTGTACCCTAAGAAACATTGAATATAAAGAATTCAGAAAAAAACTTAGGAAGACTTTTATGAACCATTGCAGAGTGTAGTAATCAGAGCCAAACAAGCAATATACAACATGACCACAAAATATAAAGGAAAACAGATGATAAAAGACATCATAATGCAGAACAAAGCAATGAACAGTCTTGGATTCAAAGGACTAATGATGAAATATAGCTCTTTTCACTCAGTAGAGGGGAGGGGAATATAGGTACATAATATAGAATAATAAGTACAGAATGAAGAAAATGCTACGTTTTCAGGTTGTCTATTTGTTTTGCTTACCTATACTGCTTTGTTCCACGGGGAGTTCTATATGTGGTAAAGGGAAATGACTACATTATCTTTTAATAAAAAGTCAAAAAGCATTTTACTGTACAAAAGTCTCATAATCCTATGGATCTTGGGACATACCACCTTTGACTATGAAAGATGTCACCTCAGGATTCAAGGGAAAAGCACTATGGTAGGGAGAGAGAAGCAGCATAGTGACCCAAGACCTGGATCTGAGATCTAGATCTGCGTATAATTAGTTACATAACCATGGAAGTAACTCTACATATATGAGCCTCAGTTTTTTCAAATGTAAAACTATAGAGTTAATACTTTCACTACTTACCCCACAGAGTTATTTTATAGAGATCCTATATTATTGTGTGCTGTTATGAACTCAAATCACTCTCTCCTTTGGCAACTTTTCATACCTAGGATTGCAGATTAAGCTGGGAAGGGTCCTTAGAGGCCATCTAGTCCAACTCCTTATTTTACAGACAAGGAAACTGAGTTCCAGAGAAGTTCTATGACTTTCCCTCTGTTACTCTTTCCATTGCACCAAGCTGGCTTCCATTTTATGGTCCATGCTCCTCAGGTAGCAGTTTTCACTAAAACTGGTTGGTGACTTTGGTGCCCTATTTCCCCCTTCCTTCTTCCATACCCCAGTCTCCTTTCCTTTTTTCCTGGCAAGATTCAGAACACTTAATAAAGCAGAGAAAAGACAATGACTCCATTCACAGTGCCTCCAGGCTCTTCAGACAACTGACTACTTGAACTCTATCAATAATCCTTGTGTCAGCCTGCTCCCTAGTGTTACCAGAGGTGTCCAACATCTGACAGAAGTTAATGTAAATCCACACACAGATCATTTCTAAGGAAGACAGCACACAGCCCCAGCTGTAGTCAGTTAGAAGAGATACAAAGCCAAAAGGCCTATCTTGCTATCTTCTGGGTGGCAAGGAAATCTCAATTATACACCCAAGGGATGTGGTTTATGAAAAAGTAGAAAGAATGTTTAAATTGTATACACAAATTGTTTTGTTTTACAAGCTGGAGTAAATCAGTACATTTGCAGCCCGTATTTATCTGATCCACTCAATAATAATCTTTTTGAATATGTGCCATTGATGTGGTATTGGGGCCTTTTGCAGAACATAACCAGCCCCCTAAATTCAATTAAGGCATTAGTAAAAAAATAGAAATGTTGCTCATGGGCTAGTCACTACTACCAAGAGGTTACAGGAATATTTCCTTTGCTACAGCCTAAGACAGAAGCCAAAGTATAAAAATTCCAGAAGAATAAGAATATTTGCTCATTCTCAGTTTTTGGAACTCATTGGACTGAGATTCCAACAACAGCAAAAACAACAATGAAGCATTCTTATCAAATTTGACTTTGAGGTCTTATGAGGCAACTTTAAAAGAGTATTTGTCAAAAGGTACCTCCTTGAAGCTCAGTTTAGTGTCCAAATCTCAGTTAGACATGGAAGGGGTGTGGAGAATTGTGGGTGCTTTGTGCAGCTTTCAATAGAGGATATGGCCTCAAAAAGTTTGTGCATAATGATGAGTGCTAGACAATAATTATTATATTATGTCTCTAAATGCTGGAAAATGATAACATGCAATCTTGTGGTATTTCCTATAAATCCCATGGGAAAACACACTGAAGAAAGTTCTTAAAAACATTCAATATTTCGTTTTCAAACTGTTCCTCCTAGCACTGCCAACAATTGTAAAAAAAGTAAATAAAGGTCATTCAAATGAGTAAAGTTCAAGGAGAATTCATAATGTCCTTCCTGTGACAGTAGGGGCTGCTGAAACCTAATCACTGATCACAATGATCAAACAATCCTATAAGTTTCATTGTATATTGATGTGGCATTTACAACTCCAGCAAGTCTCCTGCTATGGTCGGCACTTATGGCAAGATAATTAATAGTCGACTGAGTTATAGATTCAGAGCCAAAGGCAATAGTACATAATGGAAGCCAAGGTCACCTATAATACAGTAGCATCTGTAACAAAGGGGATTATTACTGCAATTACCACCCAGTTGGAAAGATTTTGTAAGTTTTCATAATTGAAATTCTTAAATCTTTTTCTTCTTCAGTTAAGTTTTAAAGCCCTCTGATTTATCACAGGGTGATGAAAAACCTCTCTTTTGACATGAAAAAAGCTCTCCCTTTCTGAACAGTCTAGGTGGTTTCTAAGGAGTTTGAGACACATAGAATAAAGAACATTTGCCAAGGGATGAGCTTGCCCTGGCCTCATAGGTTAAGATGTCCCACCTAAACTCTTCAATGCCTATGTTGTTGGGCAGCTGGAAAAATGCCTATTCTTGTTGACAAGAAAATATTTTAGAGCAGCTTATAAACATGTCACAAGGTCTAAAAATTGCATTTAATTTAATAAGGCATATTGTATGGATCAGATCAGCAGCTTCTAGGACTTTCCATAATTTGTGGTACAAGTGGGTTGACAGGCAACATCATTTGGAATTCTTTCAAAATATTTTTTTTCCTATGTGTTGGGTATTGCTAGTTCCTATGATCAGGGGAGGCTTGTGGCTTCTCTATCCTGGACAAAACAACAAGCAGACACAATCATCTTTTAGTATGATAGCATAGCTATTGTCTGCATAGCAGGAGCTATAATTAAGCACCAGAAATAGGATAGCTAAGAATGGACAAAGGAGAGTGTGGAACAGTGGGGAGGTAGCTCCATGAGTCGCCAGAGTAAAGATAGTAGCTGAAATCATATGGCTCCACACATGAGGTCACCTTGGGAAAGAATGGAAGCAGAGGAATAGAATTAGAACTAAAGGCAGAGTGCTAAGGGAAACTCAGGAGGAAAAGAGCTTGAGAGAAGAGAGTCACTAATGAAGATTACAAAAAAAATTCTATTCTTCACATAGTTTCCTAACTTCTGTTGCCTACAGTCTTATTGGCATTTATAACAACAGAGGCTCCCATCACTTGGGCCCTCAGAACACTAACCCTGGATCTGAGGACTATTGTGGGTCACTAGCAACTCAAAACTCATTAGTCTTCATTTATGCGTTTTCTTTCATTAGCCCAGTTAAAGGATAGATTAGTTCAAAGGAAAAGATACTAATCAAAAAACACAAACAAGTAAATCAAATAAAAGGTCTCTGTCTGCCTCCTGACAACACACAGGTGGGTATACTTTCCATAGGCTATCATACCAAAAGTTATGTATGGAAGCACAAATAGCACATGTTCTATCAGAAGGAAATTGTAGATGGACACTTACTAGGGAACAGATGTGAACAGGGCATCTTACATGTTGCAGTATCTCCAATGTCCTGTGGTAATGTCACTGTATTACTCTTTTTTGGATATGTATTGGTTTCAATCTGCAATGTAGTTGCTAGAGTCTCCATTCTGAAAAGCTCAAAGTCTCAAACTATTTCAGTTCTTTTGAGATTCAATCCCCAGTCAGCAGTACCCAGTTAGCCAGAAAAACCCTTGAATTTTTTGTTGTCTTTTGAAATTTTTCCTCCCGTTGCCACTTTGAATTTATCAGCATAAACTCTCATTTGCTTTAGAGTAAGAAAAACCCTTTCAACTCCTTTTTGCTCCCGTAATGCTTACTGTGGTTTATGTAACTTGTTATATGGGGTTAAGGTAGGAAAGACAAAGAAGATTGTGATCTTTGTCTTACTTTTCCAGGCAACCAAATTGTACTCTCTGTGCTTTCCTTGGGTATTAAGAAATATTGATTGATGATGATAAAATGTGGCTTTCAAAATAGTGAATTCCATCTATTCATTTTTTTTGTTTTCTATCATAATTCGTGTGACACTGGCTCTTTCTTGGAATTCTAGAGACCACTAGCTAGTCATTTCTTTAATTGGAGCACAAAGATCTTCAAGGCTATAGAGCCTAGCTTATATGTTCTGCTCTGGGGAGCCAATAGAAAAGAATTCAGCAAATAATGTAGGATAGATCTTTCAGTACCATGTGAGTTTCATGCTCAGAAATTTGGAGTGACTGTTTGGCAAATAGTATGTGTGATAACCAAAACCCTCTCTGTTTTTTTTTTGTACCTCTTTGAAATTCCTAAGACTTCTTTGAAATATCTTGTCTCTACTCTAGATGCCCTCCCTAATATGTAATATACCTACCCTGTTCTCATCTAGAAACTTCCATGACTCTCTGTTTGTAATCAATTGGACCTTCTGCTGCCAATACCAAACTTCTCCTTGCTTATGATATGAAAGATGAAAAATTAACTCGTGGTTCTTAACCAGGAACCTGCTTCCTCCCTATGAAACCCTTGGGCCTTACCTGCTCCCTTAAACTGCCCTAGAGCTTAGGAGTCAGGAGCCCCAGTCATCTTACAAACCCACTAGGTGAAGTAATGGAGAGATAGCACAGCTAAATATGCCAAATTCTAGTGCAACTTTTCTTGAGAACCATTATTGATCCTCTCCCCAACCCCCTACTCACACTGCATCTTCTTCGTCTTACTGTGACATAAAGACCATTGTATCAGAAGTCCAACAACCTCCTTCTTGTATCCTTTTCTTGTTGCACCAACACCCCTTCCCCCCATATGCTTAATTTTAGATATTTGGCCTTCCCTTGTTTGAGACAAAATATACGAAAATAAAGGCTTCGTATACCATTGGTTTGTCTAATCCCTCCAAAGACTTAAAAAAAAGTGTAGTGACTTGTCCAAGGTCATAAAATTAGACTCAGAACTAGGATCCAAATGATTTCTGGTTCAAGGCTTTTTCTACTGCATCATACTACTTTGCTTCAAGTATATATCATTTCAGGGATCTAATCACTCTTTGTCCTTGATCATCAAAAGTCATACCTCTTAAATGTTGCTGTTGCTATTGTTCAATTATTTCAGTCATTACAGCTCTTCATGACCCCATTTGGGGTTTTCTTGGCAAAGATACTGGACTGGTTTGCCATTTCCTTCTCCAACTCATTTTACAGATGAGGAAACTGAGGCAAACAAGATTAAGTTACTTAGCCAGGGTCACACAGCTAGTAAGTGTCCAAGGCCAGATTTGAGCTCAGGCCTTCCTGATTCCAGGTCTCTATCTACCATACCACCTACCTACCCCCACATTTTAAAGAGTATTTAGTAGTGGTAGTAGTAGTAGTAGTAGTAGTAGTAGTAGTAGTAGTAGTAGTAGTAGTGGTAGTGGTAGTGGTAGTGGTAGTGGTGGTGGTGGTGGTGGTGGTGGTGGTGGTGGCAGTGGTGGTGATGGTATATTGGTAGAACTGTGATTTTTATCAGTGTGGTTATTCTCTACAACAATGCAGATCCTAACCCCTTTAAACTCTCTGATCCTTTTCCCTATAAACTCTCTCTAAAAGATTTACTTATCATCCCAGAGGTCTTTCTTTTCTTTTTAAAAAGCTATCTCAAGGGTACCAATGTACTACTTGAGTTCTCTCTTGTCTTTTATTCTCAATACAAGGATATGAAAAGGGCCCAAACCACTAACTGCAAAGGTCCTATGATTTCTGAAACAAATTCTGAAACAATTTCTGAAACCTAAGGAGCTATGGAAGATCAGAGATGCACTGACCTTGTGACACAGATTCATTAATGTGGAGCCATTTGAAATATTCTGTGCCTAAGACCTCAAGCAATTTATAGCTAAGTCCAGCGCACACGATTTTCTTCAGGGTTAAATACAACAGATACAAACATGAACACAAATACTATATGAAAGGAAGGCCATCCAGGTAAATAGACCCTCCATAGCTGTACTATCCCATTAGTTGGGAAATTCACTGGCTCTTTGCCTCTTTCTCATTCTAAGTAAATAGAATGGGCTGGTATAAATACCAACCCAAAGGTATCAATATCTCTTTATCTTTATATTCTGGCTGTAAGGAGCCTCAGAACAGGAAAGAGGCTTGTACCTTCCTTAGGACTATTGGCTGTGGAAGTTTCTTTCCTCACCACACAGTTCAATTTCTCTGCCTTTATGATTGTGTCAATGTGATGATTTGTAGATCTTGTCCACCTATCATATTTTGTCTTCTGAATCTGCCTACTTTTTGAGTGTAAACTTCCTTTGTCAGGAGTGGTGAGATGATGGTGGTGGATAAAAAGGGAAAGAGAGGGTTAGGAGTGAGTGTATCATTAGGAAAAGAAGAGAAGAATAGTTGGAAAATCCACGTAAGAGTCATAGATGCCTCTGCCGTAAGTTATGGAGCTTGTTGTCCCAGGTTTTCAGGGTACTTGTCTGGCTTGATTTCTCAGGGGAAGTGGTAAAGTGTGTTGATACACAATCTCTCAAGTTAGAGCACTGCCATAACCACAATAGAGCCAGACACCCCAATGGTATAGAGCCTGTCTATATAGAAAAGACTGCGCTAAGCCCCCACCAATAATGAGCAGACAAATGACTTGAAGTCAGTCACCAGGGAGATGTTAGGCACCCCTATGTGAAACCAGTGGTAGCCTTTTGCAAGGCAGCTAATCTACAAGAATCCTGTCACTGAAGCTCAGAGAGAAGAGAGCCAAGCCACAAGGGGATATTTTTACTCTTTATGTTGTGAGATTATGATAGTGGGGGAGAAAAAAAAATCACCGCATCTGTGAAATCATAAATTTTTAAGGTCTCTCGGCTCCATTTTTAAGTTTAATGCCTGGATAAAATGCTTGGCTCAAGCCCATTTCCGGTTATTTAAAATAATACTTGAGCCTGGGAAACAAGTATACACATCTGGCTGCTCATCTTAAAATACACATGCTAAAATGTGGCTCCCATCAGAACACTGTTTAGTAGGAAAAAAAGGAAAAAAAATGGTGTTCAGAAGACCTGAATTATGTTTCAAATACTACTTCTGCCCTTAAATCATGGTATGACCTTAGGCTAATTACTTCTCTGGGTCTCAGTTTCTTCCTTTGTACAATGACAGGCTTAGACTAGATGAGCTCTCAGGCCCCTTGCAACATTGACATCCTGTCATTTAGTATGGCAAGCTGTGGGGTGGTGGAATGAGTATTTCATTTGGAGTCAGAGGACATGGGTTTGAATTCCAGCTGTCACCCTACCTCTGTATCTTTGGGTGAGTCACTTAACCTCTAAGAGCTTCAGTTTCTTCATCTATAAAAAGAGAACTGGGCTAAATGATCCTTAAATTCCCTTCTAGTTCTAAATCAAAGATTTCAGAGTAATGTAGGTCATGATTTCATCCATTTGCCGAAGAAGAAATTATTGCTGGGAAGTCTAAAGTGTTTATTCCTTCCTTATTGAAACAAAAAAAAAAAAAACTTTACTTTTAAACCCATAAATTCCCTTTAAACATTTTAGCAATCATATTAATGATCAAGTACAAATTATCTTTTACTCTTTCTTTTTCTTATCAACTATCACCTCTCCCCCCATCAAATCAGTTGCCAAGTTCTGTCTTGTTCGTGTTTCTCAAACCCATATCCTGCTCTCCACTTACTCTACTATCCTCCTAATTGAAGTCCCCATTACCTCCCACCTGGAATATTATAATGGCTTTTACACTGATTTGTCTCCGGTCTCTCTATTCTCCAAATCATCTTTTACTCAGCTGCCAAAATAATCTTCCTAATATAAGGTCATAATATCCACGTCACCCTACTGCTCAAAAAAATTCATCTGCTCCTTAAGGAGCATTGAGACAATATGGAAATACATTCACAGTAATTGGGACCTAGTTATACTGTGTCCTAGCATTCAAAGACTCCTATAATATGTCTTTAAGCTTCCTTTCCCACTTTATTTCCTTATTTTTCTTCATTATGCCATGTTCTAACCCAACTGGACTATTAGACATTTCCTAATCTTATTCTGCTCTCGTATCTCCAAATATTCACAGAGACCATTGAACATACCTGTAATATATTCTTTCTTCATTTTGACCTGTTGAAATCTTTCTCTGACTTCAAGATTCATGCTCAGATACCATATTCTCCATGAAGTCTTCCCTGATCCCCTCAGTGGAAAGAGATTTCTCATAGCATTTTGCCTAGATCTCTCTTTTTCCTTTATAACAGTCTATCTTATAGAATGTTTATGCGTTTGCTTATATGCCTGCTCACTATTAGAGTATAAGTTCCTTAAGGATAGAGACTCTTGTCAATTTTCAACTCTGGATCTCTTGTCCTTGGCACATTATATTGTAGACATGGTTAATAAATATTTATTGAATTGAATTTTTATTATTCACTCATTTATTCATTCAACAAACAATTAAGTGTATGCACTGTGCTGGATACACAAAGCCAAAAATGTAATAGTCTCTGCCCTCAAGGAACTTACATTTTATTGAACATGGTCACTGCATTTTAACAGATATAGCCAAGACATTGCTTCTAGAGGCTAATGGTAGGCTTGGTGCAACCCCAGGCAAGGAGAAAATTCTTCTATTGTCCCCACATTTTCATTCTATATCTGACTGAAAGTGCTATTCAATAATAACATAACATACAATAATTAAAATTTATTACTAAAACTCTGGAGATTTGGGGATCTGGATATGAATTTGCAGCCTGCTCTTTACCACCAGTGTAACCATATAAAAATCCCTTCATCTCCTTTGGTCTCAGTTTCCTAATCTGTAAAATGAGAAGTTTGAACCAGATGATCCATAAAGTTCCTTCTAGCTCTAAGGCCTACATCTTAAGCTGCAACTTTGAGGAAATATAGATGTGCTCTCCCTTTGGCCACAGCTTTTTGTTGGATTTGCAGAGATGCCATTTAGAATATACAGAATGCAATATAGATGTCAACCACTTAGTAGAAAAGATGCATTTTCAGGAGAAAATATTCTTGAAAAGCAGTATTCTGTGTATCAAATTCCATTTTTGCACTGACCTTCATTTTTTGTTCTCAAAAATGGAGGTCTTTCCCCTTTGGAAGATGTCTTACCTCAAGAAGTAATTAAAGATATATTTTGTTTTGTCATGAGAAAGTAATAAATTTTTCAAAATTCCATCCATAAAAGAAAATGAATTTTCCTGGCTAAGTATTAAGGATTCTCAGAAGAAGTTTCCAAATTTCAAAAATTGTCTTTATGTTTGGCAGAAGTGTGTAAAGGTCTAATGGGGGAAAAAAAGCCATTATAAATGTCTAGAATGAAAAAGTTCTGTTTCATTGAATGTTCTACAACAGTTGAAATGCAATCATCTACTGTTCCTCAGACCAGTTCCTCATTTGTGTATCACAACTAGGAAAGCAGTACAAGTGACCTCTGAAAAAAGGGATGCAGGGGCTATTGCCAATGACTCAGATTAGAGTACCAACCTCCCTCTGCCTCTGAAGCTGCCTCTACTCAGACTATAAAACAAAACAAGTTGAGTTGCCTGGACCAGTGTGCTCAAATTACTAAGTTTATTGTCATAATAACAAGAGCAAACATTTGTATAGCAATTCATGGCTTACAAAGCACTTATATATGTTATCTCATTTGATCATCATGTAAGCCCTATTAGGTAGGTGCTATTTTCTCCATTTTACAGGTGAAGAAACTACAGGTGAGAGAGCTGAAGTGATTTGTGGGTTACTCAATTTGTAAGAGTAAAGTAGGGGGCAGCTAGGTGGCACAGTGGAAAGAGCTCAAGAAAGTCTGGAAGCCCTCTATGTCATTGAATGTCCATCTCTTCCCCTAAAAGATTATGCTCAATTTTGCTGGGTAGTTGATCCTTAGTTGTAATCCAAGCTCCTTTGCCTTCTGGAATATCATATTCCAAGCCCTCCGATCCTTTAATATAGAAGCTGAAGGTCCTGCGTAATCCTGACTGTGGTTCCACAATACTTAAATTGTTTCTTTCTGGCTGTTTGCAGTATTTTGGAATTTGACTACAATATTCCTTGGTGTTTTCATTTTGGGAACTCTTTCAGTAGGTGATTGGTGTATTCTTTTGATGACTATTTTACCCTCTGGTTCTAGGACTTTAGGGCAGTTTTCCTTGATGATTTCTTGAAAGATGTTGTCCAGGCTATTTTTTTGATCATGGCTTTCAGGTAATTTTCTCTCCTGGATATATTTTCCAGGTCAGTTGCTTTTCCAATGAAGTATTTTTTATGTTTACTTCCATTGTTTTTTCATTCTTTTAATTTTGTTTGATTGATTCTTGTCGTCTTATAGAGTCATTAGCTTCCACTTGCCCAATTCTAATTTTTAAAGAATTATTTTCTTCAATTAGGTTTTGTATCTTCTTTTCCATTTGGTGTATGTTAATTTTTAAGGAGTTCTTATTTTCAGTGAATTTTTGTGCCTCCTTTTCCATTTGGCCAATTCTACTTTTTAAGGAGTTATTTTCTTCAGTGTACTTTTTTCCCATTTGGCCAATTGTATTTTTTAAGGAATTGTTTTCTACAGTCGATTTTTGTCCTTTTTCCAATTTGTTGACTCTCTTTGCATACCTCTCATTTCTTTTCCCAATTTTTCTTCTATCTCTCTTACATAACTTTTAAAATCCTTCTTGAGTTCTTCCAAGAAGGCTTTTTGGGCTTGAGAACAGTTCATATTCCCCTTTGAGGTTTCAGATGTGGGTATATTGACAATGTTGTCCTCCTCTGAATTTGTCTTTTGATCTTCCCTGTCCCCATAGAAAGAATCTATAGTCATTGTCCATTTCTGCTTTTTGCTCATGATGTTTGCCTATTTCCTGGCTTTTTTTTGTGAGGCAGGGGGGTTAAGTGACTTGCCGAGAGTCACACAGCTATGAGTATTATGTGTCTGAGGCTGGATTTGAACTCAGGTCCTCCTGACTGCAGGACTGGTGCTCTATCCACTATGCCATCTAGCTGCCCCCGATTTCTTAGCTTTTAAAGTTGAGCTGGAGCACAGGGGGCACTCTCCCAAGCTTCTTGTGCTGAAGGTCAGGGGCCTGGTCACTGGATTTGTGTGCTGGAGCTTCAGGTGCTGGCAGTTGGAGGTTGTAGGGGTCTGGCAGTTTACCTGGTAATGAACTGGGGTCCTAGTGGTGGTGTCTGGTGTGTCTTGTGGCCAAGCAGGGTTTTTCTGAATTTCTGTGGGGCTACACTAAGCTCTCAGGTTGGGGGGGGGGTGTCTGGCCCCTAGAAGACACATGGCAACATCTTCTGGGCCCTTCCTATTTCTTTGGTGTGCCTGCTTCAGCAGTCCCAGTACCCTGGCAGTCAGAGGTGGTGGAACACCTAACACGTCATAGAAACTACTGACCCTTGGAATGCATCAATTGGTCTGGGTTGTAAGGAGAAAGGAATGTAGAAAGATAGCAGAAGCAACAATTTAAAATTTAAGATGAAATAAACTAGCAGGAAAGCACATTTGCTGCCTACAAGACTAAATGAAGTAATGAGGGAACACATTTATTGAAACTCTCAGATGAAAGATGCTGAACATTCTACAAAGCAAGACTGTGTAATGTACACACATCAAATCAGTTCCTGGATTTATGTATTCTGTGAGAGCAAATATCTCTATATAAAGTTTTATTTTTAATGACAAGTTACATTTATAGGGAGCTCTATTGAGGGCTTAATACTCTAAATTGGGGCCATAGGCATGAATTTTACCCCAATGGGCCCTGAAGATAATTATTGGATACATAAGAATGTGTACAGATTAGTTAGAAATGTCTGGTGATTTGCAAGATCAGAGGATCTTAGATTTAGCATTTGAAGAGACATTATAAATTTTCTAGCCCAAAGCCTTCATTTTATTGATGAGGAAACAGATCCAGAGGAGTTCATTGATTTTCCCAATATCACAAGTACTAAGTGACAGAGGTCAGGATTTGAACCCAAATCCTCTGACTCTAAGTCAGAGAATTACTCTTTTCACTCTTGGTTAATGGGTCATTAAACCATCACTGGGTAATGAAGAGGTTGAACCAAGATCATAAATTTAGAGCTGAAAGTGTCTTTTAAAATCATCTCCTCCAACCTTCTCATTTCACAGATGAGGAAACCATTAGCCAGAAAGGTTATGTGATTTGTCCAAAGTCACATAGTTAATAGAACACAGAGCTGGGGTTCAAACTCAAGTTCTTGGACTTCAAATCCAAATTTCTTTCCAATCCACCATCCTTCTTAGAGTTCCTCCCAGCTCTAAACCTTTGATTTTTTGTTCTTCTGTTTTTATTTTTTGTTTCCTTTTTTTTGTCAAGATTGAAAGTACAGCAGCCACTTACTGAGCAGTTCAGAAGTTCTGTGCCCTCAGACTCACCATGTTGATGCTTGACTTTGCATGGACACCTGATTGGGTTTAGCCCTACTGAAACTCTGAACTCCAGAACCCTATCCACTAGCCTCAGCCTCCCCAGGAGTAGAGTTTCTTACTGCCCTTCACCCTTATTGAAGCCATTAATACCTCACTACCATCTCCACTGCCCCTAGGTGCTGATGACTGTTCTGCCCTCATTTTTAGAGATCCATGCTTGCAGCTTTCAGCTAGCATCCTGGGAGGAATTTGTCTAGATCACAATGACCAAAGGTCAGAGGAATGACATTTGAAAGGGACCTGGTACAACTCTCTTGTTTTATTGATGAGGAAACTGAGGGTGTGCTACCAGGCCTGGCCCTTTGGTTTGTCTACTATTTCTGTTCTATAACAGTGGCACACTTGGACTGTCCATCCATTGTCTCTCACTTTTTCTATAGAACTAGTCTACCTCCCCTTTGAGTCATGTACATCCTTCGTGATGTCTTTCACTTCATTTTCCCACAGAAAATAAGAGCTGCATCATAATATGATACAGCAGTCCAAGAGCCCTCACAGAACAACATCATCCTCAACTGAATGACTGAGGTAGACCACTGAGGCTAGATAGCATAGCAGAAAAGATACTATACTACAAATCAGGAGACCAGGGTTCTAGTCTCAGTCCTGCCAGTAGCTTTCTGTATGACCTTGACCAAGTCATCTCTTCATCTCCAAGTCTTCATTTCTTTCTCTGTAAAAAAGAAGACATAAATTAGATGATATATTCAAGGTCCCTTCCAGCACTGACATTCCATTTTCTGATATTCTATGGGATTACAATCTTCCATGATGCCCAAGGAGGAAGAGTTCACTTTGTGCTAGAGTCAGAAGGGAAGGCCTCATGAAAAAGGCATGACAGGGTACACTTTGCAAAATGATTCATTGAGTCTAACTATTTATACACACACACATAGATGTCTTTTGTATTTTCATTCAAATAAGGGAGAAGAATCACATTTTTTAAATGCTTACTATGATTTAATTTCCTGAGTTTGAAAAGAAAGTAAAAAATATAGGACTGCATCTTCCCTTCTAACCTGCTATGTGTGCACACAAACACACACACACACACACACACATACACACACGCACACACACACACACACACACTCTGCCCTCCTGACAATTGCTGTGATTTAGTTAATGGCATTCCTGTTTCAAAGATCCCCATACAATGCCCTTTTACAAATTTTGCTTACCCTTTCTGCCCCCACCCCCAAATCATTTTTGACCCTGCTTCGAGGAGATGATATTGAAAACAGTCAAAAATAACCTCGCTAAAAACATGAATCAAAAAGCCAGGGCTCATGGACATGTTTTTAAAATTGCCTGGTTGCATGCAAGTCCCTTTAGTGCTTGAAGGACTTTAATAAAATTGATTTTCTGAGGAGAGCCTTTTAGCAGCTACTGTATAAGCTTGAAATATGAACCCTTCATTGTGGCAAGTGTTTCATTTTTGCCCTGTAACTAATGATGAAGGGAGAGCGTGTGTTCGGAATTCTCCATGGCTGCCATTTCCATAATTAAATAGCGCTAATAATAAGGCTTTGCAGACTTTAAGCAAACTGGCGCTGAAATGGAATGTGCTTTGCTGTATTTCATTTGGAGACCACTGCAATTAGCCCTTAATGAATAAGGACACAATCCAGAGGGAAGGGAGGCACATTGATGGCTGGCTCCTTTACCAAATCGCAAAACTGCTACACTTTCATCTAGGGGTTATGGAGAATGCTAAGCCCAGGATACCAGAAGAATGCCTCTTAAGTAATTGCTTTGGGAGACTTTAAAAAAGAAAAACAGCAAACATAACAACAGCAACAAATCTAGAGCATTAATTGCTTTTACTATCTGAGGCCTGCTTCAACTTTGGGCTAGCCCAGAATAATTTCTTTTTTTAAATTAAATTAATTTTTTAATTAACAAAAATCTGTTGTTTTCCCCTTCATATCCCCCCTCACCCCCACAGGAAGAAGAAAAGAAAAGGAAAACTAAACCATTATAAAAAGTATGCATAGTCAAGCAAAACTAATTGCTATATTGGCTATGTCCCAATAGATGAACATACTAACAGCTCTGCATTCTGTTCTGGGGATTGGAACGTTTAAAAAAGTGAAGGCAAATCATGGAAGACACATTTAAAGAAAAATTTTCATTTTAAGTTTAGGAAAAGGTTATATTACACTACATGTATCTTAGCCTCTATGCAAATTACATTTACTAAATGTACTTTAACTCCTTCCCTCCCCTCTACCACCACCACCCAGCCCCATAAAGCTTACACTCTAAGTGAAAAGGTACTTTCCAGATGCACGAGTGACATGGGTGACATAGATGGCTGAAGGAATTTTCTCCTTTACTTGCCTTTACTGGAGTTCTTTGGTTTAACTTAATTCACCAAACATTTATTGAGTACCTGCAAGGTTCAGGGCACTGTGGGAAATATGTAAGTTACATATAATAAATTCCTTTCCCTCTAGTTGCTCCATAGGGAAGACAGGGATACAAATAGCCACAATACAAAACAGAAGGTGATAAGTGTGTGGGAGAGGTGGTAGCAATAAGAACACTTTCTGTCTCTCTCTCTCTCTCTCTCTCTCTCTCTCTCTCTCTCTCTCTCTCTCACACACACACACACACACACACACACAAAGAAAAGGTTTACTAGATGTCCTTAGATGCCATGATAAGTAAGTTAAAAGCTTACATAAACACTTCTGATAAAAACAGACTTCACTTCACAGAGGCAAGTAAAGGGTGACATGAGGTACATACTGCTAGACCTACCCTATGTAACTGATAGTGGTGTACCTCTCTTTTGAACCAATGATCTTGGCTAAGATCCAACTTATTTTCCTGAGTTCAAATTTGGCCTGGGACACTTACTAGTTGTGTGACCCTGGGCAAGTTATTTAACCCTTGTTTGCCTTAGTTCCTCATTTGTAAAATAAGCTGGAGAAGGAAATGGTAAACCATTCCAATATCTTTGCCACGAAAACCCCAAATGGGGTCACAAAGAATTGGACATGACTAAAACAAGTGAACAACAAAAGATCCAAGAGCAGAAGCAAAAGACCCTCCAAGGGTGACATCACCAGGATCCAACCAATTAGAGCTTAACAATGAAGTGTTGAAAAAATGGTTGAGTCATGCTACAGATTATTTTTATAGAAATTGGGGGGGGTCATGGCAGTCATATAAGATCAGGTCATTGCTGCCATAAATTTTAGAAAGGTCATTCTTACAGAATTTTGGCTTATTGATCAATCTAGATTTTGAAAATAAAAGGGAGAAACTATGCAACGTATTATTGCAGGGTGCAAAAAATTAACACCTAGTGAATACCAAGAAAAACAATAATTACGCTGTCAGAATTAAACACCACAATCTTGTTATCCTTCATAAACTAGCAGACAAGTGTAAACCAGGGCTCAAGTCCATTTGCATAGGACTCTTCTCAATGGTAGACAAGGATTACTTAATGCTCATGCCTACATGAGGTGTGAAACTGTGTGGATAACTCAGGAAAGAAGTTCTAGTTCTTTTGGCTTCCATTTTCAAGAGAGGAGATAGACACTTCCAGATTCTTTTCAAGGAGAGGTCTTTGATGGGACTCTGAAAAGAAGCTGACATGTAGAAAAAACAGTGCCCCGATTATTTCCCTATGCAAGCTTACCACACTAGAAACTCAGGGAATTTCCCTTTAGGTAAGATCAAAAACAATCTTTCTCTCTCTTTCTGTCTCTCTGTCTCTCTGTCTCTCTCTCTCTTTCTCTCTCTCTCTCTCTCTTTCTCATCTCTCTAATTTTATTCCCAATGTATATTCCCTGTGTATTATCTGGAATATTTTTATCTGTGTAGTTTTTCTGATTTCTGTTTGCTATCAGATTGGTTAAATGGCTTTATTTTCTATATGTGATGGTCTTTCTGTAAACTAACATGTGGTGGGAAAGGAGTCAAGTCTTTGTATGCATAGCTTGGATTATCCCTTTGCTATTAAGAGATAGCAATCAGGAGCACAGATTAAAACTAACAACTATTTCTCCTAGAATAACAATATTTAGGGGAACAAATAAAAAATTTTCCAGCCTTGTACTCTCTCTCTGAGGAGAGCAAAGTGGCTAGCTTGTGATCAACCTTGACCCAACCTCTTCCTGGCAGGAATCAAAGTCTCCCTTGAGGAAGGGTGTGTGGATGAAACTCTAGATGCCTCCCTATGAGCTATATCTAGAGAGACCCTGTAAACACACATAACTTATGTAGGCAACATACATGTACACACACATATTCACATTCATCCCACATGACAAATCCTTATATTACAACTACAAACCCCAAAATATCCTTGATAATATATACTAGAGCTGAACTATCATCACAGAAGACAAAAACAAAAACAAAGCTGTTACTCCTAATCACCCAAATATAACACTGACCCATATATTTAAGAACAATTTTTTTTCTAGCTGTTGCTACACTGAATTTGGATCATAACCTCAAAACCATATAGAATGAAAAGCTTTCAAAACATAGAGACCTAGAAGAAGAGGTCAATACCATGTGGAAATAGGCCAGAAAATGTCATCCCCATCATCCTCTCTGCTACCAGAGTTGTCCTAAAGATAATCTTATTAAGCTTACATCCTGACACTGTTATTCAATTACAAAGAGCAATCTTTTTATACATTCATGCAAGAGTTGGACAAACATTAAACATAAAAGGACAAGAGTAAGGCAAGAACTTCTTTCAGGATTTTTTTAATCTGAGATACATTGAATAGAAGAATAGTATGCAAACAGTAATAGTAATGGTGAGGGGGAAATTATATTATATTTGAAGTCAGAAGACTTCAGTTTGAATCCCACTTCAGACACTTAATAAGTATATGACCAATTCACAGGTCACTAAACCACTAAAACTTAGTTTCGTCATCCGCAAAATGGAGATAATAATATGTGCATTGTGTACTTCACAGAGATTTGTGAGAAAACCCCTTTGTAAACTGTAAAGCAAATGTAAAGCACTATTATACAAGGTGTCCCAAAAGTCTTAGTGCAGTTTTAAGCTTTAATAGAGGAAAATAGTATGGATATTTTCCTCATTTTTACCAAAGAGGGAATTGAGATTCAAAGAAATGAAATGCCTTATCTAAGGTCACAACATCTAGTCAGTGTCTGAATAAGGATTTAAACCAAAGTTTTCAGACTCTCATCTGGGACTCTTTTCAGGGGAGAAACTATTTTTCATATGTTTTGAGTGCCCTGTTTCATGAATGCTTTTCTAGCCTTATTACCCCTCATTTTCCTTTATACATTTCATGGTCCAGCCAAACTGGCCTTCTTGCTGTTGTTCACATACTATACTTCATCTCCTATCTCCATGACTTTGCACAAGCTGTCCCCCATTCCTGGAATGTACTCCCTCCTCATCTTCTCACCTGGTAGAACCCCTAGTTCTCATTAAAGCTCAGCTCAAGCTCAGCTCAATTTTCTTCATGAAGTTTCTTTTGATGCCCCGGCAACAAATGCCTACCCACTCCCATCTCAATACCCCACCAAAAAAAATATTTTGTGTACTTTTTATAAGGAGTGTTCCAAAAATCTTGATGTAGTTTGAAGCTACTAAAACATTTAAAAATGCACCAAGATATTTGGAGCACCCTATATATACTTACATATGTTCATGTTAGCTCCCCAGTAGAATGTAGTCTTTGAAACTCTTCCATTCTTCCTCTTCCTTCCATTCTTCCTCTTCCTTCCTTTCTTTTTCTTCCTTCCTTCCTTTCTTCCTTCCTTCCTTTCTTTCTTTCATTCATTCTTTCTTTATTCTTTATATCCCTTCCTAACACAGTGCCTGACACCGAGTATGAACTTAATAAAGGCTTGTTGATTTGACTCATTGATGAGTCTGGTTTAAAGAACTTGAAGGAGGCTTCCAATGCATGTATTTCCCCTATTATACTCTTTATTATAGAAGTGTACCTGGGCTCATCCAGTCAAGAGGTGAGAATTCTATCTGAAGAAAAGCATTCCCTGAGCTAATGTGCCTACTGCAATCTCAGCTAGTTCAATAGAAAGATAGCTCTCAGAGGGCTAACCCAAAAGTCTTCTTTGAAGACAGAATAAGAACAGGCAAAGAAGCCAATTTTCCCTTCACTTGTGGTCTATCTTCTTGTCTACCTGTCTGTTTATGGGAGAGAAATTTTTTTTTCCTAAAATCATTTCTCATTGTTCTCTTTGACAACCCCTTCCACCAGTTTTTTTAGAAGCTATAGTGGTCCTTGCTGTTGTCTGCTGTATATATTTTTGAGTCTCTCAATAAAAGGAAGATAATGAAAGAAAGACTAGAGAAAGAAGCCTTCTAAAACTAGTCAGCAGAGGCAGATTTAATACTTTCCTTCACCCTGGGAGTCACCATTCTGGGCAGGTGTGTATGTATGTGTGTGTGTGTGTGTGTGTATTTATTAATATACTTTTTTGTCAGGTTCTGTCCCCTAGACCCCTGAAGGGGCTCCTTGTTTCTTATCTCACAGTAACTACATATATGCCTGGGGCACTCCACAAAGATCCCCATGTCATCTGTTTCATGTTGAGAACAGGCCCTGCTCAGGTCATTAGGGGCCTGGACACTTCTTACCTTCTCATTCTGGAACTTTTGTCAGAGCCTGTGGTCTTCTCACTCTGGAACATCTCTACCCCTCTCGTCTCTTTTTCCCATTGGCGAGTTACTCCTAGGGCCTCCAATTTGGGGAGGGTCCTAAGCCAACCATCCTTCCTGCTCCTTCCAGCTCTGCTTCTGATTCACCAGACTTCATCTGGGGACTTCCTCACCCCATTGCATTTCAGCTTCCTTTTTGTGTAATCTTCCTCCATTAAAATGTAAGCTTCTCTAGGGCTGAGACTTAACACTTAGCACAATGTCTGGCACATGGGAAACACTTAATTAATTTGTTTCCTGGGCCAGGCCTGGGCAGTGTTTGAGGTCTTCAGGTAGTGGGTGATATTATTCTTATTCCTGGGGTTCCTCTTTGGAGGATTTATGCAATGATGTGGACAATAATCACACGAGTTAAATAGGCATGTAGGACTTGTGGTATGTTCACATAAAGGGGGCCTTGACACTGATAGAGAAAGGAGAAGTGTTAAGGGACAAAGAGGGTTGGATTTAGAGATGGAAAGACTTATGTTCTCTTAAGAAGCTCCCTATTCTTCCCTATTTCTCATAGCCTGTCACTCAGATGCCTTGCTTCTACCCTTGACTCATAGGAAGAGATGACCTTACTCTTTACCAAGGCAACCTCTCTACTTGCACAAGAGAACCCATTCCATCCTGTCTCCTCCAACAGACTGTTCTATCATCCCCATTCCATCTTTTATCTTTGATCTTATTTCATCTTCTTTCTCCTTGTCTACTGGCTCCTTCATTACTGCCTGTAAGCATACATATGCTTTCCCTATCCTCAAAAAACCCTCATGTGATTCTTCCAGTCCCTCTTCCAGCCCTATATTTCTTTTCCCCTTTGTGGCTAACTTTGAAAAGGCCATCTATAATAGGTGCTTCCACTTTCTCTCTTCTCACTCTTTTCTTAACCCCTGTAAGGGGCTAATCCATCTTCTGACCTTGTCATTGCACCAAAATTGCTCTCTCCAAAGTTATCAATAATATATTAACAGTTAACTTTACAGAGTGAATTTAACAAAGTTATCAGTCCCTTAATTGTCAAATCCAGTGGTCTTTTCTCAGTTGTCACTCTTCTTGTCATCTCTGTGGCCTTTGACCCTAGTGATCAATTTCTTCTTCTTGCTACTCTCCTCTCTATGCTTTGGGACACACTCCTTCCTGGTTCTCTTCTTACCTATCAGACCTCTCCTCAGTCTCCTTTGCTGGGTCTTCATCCAGATCACATACTCACTCTAATCATTGGTGTCCCACAGGATTCTGTCCTATACTCTCTTCTCTTCCTTCTTTATACTCCTTCACTTGGTGATCTCATCAGCTCGCATGGATTTAGTCATCATCTCTATGCTGATGATTTTCAAGTCTTCCTATCCTGCCTCAACTTCTTTGTTGACCTCCAATCTTATATCTTCAGCTGTCTTTCAGACATTTCAAACTGGATGTGACTATACATCTTAAACTCAACATATCCAAAATTAATTCATTCTCTTTATCTTTAATCCCTGCTCCCTGCCCCCTGCCATCTTCCCTATTATTGTAGAGGGCAACACTATCCTCCCAAGTCTCTAAGACTTGCAACCTAGTTGTAATTCTTGACTCCTCACTGTCTTTCACCCCTCCCCCCACATATTCAATCTGTTGTCAAGGCTTATTAATTTCATCTTTGTAAAAGCTCTCAAACATACCCCCTTCTTTTCTCTGACATTGTCACCATTTTGGTGCAGACCCTTATCACCTCACACCTGGACTGTTACAATGGCCTGCTGGTGGGATGTTCTTCTTCAAGTCTGTCCTCATTTCAATCTATCCTTCATTCATTCATCCATTAAAGTAATTTTCCCAAAGGACATGTCCAACCATGCTATGACTCTTCTCAATAAACTTCAGTGGCTCCCTATCATTTCCAGGGTCAAATACTTCTATTTGGTATTGAAAATCCTTTATAATCTAGCCTTCTCCTACCTTTCCAGTCTTCTTACACCTTATTCCCTGCCATATACTTGTTGATCCAGTGACATTGGTCTCTTGGCTGTTACATGAATAAGAACTCTATCTCTTATCTCCAAGCATTTTCTCTGGCTATTCCTCTTGCCTGGAATGCTCTCCTTCCTTCCTCATCTCTAACAACTGGTTTCCTTGACTTCCTTCAAGTTCTAAATAAAATTCTACATTCTCTAGGAAGCCTTTCCCAGCCCTTCTCAATTCTAGTGTCCTAGAATTATTTAATTATTTACTATTTATCCTATATATAGCTTGCTTTGTATATATTTATTTTTATGTTGTCTTCTCCATTAGATTGACAGCTCCTTGTGGGCAGGGACTATCTTTTGCCTATTTCAGCACTTAGGACAGTGCCTGGCACATAGGAAGTGCTTACTAAATATTTATTGAATGATTAATTAGTTTGAATCCTGCCTCTGGAATGTATTGGATGCATGATCATGGGAAAGTTCCTTAACCTCTCAGAGCCTCAGTTTCTTCCTATGTAAAATGAGGGTTATAGCTATAGTACCTTCCTCATTTAGATTTTATGAGGGTCAAATGAGATAATATACATAAAGGGCATTGGAAACTTAAAGTGATATATGAATGTCATTATTGAAGATGGTGGTGGTGATAGTGATGATAATAATTATTCAAATGCTGAAATACTGAGCACACTGGAAGAAAAATGCCCTGCCAATGTAGAGGGCCCTCATCCCAAGTGATAGTATTGGCCTAGTTTTATTCTCACTAGCATGCAGTACATAGTTAGCAACATGAGATATGTAAGTGTGTGTTTACCAAAAGTTTAACTTGCTAATTCAAAAACATTTCAAGGTAGGAATAACAATAATAATGAATGAAAAAATAAAAAGAAAAATCTTTTTCATATACCATGATGTTAAAACAAAAGATAAACCTCTCCTTCAGAGCACAATTACAATTACATTTTAATATAAATCACCAGCTACCAAGACCCCAACTTTTAACCCCACTGTCTCCAGCTTATTCAATAGCTAAGGAACAATTTTACTTCTTATCATTATTCATGTTAGATAACTTTCCATTAAAATTGACTTAGTAAGCCAGCACTTTGATGGGCCTGAAATTAAAAATAGAGAATTGGAAGGCAGGGTGATGAGAACAGGGAACACAGAATGTGATGGGGACATAGGATGGGGAGCTCACTGGGGACAGATTGCCACTTTAATTAAAGATAATTCACTTTTCAAAATGAACATCTGGGAAGCTCCTAAAAAAGTTCTCTGACTTGGGTATTTCATTGGTTCCTGAAATGGAATCCTATGCTTTTGCTGGAGTTTGGAATCAGAGTGCAAGGAAGGAAAGAGCCTTGGACTAAAAGTCAGGCACCTAGAGATTCAATTTCCAATTCTTCGATAATTCACTAATCTGAGTAACCTTGGGTAACTCACTTCCATGCTCACTGCCTCAGTTTCTCCCTCTGTAAAAAGCAGAAGTTGGACTATGTGATGTTTAAGGCCCCTTCTAGCTCTGACCATCTACGATTACTGAAGCCACCCACCAATTTGAAGATCAGTTTTCCATCAACCTTTGTAACACAGTTTAAACTATAGGAAAATGGCAAAGGCTTCTGAGAGCCTAAAATAGCTGTCTCCAAACCCTGCAGCATTTCAGTCATGCATGCTACTTACTCCCTTTGGTCTTCATTCATAGCTCAGTTAACTCTGATTCAGTATTTGAGGTACAGTTAAATGAGAAAGCATTTTCTCTCTAGAATATACATGAAGGTTTCAGTTCTCTGAAAAATTCACTCATGTGATATAGCAATAACATATGTATATAAAACATATCCACACATGTACACATATATGTGTGCAATCACATATGTACACATATATGTATACTCAAATGCATATGTATAGCCATACACACACACATATATGCACTTATATATAGATACACATATTGAGTATATGTATCCATATAACATGTATATGTGTTTGATAAATGCACATACATATATAGCTATTTATTTGTCTTGACTTGTGATTTCATTAGTGTACAGGACTCCTAGGGAGGAGGACTCTTTCTGCCAAGCCAGATAGCAGCTTTTCTATACCTTTTAGTCTTTCGTAAGAGATGTCAAACATTCAGCCTGTGGGCCTCTGGAGTATGGCCCAAACCAGATTAAAATGTTATTGGGAAATATTTAACAAAATAGATAAAAATAGAATAAAACATAGATAACATCACATGTTAAACATTCAATATGTGGTTTGCAGGATCCTTATGTGGATCAGTGGCTTCCATTTCTGTCTGAGTTTGACATCACTGGTCTTATAGAATTGCCTGGGGTACTAAAAAGTTAAGTGACTTGCCCAGGGTCACACAGCTAGAATGTGTCAGAGTCAGGACATGAGTCCACATCTTCTCCACTCTGAAGCTGACTCTCTTTCCATGGTCCCTCACATCAATAACACTAATATGGATGATTATAATAACCATTACATTTATAGTCCTGAAACACTTCACAGTCTTGAAACCACTTTCACATCCATTATTTTACTCCTTATCATCAACAGACATTTGCTGTTTTTGTTGTTCAGTTATTTTCAGTAGTGTCTGACTCTTTGTGACACCATTTGGGGTTTTCTTGGCAAAGATACTGAAGTAGTTTGCCATTTCCTTCTCCAGCACATTTTACAGATGAGGAAACTGAGTCAAACAGGGTTAAGTGACTTGCCTAGGGTCACACAGCTAGTTAGTATCTGAGACTGGATTTGAATTCAGGTCCTTCCAACTTCAGGTCAAGTGCTCTCTACAATAAGCCACCTAGCTGTCTTTATTATTACTATTAAGCCATTACAATGTGCTAAGTACACTATTAGTTACTGGGGGAGATATAAAGCTTAGCTAACACATGGGCCCTACCTTCATGGAACTTACTTACAGTCTAGACTGAATGGTCATTATCTCAGTCAAACTGAGATCTGCTAAAGACCTTAGCTTTAAAAAGCCAAGGTCTTCTGCTGCATCTGGGGCCATCTCTAGTCATCCTGATGTGTGTCTGGCCACTGGTCCTAGATGGCTCTGGAGGAGAAAGTGAGGCTGGTGACTTTACACAGTCTTCCCTCACTTAAAACCAATTTACTTGCAAGTCATGGCATCACCTCCCTCGTGTCATGGTCCTCTTCGAGAATGAAGGACAGAAAACAATACAGTCTAGAAAGGGATAGGAAACCATCACAGGTGGATAATCATACTCCCATATTATGAATTAATGTCACAATAACTTCACAAAAAAGTCAGGATAAGTATAACTTTACAAATGAAGAAACTGAGGCTCAAAGGGTTTTGATACATTGCAGCAGGTCACCAGGTCAATATGGCAGAAGAAACTCTGGGACCTGACACCCAGTCTCGTGCTCATTCTATTTTCCTTATGTCATTCTGCCTCTTCCCCCACAGATACTGGGCAAATGAGGTGATTTGTTTTCATTCTTGATCTGAGGAAACCTCTGTGCTTAATCAGACAAAAGGAGCGATCCTCCGATTTCTATCAGGACACTTCGGCCTCTAAGCTGTGCTGTATTTCCATCGGCCAAGGCCTGAGACACACAAGTGAAAATGACCCAGCACCTCCAGGACACCTGAGCTGAAAAGATTCAAATGCCCAATCTTTCCCTGAGATTTGCTGTTCTGGGCAAGAATAGCAGCAGGTTTCAGATGGTTTCCACTTATTTCAAAAGCACAACCAAAAGTGTGTGTGTGTGTGTGTGTGTGTGTTTCTTTCAAAAAAATGCAGATTCTCAAATGCCAGTTGTTCTCCTAAAATCACAATAACACAACCCCTACCCACAAAGCTCTCTCCTTCCTAATCTTACTTTTGATAATGTAAATTGCACTTTGCCCTGGGTCACTTAGCCAGAGTCTGGAGGAGTATTTTCTAGAGTTTAACAAGAACTGCATTCTACAGAGAAAAAGGTTGGTCATTTTCTTTTTAATTTCTCAGTTTTAGTTCCTTGGTACGGAAGTGTGCCTTAACCCCTTTGAGAAAATGAGGTCTATTTTCCTCCAGTCTAGAGCCTTGAACTGAATCATAAGCCAAGAATCAGTTCAAACTCTCCTGATCCCTAAACTGAATGGAACCTCAAGTCAACAGGCATTTGTACCTTCTGTGTGTTAGGCACTGTGCTGGGAATACACAGATAAAAATGAAAACAGGCCCTGACCTTAAGAAGCTTATCTTTTACTGAGTGAAAACAGCATGGACAAAGATAAATAAAACAGAGTAAAGAAAGCAGGAAGAAGCAGGTTCTGACAATTGGTGGGAACATGTAAGTTAAACCTTGCTATTAAATGAATTGACACAATGAAAAGGACTTCAAATATATATTATGGATGGACTTCTCTGTTTTTTGTTTGTCGGTTTTTACAAAATTTCTAGGGAATCAGCTTGAAGCCAAAACCTTGGGATTTTCTAAAATCCCTGAATTAGTGGTCATTCAGTTTGGCCCTGGGTTGTTGGGTTTGAGTCCCTTCTCTGTATGAAAATAAGTGTCAGTGAGTAGTGTGAAAGCTCTGGAAAAGGAGACACCTAGCTGCCGCAGCTGAAAGCAAGCTCAGAAGGGCCTCCAAAGTGCTAACCGGATATTTTCTGTGGTATTCTATACTTGTTAGCTGAAGAGAAAAAGTTCTTGATTTTGCTTGCTCTAGATTTTGTTCTAGATTTTCACCACCTCAGAGTTCTTTCCCTCTCCATCATACCCCCATGTCCAATTAGTTGCTTGGTCTTTTCTATTCTACCTCCAAGCATCTCACAGATCTGGCCATTTTACTGCACTCATGCAGCCACCATCCTATGTCAGGCCTTCCCTCCCTCTCTTCTGGACTAGAATCCTAAATGGTTTTATTACTTCCAATTTTTCTCCTCTCTAATTCATCCAACACACAATTGCCAAAATAATCTTCTTAAAGCATAAGTCAGACTATACCACTGTTCTACACAGTAATTTTCATTGGCTCCCTATTATCCTACAAGACAAAATACAAAGTCTTCTCTTCAGTGTCTGAAACCATGTACAATTAGACTCCTTTCCAGAATTCAATATAAGTAATCTTTCTGCTCTTTCCCATACACAACAACCTATCTCCCAACACAGTGCCTTAGCACAAGCTGTCTGTCCCTCATGCCTGAAATGCACTCTCATCACCACCTCCTTCTCTTGAATGCTAAACTTCCTTTAAGACTCAGTTCATCACCTACCTGAGACCTGGGTGCTTTCTTCCTCATGCAATTGCCTTGTACTCACTTATATGATGCATATATGTTGGTAACACATGATTCATTCCACAGAGGAATATAAGATCCTTGAGGGAAGGAAATGTTTCATTATTATCTTTCTATCCCCAGGACTTAGCAAAGCACTTGGCATGTAAGGTGTAACAAATGTTTGTTTAATTGATTTAAATTTCTTATCTTATTTCCCAGATGAGAATTAGGCCAGACAGGCACCATTTTTTTTTGGTTGTTGTTGTTTTTTTTAGACAATAAAGCTGTTAATGCTATGGTAAAAGAATAGGTAAGACTCTTAAAGTATAAAGGGAAGGAATGACCATTTGCTCTAACCCTTGCTGAGAGCTCATAAATAAATAAAAAAAAATCATAGGAGCATAGATTTATAGCTTGGATCAACCTTAGCCTACTATGTGCCAGGCATTGTATTAAGTGCTTTACAAATATTATTTCATTTTATCCTTACAACAACAGGGTAGGCGCTATTATTATCCCATTTTACAGTTGAGGAAAAGGAGGCAGCCTGAGGTTAACTTGCCCAGGGTCACAGAGCTAGTAAGTGTCTGAGGTTGGATATTAATTCAGGTTTTCTTGACTCCATCGGTGCTCCGTTTACTGTACCAAGCTGCCTAATATGTTGCACATATGAGAAAGCTAAAGGACAGAGAGGTTATGACTTGCCCAGGGTCAAACATCTAATGAGTACACGAGGCAGAATTTGAACCAATTTTTTCCTTATTCTGATTCCATTGTTGTATCCTTTATACTAATGGTGCCAAACTCAAATAGAAATAGGACTGCTGAACAGTACAGAAGAATCCCTGCAGGTAACATATTGATTTAGAAAACCACATATAAGGGGGTGGAGCCAAGATGGTAGAATACAAGCAGCAACCCAGCTGAAATCTCTCAACATTCTTTTCCAAACATCTTTAAAACAACACCTCAAATCAAATTTTGGAGCATTAGAGCCAACAAAAAATAAGAGTGAGATATTTTTCCAGCCTAAGACAACTTAGAAGACTGTCCAGAGCACAGTGGCAACAGAACCAGTGCAGGCTTTGGAAGTGGCAGCAGCAGTAGGAGCTTTTGGAGCTGTCAGTCCAGAGATGATAAGGGGGCTGGACAACTGATCAGAAATAGATTACAAAGAACCTTTTGATGGCATTGGGTGCAGCTGGCATTGAATGGCAACTCTATTACCCATAAGCAGTTCTAGGTTGCAGTTAAAGGGTGGAGAGGAGCATTAGCACTTGTGACTGTAGGAGAGTAGGGGACCTGGTCACAGTTCCAGGGCCAAGAGAGATAAGAAAAAGAAAAAAGATAAAGAGATAAAAATGGTAGAGGAAAAAAATTGGGGAAAGAAATTAGAGTGATGCAAGAAAATTATGAAAAGACAATTAACAGCTTGGTAAAAGAGGCACAAAAATTCCCTGAAGAAAAGAACTTCTTAAAAAACAGAACTGGCCAAATGAAAAAGAGGTTTAAAAAAAGCCTATTAAAGAATATAATTCCTTAAAAATTAGAATTGGATGAATGAAAGGTAATGATTCCATGAGACATTAAGAAACAATTAAATAAAGTCAAAAGAATGAAAAAAATAGAAGAAAATATGAAGTCTCACTGGAAAAACAATTGACCTGGAAAATAAATTGAGAAGAGAAAATTTAAGAATTATTGGGTTGCCTGAAAGTCATGATCAAAGAAAGAGCCGAGACATCATATTTCAAGAAATTATAAAGGAAAACTGCCATGATATCTTAGATCCAGAGGGTAAAATAGAAATTGAATGTCTCCACCAATCACCTCCTGAAAAAGATCCCCAAATGAAAACTCTCAGAAATATTATAACCAAATTCTAGAGCTCCCAGGTCAGAGAGAAAATATTGCAAGTAGCCAGAAAGAAACAATTTGAATATCATGGAGCTATAATCAGGATCATACAAGATTTAACACCTTCCATGTTAAAGGAGCATAGGCTTGGAATATGATATTTCAGAAGGCAAAAGAGCTAGGATCATAACCAAGAATAACCTCACCAGAAAAAACTGAGCGTAAGTTGAAGGCTTATACTCAGGGGAAAATATGGATATTTAATGAAATAAAGGATTTTGAAGTATTGCTGATGAAAAGACCATAGTTGAATAGAAAACATGACATTTAAACACAAGACTCAAGCATAAAAAGATAAACATGAAATCATAAGGGACTTAGCATGTTTAAGCTGTTTGCATTCCTATATGGGAAGATGATACATGTAACTCCTAAAAACTTTGTTATTACTAGGGCAGTTAGAAAGAGTCTACATAGATAGAGGGCATAAATGTGAGTTGATTATGTTGGGATGATCTCAAAAAAAAAAAGGAAAATGAAAGAGTAAGAAATGAAATGCACTGGGAGAAGGGGGAAGGGAGAGGTAAGAATGGGGAAATTTTTCTCACATAAAAGAGACATACAAGCAAGAGCTTTTACAGTGGAGGGAAATATGGAGGGAGGGCAATACTTGAACCTCATTCTCATCAGGATCGATTCAAAGAGGAAAGAATATATATACACACTCGGTTGAGCATAGAAATCTATCTGACTCTATAGGGAAATAAGAGGGAAAAGGGATAAGAGATGTCAGGGAGAATGATAAAAGGAAGGGCAGGTTAAGGGAGGGAATGATCACCAAAGCAGACTTTTAAGGAGGGATGGGATAAAAAGAGAGAGAGAAGGGAAAACATAAGAAAATAGGATGGAAGGAAATATAAAGTTAGTAAACATAACTATGAATGTGAATAGGATGAGCTCACCCATAAAATGGAAACAGATAGAAGAATGGGTTAGAAACCAAAATCCAACAATATGTTGTTTACAGGAGACACACTTGAAAAAAGAAAGACACACACAAAGTTACAATAAAGGATTGGAGCAAAATCTATTATGCTTTAGCTGAAGTAAAAAAAAAGGCAGGGGTAGTAATTATGATCTCAGTGAAAGCAAAAGCAAAAATAGACCTGAGATAATCAGAGAAATTACATTTTGCTAAAAGGTACCATAGACAATGAAGTAATATAAAAAAAAATTTTACAGCAAGTTTCTTGGATAAAATCCCCATTTCTCAAATATGTAGGGAACTGAGTCAAATTTATAAAAATAAGAACCATTCCCCAATTGATAAATGATCAAAGGATATGAGCAGGCAGTTTTCAGAAGAAGAAATAAAATCCAACTATAGTTTTATGAAAAATGCTCTAAATCATTATTGATTAGAGAAATGCAAATTAAAACAACTCTGTGGTTACCACCTCAGCCCTATCAGAAATTGCAAGTACTAGAGGGATTGATGGAAAATAGGTATACTAGTAAGTGGTTCATGAAGTTGTGAACTGATATTACCATTCTGGAGAGCAATTTGAAACTATGCCCAAAGGGTTATAAAATTGTGCATACTTTTTGACTGAGTAGTACCATTATGAGGTCCTATACCTCAAAGAGATAAAAAATAAAAGGAACTTATATGTACAAACATATTTATAACAACTTTTTGTAGTGGCAAATAATAGGAAATTGAAGGAATACTCATCAATTGGGGAATGGCTGAACAAGATGTGGCATATGATTGTGTTGAACTGCTATTGTGTGTAAGAAATGATGAGGGGAGGTGGTTTCAGAACAAAAACATAGTTAGACCTATGTGAACTTTTGCAAAGTGAAGTGAAAAGAACCAGAATATCACCCACTGTACACAGCAATGGCAATGTTGTAATGATGATCAGTTGTGAAAGACATGGCTACTTGATCAATACAATGATCCAAGATAATTCCAAATGACTAATGATGAAAAAAAAGTGCTATTCACCTTCAGAATGAGAAATGATGAACTCAGAGTGCAAATTGAAATATAACTTTCTTACTTTTTTTCTTTTGAAATATGACTAACGTGAAACTGTGTTTTGCATGATTTCACACATATAATCGATATCACTTTGCTTGCCTTTTCATTGGGTGGAGGAGGGAGAAAAATTGGAACTCAAAATTTAAAAAGAAAAGAATGTCAAATAAACAATAAATTTATTTTTAAAAAAGAGAAAACCATATATCAACATTATCTATGTTCTATTGTATTTTTATTTATTTTGTTAAATATTTCCCAATTACATTTTAATCTGATTTTGGTATACTCAGGAGTGTTGTGGGTCACATGCAGCCAGTAGACCTCATGTTGGACACCTGTGCTCTACACCGTGATATCTGAGCTTCAGTACCATCAACCCCTTCTTAATGTGTCCTGTCCTAATAAATCAGTACCCTGATAGTGCTGATTTCTCCTCTGGCACTTTGGAAACCACTGTAATGGGTCAGGTTTGAGATAGATTAAAAGAGTAGGGGTACTGCATTCCTTCCTAAAGTCTACTTCAATAAAGATCTCTTTTCTTTGCTTGTTGAATCTTAAATGGACCCAATGCTGGGGAGGTAATAAGACTCAATGGTCTGCAACCCCAGAAACCACTAGACTTCAGCTTCAGCAGGCATCTACTATGAACAAAACTCTATGCTAGGGCAGCTAGGTGATATAGTGGGTAGAGTGACAGACCTGGAGTCAGAAACACCTGAATTCAAATACAGCCTGGGACACTTACTAGCTGTGTGATCCTGGGCATGTCCCTTAACCCTGTTTGCCTCAGTTTCCTCTTCTGTAAAGTGAGCTAGAGAAGGAAATGGCAAACCATTTGCCAAGAAAACCCCAAATGGGGTCAAGAAAAGTCAAACATGACTGAAACAATTGAATAAATATGACATAATAGATAAGGAAACAGACTCACAAATATCTGAGTTCAAGTCCTACCTTGGACACGTACTGGCTCTGTGATCCTGAGCAAGACTTGTAAAATCTCAGAGTCTAAGTCAACTCTCCAAGATTATAAACTGTAGAAGACTTGCTAATATACATTTGTGGAGGGAGTTTTCTCACCAGGATGCCCCCACCCTCATGGAATCCCAGATATGTACCAATAATATTTTAAGAATTTTGCAGTAAAATAGCACATCAACAAAGTAGGGTTCTGGTTTCTCGTGCAATGGATTCTCCAATGACTTCTCAAACTCATCATGTCCAAAAGAGAATTTACTATCTTTTTCCCCAAACCCTCCCCTTTTCCGTACTTTCTTGTCATTATCAAAGTCACCTTTACTGAAGCTCACAACCTCAGTGTCATCCTCAACTCCTTACTCACACTCACCCAACATATCCAATATAAAGTTAAATCTTATCATTTCTAACATCTTGACATTCCTCCCATATGTCCCCTTTTTTCTGTTCACATAACCACCTCTCTAGCACAGGCCTTCTCATCACCTCTTGCCTGGACTACTACAATAACCTTCTAATTAGTCTTCCTGCCTTAAGTCTATCCCCATCCCAATCCATCTTTTACTCAGCTGCCAAGGTGATTTTCTTAAAATATAGGTCTGAAAATGTCACTCACTAAATAAAATCCAGTGGCTCCCTGTGAAACCCAGTATCAAATATAAAACCTTCTATTTGACATTTAAAGCCACTAACAGCCTGACCCCCTTCTTACCTTCCCAGTCTTTTTAATGCTTTATGTCTCTCCATGTACTCTATGATCTTGTTACACTGATCTCCTTGCTTCTCTTCACACAGGACACTTTTACTTATTGACTCTGCACTTGCACTGGCTGTCCCCCATGCTTGGAATATTCTCTTTCCTCACCTCCAACTCCTACCTTCCCTGCCTTCCTTCAATTCCCACTTTCTGCAGGAGGCCTTCTGGGATCCCTCCTTTCCTTCTAAGATCACTTTCCAATTACACTGCTTGTATCTTTACATAGTTATTTGCATGTTGTCTCCTCCATTAATGTGAATTTGTTGAGAACAAGAACTGCGTTTTTTGCCTGCCTTAGACTCCAAGTCCACTCCATCATGCTGCCACATAAATAGGGCCACAAGATACCCCTTTGTTTTGGCCATGTGTCCAATGCTTAAAATACTCATATTTGCAGTCCAAGGACTCACATTAGACAGATCCATACATATTAAATGAAAAAAGTTGTGGCTTAATTAAGCTGTTGAGCCTTATACAAATCATTAATCCTTTTTTTTTTATTTAAAGTTTTATTGATGTCTTCTTAATAAAAATTCTGTCATTTCCTGATATATCTCCTCGTAAAACAGTCAGTAAGTCAGTCAAGTAACACTCCTTAAGTGTTTACTATACAAGTGTAGGGGATATTAAAAAAACAGAAAAAACAGTCGTTGCCCTCAGTGAGCTTACAGTCTGACAAGAGAGACCACACGCAAACAACTATGTACAAATAAGATATATACAGGGTAAATTGGGGATAATCACAGAGAGAAGGGACTAAAATTAAGGACTAACATTAAGGATACATGTTGAATTTGTCTTCATTACAAAGGAAAACAGTTATGGAAACTGACTGACAAAACATTTGATAGTGTATGCAGCATTCTGCTGCCATAGGCCTTTATCTTTCTACTAAAAAGAGAAAAATGTTTCATCATCTGTTCTCTCAGACCAAAGTTAATTATTGCAATGAATCAGAGCTCAGTTTCCTTTTCATCTTATTTCTATTTATGTCATTTCATTCATTATGTCATTGTTCTCTTGGTTCCATTTTCTTTGTTCTGGTTCATAAAACCATTCCATGTTTCTCTGAATTCTTCATATTTGTCATTTCTTAATGTGCACTGATATTCCCAGGCATTCCCCAACTATTAGACACTCATTTTTTTCCAATTTATTTTTTTTGCTACCCCAGAAAGTGATGCTACAAAACATTGTGGTATATGTTGTCCTGCCCTTTCTACCACCATTCGTTCTAATGGTCTCAGTTGGGTATATTTCTTCTTTCCTCTCCAAACTTCTGATCTAGAGAAAGTCTTTTTCTAAACAGCAATAACAACAACAATGTACTAGAATGGGTGAGTGGTATAAGGCAATAAACTAAACCTTTGTCTTCAAATTTGTCCCTGTGATAATAGCTGTCATTACAATAGCACTTTAGCGTTATAAAGCACTTTGTAGCCATGATCTCCTTTGTTCCTCACAGCAGCCCTATGAAGAAAGGCAGTCATTTTTCTTATTCCCATTTGACAGATGGGAAAATTGAGGCTCACAGAAGGAAAATAATGGTACTGCGGAAGTCGTAATTGATAGAGCTGAATATGAAACTAAAGACTCTTGGGGGCAGTTAGTTGACACAGTGGATAGAGAACCAGCCCTGAAGTCAGAAGCACCTGAGTTCAAATCAGATCTCAGACCAAACACTTGACACTTACTAGCTGTGTGACCCTGGGCAAGTCACTTAACCCCAATTGCCTAAAAATAAAAAAAAATTTAAAAATAAACTAAAGACACTTGATTTCAGGTCCAAGGTTCTTTCCACTGTGTTATGCAAAACATAAACATCACATTCATCAATAGAATGAGTCAAAGAAGTTTGAAAGATGCCATTTGTAGAAGGAAGACATTTGTAGAAGGAAGAGTAGAGCTAAGTGTTTTCAAATTCTATCACACACACACATGCACACATGCACACACATACACAATAGCTCTTGTGTGACTGCAAATAAGAAAAGTTGAATACGTATCCTAGAGTAATTCACTTCATTTATTGACAAAGGGGCACCCATCCCCTCCCCCAATCCTGTGCATTTGTCTGCCAAGGCTGAGATTCTTGGCATTCAGCATGATTTGTAATGTAAATTATATAATTGTACTTTCACATATTTTAACATCAAATGGAATGATTGACTACAGAATCTGAGCAGTCTACAGGTGGGGGCCAATTATCATCTGAATAATCACAGGGCCACACAAGAATAGCATAGCCATAGAGTATGACATATTTTTATCTCTATGCATTTCAATGAAGTCAGGCTGGTACATAAAAGGTTATCACCTAGGAAACATATTTTCCTAAGCACAAGTTAAACATGCAAGCCAGATCAGCATAGATATTCAATTTAGCCAGTCAACCCTAACCTATTAATATTTTAACAAAATCCAGTGAGGATAATTTTTTTTCTTTGATCCCATTTCGTTTGAGCAGTAGGGAAAAAGAAGAAAAATTAAAAACAAAATAGTCAAGCATACAGAATGAGGTTATGTATTAAGTGGGCTATTTAATGTTTCTGGCATTTCATAGCCCTGGGGAAAGTGTGGATGGATTTAACAATCAAGATCTGTGTTCCCTTGGCCACAAAGTTCGAGGAACATAAAATAATCTATACTTCCAAGCTGACAAATCTTACCTGACACTCAACTTCATCTCACCGGGACTCCCTAAATCAGCATTCATCATGTGTTACAGGGAATACAGAGAATTGTAAAATACACCCAGCTGAAGAGGGAGATGGAAAGACTTCAGGCAAAGGTTTTAATCAATACTAGGTGGAATGATAACCAGCAGCTATTGTTTTAATCTTCACATATGAGAAGGAACTGATGCAAAACACAAGGTTACCAGGAACCTTGGCAGCTTCAAAGGTGGCCTGTGGAAAGCAGAAATTGAGTGGGCATTTAGCTGGCCTTTGGAAGTCTATTCAAGTCAACCAACAAATATTGCCTTCTTTGGAATGAGTTATGGCTGGACTGGCCATCTCAGGGCCTTCCTTTGGACTAGGTGTTGTCTAAGATCACTTCTGTCTCTAAATCTTATGATCCTGCTTAATTCTTTTTGCTCCATTCTAGCCAATTGGTCAAAGAGGAGAATATGGCAATGCTTGGGCCAACAAGATCAACAAAGAAACCTTTCATAGATTGTAAAGGTGAAGTTCTATCCCAATCCCAATTAATGTAATCATGAGAGACCCAGACCCTTACGGAATCAATCAAGGAACCAAAGTTGTAAACTAGGTACGAATAAGTACTTTATCAACTTGAGAGTATTACTTGGCTTCGCTAAGTGGATGAAAAGCAGATGATACCAAACTAATCTTATGATTAGTTGAAAAGATCAAGTCAAATTCTTCACATAAGTATAAAACAGTAAACAAAGTCAGAGTCAGTCAATTAATGGGGTGGACCATATTAGTGGTTAAGGAGTTCAGGTTCAGAGGATTCTGGTTCAAAAGTTGAAGCTAAGTGGTTGGGGGTGTGGAGAAAGGACAGAGGAAAGAGAGAGGGAGAGAAGGAGAGAGAGACAGACACAGACACAGAGTCACAGAGAGATAGAGACAGAGAGAAACAGAGATAAAGAGAGACAGAGAGAGAAAGAGACAAAGGGGGGGAAAGAGGGGAGAGAGAGAGAGAAAGAGAGTGAGGGAGAGACAGAGAAAGAGAGAGAGAGAGGGAGGGAGAGAAAGAGAGAGAGAAAGACAGAGAGAGAGAAGAGGGGGGGAGAGAGAGACTGGGACTCTTTTCTCTCAGATCTCCACCCTTATTTACCATGTCAATAGAGATTGGGCAACTAGGAGATCATGCATTTAGCTAGGATTAAAGAGACTGAATGAGGAGACCAGGAGCTGCTATAGTAATCCAAGAAAAGGTAGCTTTAGAGATCATGACTCTCCAGATTCATAGTACCACCTGTGGCTCAGACTACCTTCCAAAAGGCAAACAAACCTTAGTGCTCCTCTTTACAAGATGATCATGGCAAGGTCCTCATCACTAATCCCCTGCTTTTGTGGATTTAACTATTATTGTTCCTCGCGCTTCAGGGAACACATGGATGACACTCTTCTTCCTCCAAGAGGCATGCTCTTTAAGAAATTCCCTCCTCTCTTGGTGATTATTGTCCTATGGATAGATTTCAGGGAGTCTGTGAACCTGGATGGGGGAAAAGTTACATTTTAATTTTCACTCACCTTTGGTTTCCATTGTAATCCTATGTATTTTATTTTATGTATTTAAAAACACAGCTCTGAGAGGGGATCTACAGGCTTCATCAGACTGTCAAAGGGGTCTGTGGCATGCACATACACATGTATACATATGCACATATATATATATATACAGAGTGTAAGACCCCGGGCTCTAAAGATTTGATCCCCACATTCTTGAATTTTGGATTATTTTTGAAAAACTACCTAATCTCCTTTCTTTGGATAGAAGTCTAGATTTTGACATGGCTTTGCATAGAAAATTCCCATTCTTTGGGAAAATTGGATTTTAGGACTTTTAAACTTACAAATATTCTCAAAGTAATCTCCAAGGTTGGTGCTGCCCCACAAACCTCTCTTTTCTCACTAAAAGATTAAATTATGGGATCATTCTGTCTAGAAAATCAAAATCTCTAAAAGTCTGGAGTATTTGTCCATTGTCTCCCTCTCAGGCTAACTGCACAAATACATGTCTGTCTTTACTACATGTTTTTGCAGGAACTCTATAATTGTCCAAGTTGCTGCCATTTTCTGGGCTGAGGAATCCACTTTCAGAAATTGTTCTTTTGGGTTGAGTGGTTGAGAAAGCTGTGGACCAGTAAATGTAAGGCTCACATACTTCTGACCCATAGTAGCTTTCATTATTTGTTTGTTCATTAGTCCCTGAGAGGAGAGGCAGAGGAAACTATGCACATGAACAGGCATCCCCTGCCCAGAACACAGGTGTCTGCTAGGTTTTGTTCCATCTTTTGAAAAGAGCAATGACCAAAAAAAAAAAAAAAGATCCAAGAGAATTGAATATATCTGTCACTTTACCTTTTTTTTTTTTGCAACTCCTCTGACCAAATGTCTGACCACTCTCCCCGAAATCCTAACCAGTCTTCTCGGAGGCAGCTCCAATAACCAGAAAGCAATCAGTTGTCCCATTCCTCCAAAAAGGCACCAATGTACATGCTTCCACTTCCTAGGAGGAGCTGTTCATCTGATGTCCCAAAGCATCATGGCTCTCTGCACTTATTCCATTGATTGGGAGAGCAAGATGAATTGATTAAGGAACTCCTGATCAGTCCACCTTTCAAGTAAGATGAGGGGTTTGGATTAGATAACCTCTAACAATTCTCCCCAGCTCTGAATCTATGGTCCATCTTTCCATGCCTCTCTGAATTATTGTTGGTTTAGTTGTTGAATGTCACAAACTCAGGAGTTAAAGGGGCAGGTTGGAGAGCTGGTGGCTGGAAATCTTTTGCCTAAGTCTTCATCACAATTTGAATTTGTCAGTTCATAGTTTAATGAAGGCAGTTAATTCTAAATTTTAATCCATGTAACCGCTGGCTTTTCATGGGTGGCCATTCTTATGCACAAATTCTTGGTGAAACAAAGGTGTAGAACAAAGTATGATCTGAGTTAAAGGTCAGTTTGCCCAATGGGCCTCAGCTAATTGTTTTTGTTTTGGGAGAAGGGAAGTGAACTCTATCAGGCTCATGACCCTCAGTAACTGCATCTTCATTATTATTGGCAATATCTTTACCCAGTTTATCAGGTTGCAAAAGAGCCCACTGCAAATTCTGTGCAGAATTCATATTGATGCAAAATAGTCTGGCAACTGCAAATGAAATAATTCTTTCCATCCTTCCCAGCATGGATGTGAGGCCAGGCAGAGTCTGCCTGGCAAACAGAATGAAAAAAAAAAAAAAGAAATGTCTGTTCACAATCAGGAAAACATGAGCACATTAAGGAACAGTTTCCATTCTCCATGCTTGAAGGAAGACAGCCACCACTGAGCTACTGAAAGTAAAAAGCCTAGTTTGAGAAACCCGCCTGTCACTCTCTCCTTGTTTTCATCACATGCTTTTTCCTTGACCTAATTAAAGCTCTTTCTTTATGCTAAATAATTTCTGAAGCTGACTCTCATTTTCCAAAGCTGGTCTTTTAAACTCTATCAACACCTTGAACAGAGGCATGTATCCAAAGAACCCCAGCAATCAATACGAATGCCTTAAATGCTCCTTCACACTAAGGGAGGCAGGTACTCTGCTTCTCACATTTGGAGGAGAGGATAAATGTTCTAAAAGGGCAAATGCTCTCTTCCAGGTAACAGAGTATTCTGGGAAGAGTATTGTACCTGTAGTCACAACATCTGAGTTCAAATCCTGACTTTTTCACTAGTAACATCACCTGTGTGTTGTTGTACCTTCCTACTCTAGGTCTCAGTTTCCTCATTTAGAAAATAAGATGATTGGGCTAAACAATCTCTAAGATATTCCACCTCTAAAGCTGATACTCCTTGGTTTAATTTATAATTTTTTAAAAACATTATAAACTTAATGATTATCAACAAATATAAATATTTCAGTATACAAAGAAAAAAAAACAGGTTGTATATGAAACCATGAATTTCTGTTGTGTATAGTTTATTTATTAAAGCATATTTGGGGGCAGCTAGGTGGTGCCTCAAATAGAGCACTGGGGATGGAATCAGGAAGACCTAAGTTCAAATCTAGCCTGAGACACTTACTAGCTATGTGACTCTGGACAAGTCACTTAACCCTGTTTGCCTCAGTTTCCTCACCTGCAAAATAAGAAAAGGAGAGGAAGGAAAAGGCAAACTATTCTATTGTCTTTGCCAAGAAAACTCCAAATAAGGTCATGAAGAGTTGCACATGACTGAAACATCAACATCAACAACAACAACAATGGCATATTAAATTGAACGAGCTATTAACAAAACTGGCCTGTTTGTATCCCCTTCTGAACTTTTGGGTATTTTTGTCTTCATATTTTTGAATGCCTTCATGATGCTCCTTCTATTGAGAGACATCTCTGCCACTTCACCCCTGTCTCTCCCTCAGCCCTTCCCCTCTCTACCCCAAGCCCTCCCTTATGCAGTTAAGCAAAACAAATCAACACATTGGATGCGTCCAAAGATGTATGTCTTATTCCAAACTGCCAGTCCATCACCTCCTTCCAGAAAGCAAGGAAGCATGCCAAACTATCAGTCTTCTGAAGTCATGGTCTGACTCCTTGTTTAACACATTTAAATGTATGGACGATCCCTTTTAATCCCCATTTTTAAGTCTTTTTTAGAAAAGAAAAAGTAAAACAATCACTAGATTCCACTCAGTAAATGTGGACTTGAAAACAAACCAAGTTCTTTTTCTCATACTGACTGAACAGATTTGTTTTTTATATATCTTTATTTGCATTTGTGTGTGCATACACAAACATACACACACACATCACTCTCTTGAATTTTAAACACATTTTCAGACAGTACACATGGCATTGATTCAAGACTGCTTTTTCCCAGGGGGTTGAAGGGACAGTCTGAGTCTCCCTAGGTTGCCTGTATAGCCAGACCCCATAACACCAGACCTTTAACTCAATGTCTAACAAGTATACTATTTGTCCAGCTCTGAGCCCTTGGAATAGGTCTCTGTGTCTTCAGTCTCTCCCTTTTCCAATCCATCCCCCAGATAGCTAACAAATTATTACTCCTAAAGCATAGGACTGACCATGCTACACCCTGCTTAAGAAACTCTAGCAGCACCCTATTACTTCTCTGATAAACCATTGACTTCTCTGTTTGTCAATTCAATCTCTTCGCACTCTGACTCCAGCCTTGCCTTTCAGGATTATTTCCTTCACTCATTCTGTATTTCAGCCAAATTGGCCTATTTACTTTTTCCCCACACAAGATATGCCAACTCTAGCTTTCCTGACCCCCTTCCCAGTTGTTGGGGTCCCCCTCCACCATAGTACTTTGTTTTTAATTTGTTTCAATTTTGTATTTCAATATGTAAGAGGGAGTTCAAGGAAAATCTCAATCAACCTGGTAAAATTAAAGGGAGAGGGACTTTATCTGAATGGCATGCCCTTCCCAAGGAGGTAGCCAGGAGGCCTGATAATCTTACTGAGAGAACCCAGAGAACTCTTCTGATTGGTCTCCAGTGCAGAGGCTTCCTCCGAGATGATTGGTGACAGAAGGAAGACCTATGCTGACGGACTCTTTTCTAAAGAGCCATCTTTTTTCTTGGTCTATAAAAAAGCGAGTCATGAAAATGCTCAGTCCTTTTCTTTTCCTTAATTTTTCTCTCTCTCTTAGATTTCCAAACCTGAGTGTAGCAGGGAGGTTGGGGAAGGTTGGGAAGACAACAATCTCCCTTTCCCTTCTCCTAGGAGAGAAAAAGAGGCACTCCTAGAACCTTCAGATCCTGCATATTTATTTTTGCCTTCCTGATTCCTATTCTAAGCACTATGTTCAAAAATGTTTCAAAAAAGTGTTTCAAAAAGGAAGGTTTCTGAAAATAGACTTCACATGCAAATTAGAGTTCCCCCAAGATTTGAAAGGCCCTGTGTTCTATTATTTGGGAATCAGCCTCCCAGAGGGAGAATTCTATAACAACATGCTCCTTAGAAAAGGAAGAGGCACATCTCACAGCTGAAAGACTAAAGTCATGCCATGCTGGGCCAGGAGATCTGGACCTTGCCAACCTTCCATGACCTTACAGTGAGTTGTTTGGATAGTACAGTTCTGAGGTGAATGGAAAATGCTCTTCAGTAACTCCTGTTTATCTTTACCTTTCAGAGGGAGTCTGGGTGCTTATGTTTCTACGTTTGTTCATAGGCTGTTGTGAGTTCCTTTGTATCTTACACATTTGTGATGGTGGGTGAAATAAAGGATGCCTTATACTCAATATTTATATTGTACATTGAGTTCCTCTCTGTAATTTGGGGATGCTGCTACCCACATTTGGTATACACACATACACATGTATATGTATAAATGTGCGTATACTTGTATATTATATGTATATGTGTATGTATATATAAATAAATACCCACACTTATATACATATGTGTGTGTGTCTGTGTATACAGATCAGAGTCCTTCCTGAGTTTTATTTTAGAGATTTCCCCAGAGAACTCCAGCTGGGGATAACAAGTCAGAGAGAAATTGGCCCTTTGGAGTTAGGCCCCCAGGATGAGAGCCAGTTTATATGAGTCCAGAGTTCCTTGGAGGAACCCTAAGTATACCCACAGAAAATATTTATCTGTTATAGATTTTATCTTCACAATTATATGTAATCCCCTTGAAAGTAGGGACTATTCCATTTTAATCTTTGTACCACCAGGGCCCAACAGAGCACCTGACATAAAGTAGCTACTTAATAAATGCTTGTTAGATGAATAAATAAAATATAGTCCCAAATCATCACACAAATCTTATTGGGGTGACTGCTAAGCATGTACTCCACAACCTTGATGACCTAGACATTATTGAATTATTTAAGGGCCAGAAGGTTCACAAGGTATTGCACTAAAATAAACCCTATAATAATGTAATTTTTACTTTATCCCTGGCATAGGGCAAGGTATTGGATAGGAGGTGGGGAAGGCTTTAATCTGCCTTTCCTCGTCATGACTAATCTGTTACTGACTATTGGTGTAGACAATGCCAACAGATGCTGCTGTCCTGGGGACACTGCCAGGATGCCAATGAATAAGCCCAAATCCATTGGTCCTCCAAAATTCACTAGGTCCTCCTCTAGTCAAGATTGGGCAGGAGAATAAAGCCAAGTCTGAGGCTCTCTTCTCCTTCTGAAGTGACTCCTCAGAGGATTGACCAGAAATGTTCTCTCCTGGCTCCTCATTTTCTTGAATCTCTTAATTCCAGAACAGGCTCAATATTTCATACAAAATTTGTAGAATATGACCAGGTTTCCTCAATTAATCTGAACGTACTTCCTGTGCAATGTCATTCCAGTTTATTTAATGGCTCTCGAGGATTTTTTATACTTTTCTCAAACAAGATTTCTTAACCTAGGGTCCAGGAACTAGATTTTTATAAAATGTTTTGTTAATTATATTTTAACATAATTTGTTTCCTTTATAATTCTACACATTTTATTCTATACTTTTAAAACATTATTCCCAGAAGGGCTCTTTAGGCTTCACCAGACTGCCAAAAGTGTCCATCACACAAAAAGTACTCTTGGCTAACGTCTTTGATTGCTATTGACCAAAACAGAGTCTCACCTGGGTAAGTGTAGTGAGGTCCATTCTCCCACATGTAGTGGGGTCCATTCTCCCCATGAAGCATGGGGGTTATTGTTGTGTGGTTTGAAGGGAGGCTGAATAAATTATATCTAGCTTCTTCTCCCTCCCCACTCCCACAAGGGAGACTTGAATTCCTGCCCTGGTCAGGGCTAACAGAAGCTTGGTCACTCTAGAATTATACCTATCTGCTCCCTTAAATATTATTTGTCCAGAATATATCAGGTTCAAGCTAACTTTTGATCGTTATTTCATTATTGGAGGAAGGAAGACCCAAGTTTTATATCTAAGGATTGGCTACTGAATACCAGTTCCACAGTGAACACACATAACAGGTAGCCAAGAAACCCATTCATATAAGTCAATGTAAAATAGAAAACTGAGATAGCATGTATTTTGCCCAAAGGAAGGTTAATTTTGAAGGTTGAAATATACCTAGTTATCTTGGGGTTTATGAGTTCTGGCTCTCATTGATTGGTCAATAACGGGTCCCTGCCCAAGCACAATTTAATGATTATTTTTCAGGGCCCTGATGGCTCAGAGTCAATGTAAATAGTAATTGTTTCTCTTTCAGCCAGCAACCCTGAGGGTCTTCTCCTCACAGTTGAATTTTTTTTTAAAGGGGTCATCCTTGACTCACTTCTTAAACAGGCCTAATCACTGAATGGGCATTTCTTCACTCAAAGTGAGAACTTGGGAAAGACCTTAGTTTAGAAAGGTCAAGGTCTCTCACAGCATCCTAGGCCATCTTCAGTTGTCCTGATCTATATCTGGCCATTGGACTCAGATGACTCTGGAGGAAAAAGTGAGGTTGGTGACTTTGCACAGCCCTCCCTCACTTAAATCAAATTCTCTTGCAAGTCATGTCATCACCTTCTTTATGTTATGGTCTCTTCTAGAATGAAGGAGAAACCACAACCACAACCACAACCATTTTTCAGATAAGAAAACTGAGGCTTAGAGAGATTAAGTGACTTGCCTATGGTCATATGACTAACTAATAAGTGTCTAAGGAAAGATTCTAACTCAAGTCTTCCTGACCCAAGTCTAGTGCTTTCTCCACAATGTCACACTGCCTCAGAGTCTTTCTTGTCACTCCTCACCACCCCATGCAAAGTATTCAGAAGGAAAGGACAATTAAAGCTATGATGAAAGGTCAAAATACTGGCAAAGTAACTACCAATGACTCTTTATGAAGTGAACATTTATTAAGTCTTGTTGGATGTTGTTCCCACACTATTTATTGAAGAGATCCAAATTTTAGGTAGGTAAGATTCACCAGTGCCCTGAAGGAGGTCAGTCTGCTAAACTGCATTTCAAATGAACTCTTTGAATTGGATAATTAGGTAAATATCCTCCTGCCTTCATTCATTCATTCTTGTAACATAAATTTATTAAGCACATTTTAAAATTGTGCAGACCACAACGCTTGGTGCCAGGCAAGATATGAAATTTCAATAAGGTGAAGTTCCTATCCTTGAGGAGCCTACAATCTTATAGGGAGATAAGATACTAGCAAAGATAATGCCAATATACAATATTGTAAAAGGAGTACATTACAGAATTACAAAACAAATTGCTTATGTGGCTTAGGGAAAAGAAGGCTATTCTAAGCAGAGGAGGTCATGGAAGAGGCAGCATTTGAATTAAGCTTTAAAGCAGACCTGCACAACTTGGCATTAGGTAGGGGCCAAAATTAAAATTGGCTAAACTTCTTAGGGCCGCAGTTAGGTTAGACTAGAGATAGACTGATGATGGTTGGTTGCCTGGGGTCATGTGACAAACAGGAGAGAGTATGTGGTTACAACTCTACATCTTTTGCTTGTCCCCTCCCCCAATTCTTTGGTGGGCCACAATTGGCCTACAGGCCCTATGTTGTGCAAGCCTGCTTTAAAGTATGGGCTCTCCAGGGAGATTTAACTATTGTATTCAGTGATTTAAATGAACCATGTCTTTTTAATAGGTAGCACTAAAAAACAGAGGGATAGAGGTTTTACGCTAAAATATTATAGTAGGCCCTCATGAAATTGCTTTCAAATGAACAATCAGCAATGAAAGATTTGTATAAAATTAAGATGTTTAAAGGAAGAAGGCTGTGAAAGTCTAAAATCAATGACAGAGTAAAATTTTATATTCTGTGCTAGTAAAAAGAGAATAAAAAGTGTAATATCAGATTATGGTTAAGAAGAAAAGCTGACTAGATTTCTTCATGTGGTTTTTATTTTTGCTGATATATAATTGATCCATTTATGATTCTTTAGGGAAGATTTTTACTTCCTGAAAAGATTGGCTAGAAGGACAGTCTGATTCAGCAAAAAGCACAGGACTAGATGAGACTAGTCCCAGCAAGGCAACTTAACTAGCTGGATGGCCTTGGGTAGGTCACTCCCTTTGGGGCTTTACATTCTCCCTCTATTAAGGGTATAATTATACCCTAACCTACTTGTTAGGTCATGAACATCTCTTTGTGACCCTATTTAGGGTTTTCTTGGCAAAGATACTGGAGTAGTTTGCCATTTCCTTCTCTAGCTCATTTTACTGATGCGAAAACTTAAGTCAAACAGGGTTAAGTGACTTGCCCAGGGTCACACAGCTAGTAAGTGTCTGAAGGTGGATTTGAACTCATGAAGATGAATCTTCCTGATTCCAAACCTGGTGTTCTCTCCACTTAGCTGCCTACTTACCTCACAGGTATTTTCTAAGGGCAAAATGAAAGGAAAAAAAAATTAAAACTAGAATTTTTAAGAGGTTGAAAACATTAATTGTCTTGCATATACTACTTTAAGTTTTTCAAAGATACACACACACACGCACATGTGTGTTTGTGCACACGCATGTGTGTGTGTAAATAATCATTCGATCCTCACATAAGTCCTATGATGTAGTTATAGTTATATTAGCAATAACTATATTAATAATATAGTTATTAGCCCTATTTTATAGATAAAGAAAACTGAGGCCCAGAAAAAAGAAAGTGACTAGCCAAGAAAACACAGATCATAAGCAGCAGAGACAGGCTTTCAATCCAGGTCTTATGACTTGAAATCCAGGACAGGTACCACTACTACGTATAAGTAAACCCATATGATTCCATGGAATGTACATAATCTTTTGTGCAGAGTCCCTTCAGATAGCTGGTTCTGACATTTCACATAACTTTGTAAAGTATGGATACAGTTCTTCATAAACTTTTGTAGGGCATCTTAAGTGAATAGTTACTACCCTTCTTTATTGCCATGATCTATTTAAACTGCTAGATTCTCTTCATTCATCACAAATACTGCAAGACTAATTCCTTAAGCATTTGATCCTTTTAGTCCTTCTCTCTTTTAAGCCTAACTACTAGAAAAAGCTGGCTATATACTCACTGGCTCCATTTCTCTGATTTATTTCCCAACTCTTTACAATCTGGCTTCTGACTACCTCACAACAGAAATTTCTCTCTCTAAGCTTACTGACAATGACAATTGTTAAATCTGATAGACTTTTCTCAGTTCTCATGCTTCTTCACTTCTCTGAAGCTTTTGACACTGTTGACCACCCCCTCCTCATAGAAAGTCTTTCTTCTCTCAGTTTTCACAACATTGTTTTCTCCTGGTTCTCCAACCCATGTGACTTCTCAATTTCCTTTGCCATATCATCACCCATGCTATCTCAAGGCTTTGTCCCAGTGTGGACTTGTTAGTGCCCCCACCCTCACCCTGTCTCTCTCTCCCTCTCTCTCTCTCTCTCTGCCTCTGCCTCTCTCATTGATCTCATAAATTCTTATGATTATGACTATTATTTCTATGGGGATGACTCCCAAATTATCTACTAGACATTTCCACCTGGATGTCCCATATGAAGCTCAATCTCAGTCTGTCCAAAATGAAACTAATCATTTTCCCCTCTCAACCCACCCATCCTCCTAATTTTCTTCTTTCTCTTAAGAATACCACCATTCTCCCCATAACCCAGGTTTGACACCTTGGAATTATCCTGAACTCTTCATATTCCCTCACTCTCTAAATATCAAAACTTTCCACATCTTGTTATTTTACCCTCACTTTTCACTGTTGTTCCTTTCCCTTTATTTACATGGCTACTATGCTAGTTTAGCCCCTCATCACCTCTTGCCTGGACAATTGCAATGGTCTTCTAATTAGTTTCCCTGCTATCCTCCTCCATCCTCCACATAAGATGCCAAAATAACCTTCCTAGAGTATAGGTCAGAATCTCTCCACTACTATCCCCATCCTGTCCAATAGAGAGCCACTGACACTTCTCATGGCTCTGAAGTATCAGTGGCTCCCTGTTGCCTCAAGGATAAAATACAGACTTCTCTGGCATTTAAAGCTCTGTAGAGTCTTTCATTTCCAGGCATTTAACATTTCTCCCCTCACTCAATATTTGAGTCAAACTGGTCTACTTGATATTTCTAATATTTGACATTCCATCTCCTATGCTTAGAATGCTTTCCCTCCCCATCTCCACCTTTTAGAACCCCTAGCTCCCTTCAAGGCTCATATCAGGTGCTGTTTTCTTAACAAGTCCTTCCCTAATCTCTACAGTTATTAGTGACTTTTGCTCCTGCCCCTACAATTTTTTTTAAGATTTTGCTTTTTCTTTACATATATTTTTGCATTTATTTACCCAGGTACAAATTGTGTCCTGCCACAATTATAAACTCCTTCAGGGCAAGGACTATGACTATTTCAGTTTTGTCTTTGTAGTCCCAATATCTAGCATAGTACTTTCACAGAGTAGGTACTTAATAAATGCTTGTTAAATTAAACTTATTTGAATTTCTGTTGCCCCCTATTGTAAGCCAACTGTGTCAGGAAGTAGATTACTAGGAGTTATGTAAACCACTCTAGGAGCCTAACTGTTGCCTATGATCAATGCCACCCCTAACACTAAAAATGGCCACTACCAAAAAGTTGGACAACTTGCCTGAAGAGGTGATGGTTTCTTTTTGCTGGGTGCCCTTAGGCATAACTTGGATGACTATTTATTGGGGAAGTCATAAACATTATGCTGCAAGTTTGACCTGTAAATTCCAATTCAAAGTAATTGCACAAGCTTTTGTTAAATGCAAGACACTATGCTAGGTTCTAGGGATATACAGACAAGAGGAAAACTGCCCTCAAGTTTATATTCTTCTGGAGGGATGACAACGTTTAAATAGGTAAGTATATATGGCTCATCGGATAAGGAAAAGTTTCCAGTAAGAGACAGCACATAAGATGAGCCTTGAAGGAATAAGGGAATTATGAGGCACAGAGGAGGAAAGAAGCAATAAGGACAGCTTATGAAAAATCAGAAAGGGTTGGACATGGTAGAGCATGCCAGTAATCCCTGCTACAGGGGAGGCTGAGGATGGTAGATTGCTTTAGCTGGAAAGTTCTGAGCTGCAGTAGGCTTAAGCCATCAGGTATCCACATTAATTCAGGCACCAGTATGGTTAGCCCCCAGGAGCAGGAGTAGTAGGCTGCCTAAGTCAGGGCAAAAATAGATCATAAATGGAGCCAGTCAAAGCTTCTTTGCCTGTCAGTAGTGGGGCTACTGTGAGTAGCCACTGCATTTCCAGCCTGGGTGAGATTGGAAAACCCAAGCTCAAATTAAAAAAAAAAAACCAACAACAATGGTGAACAGCAAATGGGCTAGTTTGTCTGTAATATAGATTTTGTAATAAGAAGAAATGTTATATGTCTACAAAGGTTTGGTTGGAACCAGACCATGGAGGCTTCAAATGTCATTTGTAGTTTAATCTAGATGCATTAGGAGGCACCTGAAGGTTCTCCAACAGAAGAATGATTGTTCTTTAGGAAGATGATTTGGGCAGCTGCGTGGAGGCTAGATTGGAGAGGAGAGAGGCTTGAATCAAGGAGACAAATTAGGAGGTTAAAGCAATGCTTCAGGAAAGAGATGATGAAGGATTGAACTAATGTGGGGGTCATATGAGTGGAGAGAAGAAGAAAGAAGTGAGAGATGTTATAGAGTTAGAAATGATGAGATTTGTTAACTGATTGGGTATGGAGTATGAGAGAGAATGGAGAGACAAAGACTTCAAGGTAGTAAGCCTGCCTGACAATCAGGCAGGTGGCAGGTGGTATCTTCCTTTTTTTTTTTTTTAGTGAGGCAATCGGGGTTAAGTGACTTGCCCAATGTCACACAGCTAGTACGTGTCAAGTGTTTGGTCTGAGGTCTGATTTGAACTCAGGTCCTCCTGACTTCAGGGTCCAAGCTCTATCCACTGCGCCACCTAGCTGCCCCTAGGTGGTGTCTTCTTACTATGAGATTCTGTGATTTTGTAATTTTGGTCATGGAGACTTATAGTAATTCCTGGCTCCACTTTAAAAGTACACCACAGGTCAGCAGAAGCAACTTGATGCTCACTGGTACCTGTGTTGACCTGGAGCCAACAAGCTTCAGTAGGGGTAAATATTTCAGAGCACATTCTTGCAGCTCCCTAGTAGAGATGCTCTTAGCTGCTCTCTGCCCATGATTTTCTTGGCATGGCAATGTCAAGCTCCATACATCTGGGCCTTGGGGTCTGTCCCATGGTCCTGTGCCTGATTTGGGGTCACCTTTGGGAGAGTAGATGTTCATAGAACAAACATTTCCATTATGGTGAGCAAAGTTGTCGCCTTTGTAAGCTGTCTCAGTATTAGAAGCCAAGGATTAAATGGACCATGGAAGCTGAATTACTAGCCTGGCCCTTGGTGGTTTTTAAATTATAGATTTTTAAACAAAACTAAATAGAGAGTAATTATGGAACAGCACCATGTCCTACCCTGAAGAATGAAAGAACCAAACCAGTTCTAACATGGCACATGCAGAATCCTGTGAAATATGAGGTAAATAGAGGGAATTGATCAATGTCATGATTGCTGAATGTCTCTCTCAGTTTTAAGGGAAAAGTAAATCTAAAAAGTGGAATTAGATGAGTTGGGTTCAAATTTCAGTTCTACCACTTATTAGCATCGTAACTTGGCAAGCCACTTAACTTCTGTGGGACTCACTTTCCTCATTTATAAAAAGACAAACAGACTAGATGGTCACTAGGGTTTGCTCTAGCTAGTTCTAAATCTATGATTCAGAATTCAATTTAATTCCATAAACCTTTATTTGCCACTACTAGTTGCTGTGTCAAGTTACCACTTTATTTTTGTTTTTAGATTTTCTTTTTTTCTTTTGAATTTACCAATCATCAACAAACACAAACATTTTAACATACAGAGAAGAAAAAAAAACAGAGGACTATGTAAAAACATATGAAATTCTTTTACATGCAGTTTAGTTTTAAAAAATCAAATGATACATTCAAAAGATAGTATCAAAATTGTGCCATGTTTGATTCACCTTTTGCATATTTTTTCTATGTACTTAAAAATGTTTTATTGATGCTTTTTTTGCATTTATCTCACTACTCGCTACATCTCTTCTCTTATTCTCTTTTGTAATATGTATGCATAGTTAAGCAAAGAAAATCAACCCACTAGCAATATCTATAATTGTTTGTCTTGTTCTTCACTTCTAATTCATCACTTTTCTTCTAAGAGGTGGGTGGCATCATCTGTCTTCTGAAGTCACAATTGGTGACTGCTATGATCAGAGTTATTAAGTCTTTCAAAGTTATTTTATGTTTTGTGATCTTCACGTGAATTGTTCTTCTAGTTGAGCTCATTTCACTCTGTATTAGCTCATACAAGGGTAACCTGGTTTCCAACCAAGCCTGGGGCATTTTGCAAGCTATTGAGTATGTGGAAGGTGAAGTGACTCTTGATTAATGGAGAGAAGGTTGAGCATGATGCTGCATACCTACATGAGGGTTTTACTGGAATAGTTATAGAGAGATTCTTTAAGAAAGACAGGTGAACAAAGAATGCTCCAGGGAGACAGAAGAGCAAGACTTAGAAATAGCAGATGTACAAGGGAAGTAAGTCCCACCAAGTATCCAGACTTCCTTAGAATTCCAAAGAATGCTAGAATAAACCTCCTCTCCAAAATTCCTTCCAACTCTAACTACTCTGAACCCTAGTCAAAGAGAAAGTTCATATTTTATTTCCATGAGTAATACATATATTGCCTATCCTGGCAGGTATTAGGAGTGAAGCACCTGGTTTTCAATGCCCAGCTTATCTCCCCTTCTTCATGAAGCCTTTCTTGACTTTTGTAGCTTTTGTTATTCCCATTTTGATAGTGCTTTAGAGTTTAGAAAGTGTTCCCACAACAACCATAAGAACTAGGTAGTTGAGATATTATTATCATCATTTTATATATGAGGAAATGGAAGCTGACAGGAAAGATTTGCCCTGTGTCATATAGCTAGTAAGTATAGGAGCAGATGTTCAAATGCATACCCTTCTGACTCCAAATTCAAGGCTCTTTTCCTCCACTACCTGGCCTCCACCATAAGGGACCTCTTTTTTTTTAACTTAGAAAAAAATTATTTTCTCTCCCCCTTATTTCCTCCTCCCCCACTGGGAAAAAAAGGAAAGAAAGACAAAACACTTGCAACAAACATGTATAGTCAAGCAAAATAAATTCCTACATTTTCCATATCCAGAGAGGTATGTCTCACTCTGTGGCCTGAGACCATCATCTCTCTGTCAGCAGGTAAGTCATGTGCTTCATCATCTATCCTCTGGAATCATGGTTGATGATTCAGATGATCAGAGTTCTTGAGTCTCTTAAAATTGTTTGGCTTTATAATATTGTTATTACTGTATAAAGTGTTTTCCTGATTCTGCTCACTTCACTCTGTATCAATTCTTACAAATCTTCCCAATTTCCTCTGAAACATCTTGCTGGTTTTCTTTTGTGTGTGTGAGTGTGGAAGAAAATCCATAGCAGATGGGACTTAACTGATTATTGAATAAGTCTTAGGTTTGATTAAGAAGGGGGCCAGAACTGCTGTAAGAACAGGACCTGCTGATCTTTTTTAATATTTAAATGAGAGAAAAATTTATTTTTTTGTTTTCTTTTTAATAATAATTTATTTCCCCCAATAATACATGTAAAAATATTTTAATATTCTTTTTAAAAAGATTAATTCCAAATTCTTTCCTTTCCTCCCCTCTCTCTGAGACAAAAAGCAATTTTATATAGGCTATACTTGTGCAATCATGCAAAACTTATTTCCATATTAGTTATGTTGTGAAAGAAGACACAGACAAAAAAAAAGAAAAATAAAGCAAGTGAAAAATTTTATACTTTAATATGCATTCAGACTCCATCAGCTCTTTCTGTGGAGGTGGATAGCATTTTTCACCATTCATGAGTTCTTTGGAATTGTCTTGGATCATTGTATTCCTGAAAATAGGTAAATCATTCACAGATGATCATTATACAATATTGCCATTACTGTGTACAATATTTTCCTCATTCTTCTCACTTCACTTTGCATCAGTTCATGGAAGTCTTTCCAGGTTTTACTGAAATCATTCCACTTGTTATTTCTTATACTTGCTTAGCTTCTTACAGGAGGTTGAAATAAAGAGCCTTACTTAGTGCTCAGGAGCAGTTTCTGTGGGGGATATGGAAACATTTGGGGATATCCACAGATGAGTTGGATCAATTGGTCCCAGAGCTATCATCTAGCTCTAGAGTTCTAAAATTCTAAGTTCAAGGACAAGCTACTTTTCCTGTTACAGAAGTCTCTATGAAAATAGTGACATGGATATGCCAAGAAAGTAGGAGAGGAATATGGAAAGGGTGGAGGCAGGTTCTTAATGTTGCAGGGACAGCTAGATGGTTAAGCGGATAGAGCAATATGCTTGGACTCAGGAAGACCTGAGTTCAAATCAGACACTTACTAGCTATGTGACCCTGGGCAAGTCACTTAACCTGTTTGCTTCAATTTCCTCAACTATAAAATGGGGGATAATAACAGCACCTACATCACAGGGTTGTTTTGAGGATCAAATGAGATAATATTTGTAGAATGCTCAGCATAGTACCTGGCACATAGTAGATGGTTAATAAATGCTTGTTCACTTTCCCACCAGAAACCAAGAAATGTTTTGGTTCTTAAAGCTGTTAAAACTCTTCTGACTCATTTCACAGTCAATCAAAAGTGTAAAACTCATACATTAGGAACCCTGAGTCTAAGGTTGTGTCTACCAAGGTGAGACTGCTAATTGATTACTTTTTACTACATTGAATAATTCACACAAAGATAGCAAAATCAACTAATTGTTTGGGACCTGGTACATGGGACATTTGGGCAATTAGGTGGGACAGTGAATAGAGTACTGGTACTAGAGTCAAGAAGACTCTCCTTCTTGGGTTCAAATCTGGCCTTAGACACTTACTAGCCATGTGACCCTGGGAAAGTCACTTATCTTTGTTTGCTTCAATTTCCTCATCTGTAAAATGAACTGGAGAAGGAAATGGCAAACTACTCCTCTAAATCTACCATGAAAACCCCAAATGGAGACATGAAGAGTCAGAAATGACTGAAACAACTCAACAACAATAACACAAAGCTTTTTTAACTCTGGACAAATCTGGTCTGGTTTATATAGACTGAGTTTTCAGCCTTGGAAGCATATTCAGTCACAAAAGATACGTTTGTCATATAGTTTTGGGATAAGAACATTGGGCTTATATTCAGAAAAACAGGGTTCAATTCCCAGGTCAGTCAACTAGCCACATGACCTTGATCCAATCACTTAAACTCTGTTTTCTCATCTATAAAATGGGAATATTAATACTAGCATTGCATAGCCCATGGGATTGTTGTGAGGATAGTGCTTTGGCAGTCTGATATAATGGGAAGAGCACTGAATCTGGAGTTACGGGGCTTAGGTTCAGATACTGACTTGAGGGCTGCCCACGTGACCTTCGGAAAATCGTTTCCTTTCTCTGAGTCTCAGTTTCCTTATCTGTAAAATGAGGTGGTTGTCAAGACAACCGCTAAGGTTCCTTCTACCTCTGAAATAAGTCTATGATTCTATAGACTTATAAATCACCACTGAATTGTGAAAAATTACTAATAAAATTACTCCTACTCCCACTACTAAGAATAATAGAGAACTGGACTAGAAGCCTGGATTCTAATCCTAGCACTGACACTAACTCCAATTGCAACCTTGGGCAAATCACTCTCATTTTGCCCCAGTCTCCTTATCTGCAAAATGGGGATAATAAGACTGTTTCTGCCTATTGCACCACACCCAGCCTAATACTTTGTAGGCACAATAATAATAACAATCATGACAATGATAGCTAGCATTGATATAGAGCTTTACAGATGACAAAGTCTTTACAACAATCCTTCAAGGTTGGTGCTTTTATTTTCCCCATTTTACCAATTAGGAAACTGAAGCTAAGTGAGGTTAAGTGACTTGCCCAGGGTCACACAACCAGTGTCCAAGGCTAAATTTGAACCCAGGTCTTCCTGACTCCAGGTGCAGCACTCTATCCACTGTGCCACCCAGCTGTCTACAAATTTAGACAATTAGCATCAATTTGTTGATTTGATTTAATTTTTTAAAGGAGATGGTAGTACTTTCAAAAGTATAAAATTATATCATTATTTTGATCAACTGACATATATCATGATGAGTAATAATAAGAAGGGTGATGATGAAGGAATACCTTACTGAGTGAATTTGCCAGTTGGAAGGGATCTCATCAGCCACCTAAACCAACTTAAACAAGAAAGAAATCCATAATGACAAAATAATAACAGCATTTGCATAACATTTTAAGAGTTGCAAAGTGTTTTACAAATATTATCTCATTTGATCCTCACAGCTACCCTGGGAAGTAATGCTATTACTATCTCTGCTTTACAGATGGGGAAACTGAGGTAGACAGCGATTAAATGACTTTCCCAGAGTCACACAGCTAAGTTAGTGTCTGAAGCAGTATTTGAACCCAGGTCTTTCTGACTCCAGTTCTAGCACTCCATGCACTGTGTCACCTGACTTCTACTTAGGAAGTGGTCATCCAACCTTTTCATGAAGACCTTCAAGGACAGGGAACCTATCCCCCCCTTGAAGCAACCCATTCCACTTCTGGATAGCTCTACTTGTTGGGAAATCTTTTCCTAATATTGAGCTTAAAGTTGCCTCTCTGCAAACTTCCACATATTGCTCCAGGTTCTGGGGTCAGATAACATAAGTGTGATCCGTCTTCCATAGACAACCCTTTAAATACCTGAAGAGAGTTACCACATCACAGTAAGTCTTCTTTTTCTCCAGGCTAATCATGTCTAGGTCCTTCAATTGTTCTTCATCTGTCAGGTACCAAGTCCCATTATGGCTGTCATCCTCTGGCTACTCTACAATTTATCAGTGTCCTTCTTAAACTGTAGTGGCCAGAACTGAACATAGTAATAATATTTCAGAGGAGGTCAGAGGAGGGTAGAGTACAACGGGCCTTCCTCTGGCTCCAGAAAAAACAATAACAACAACAACAACATATTAAGCGAAAAAAAAGTGTAATAGGGGAGAGTAAGTGCCATAGGGGAAAAATGTTTTAAATAAATGAGGGGCCAGGTAATGTACAGTGAGATTTTGTACCTTTATAGTGGATTATGATTGGTCAGGACAATAGGGTCTGCCTGTAATATAACAGTAAAGACAAGGAAATGATCATTTTCCTCTGGGCTCTGGGACCATCTAATCCACATCATATTCAGGTAATTCTTGGATGTGTGTGGCACATGAACAAAGAACTGAGGACAGAACTAAACAGAAGGAAGAAAGTAGGTTTGATTGCCTTTAAGAAAATGCGTAGCTCCTTTAATGAGACCCAACTTTTCCCTGAAACAAAGGCCAGTCTTTTTAATGCTAATATTCTACTGGTATCATAAGGTTGCAGGTTCTGGAGTATTACAAAGTCTACAAAGAATTGAAATGGGCATCACTCAGGACAATGGAGGAACATATGGTAAGTTTGAGTAGGTGGCAACACACAAGAAATAATTAACTATAAATATCCAGAAGAATGAATGTCAGCAAAGAAATGCCAAAGTTAAAAAAAATGGGGTGGTCATGTGGTGAAACCAAGACATATATGAACCTCTGATACACTCAACTGGTATGCTCACAAAATCAAAAGAAATTGAGGATAGCCAAACTTCACACTGCCTGGGTCCCATGGTATGATGTGGATAAGAATGGTGCAGGATGGGCAGACATGAATTGGTTACCATCTACATTATCGCAAGGATGATCTACATTGATAGAATTACAGATCCGTTTGAGTATTTTGAGAAATTCCAGTCTAGGTAGGCAGAACTGGAAAACATCCTTTCCTCCCAAAAGGTATATGTTACTCTGAAATTCTCTCTTAAAGACTCCCTACCACAGAATACTAGATTTAAAGCTGGAAGAGACCTTAGAGGATATCAAGTTCAACTTCCTTATTTTATAGAAGAGGAAACTGATGCCCAGATAGGTCATGTGACTTGCCTAGGGTAAGTAAGTAAGTAAGGCAGGATCCAAACCCAGGTTTTCTTCATATTCATTCAGCATTCTATCCGCTGTATCATATGCCATTCAATCCCCTACTTCTCTGTGCCATGGAGTTGGAATACATGACCTCTGAGAATGATTCCATTTCTGAGTCTATAATTCTGTGATCCTTGGCTTCCTAGGAAAGAGAGCAGCAGTGGTCATCTCCCTCTGTGGAGGAGCACTGTACCCACTAGTGCTATGAAAATGAGATCTAAATGCCAATTTCTAAAGAATCTATGGCATATCTACTGTTTATTTGTCTTCCATGTTCAACAAGCCCACCTCAAACCTCTCCTAGTCTTTGTACCTGCCATATAGGAGGATCTATGAAATGTGCTTTATCCTTTTAGCCTGCTGTATTTTTAATGTTTGACTGAAAGAACAAAGGAAGGAGTACACCAGGCAAGATTGTTTCATTCCTCTGCTGGAGCCGTTGTGGAAATCCATCTGAAGCTCAGCCAACATAAATGTTTTAAACTCCAGACTTTGCAGTGCAGGAGTGCCTCTCTAATAGTCACCTCAAAAGCCAGGGCTTGCTTTCTTCCTTTCATTGGGTGACATAAAAGACCTTCACATCAATCATTAACAACCTATTAACACAAGCAATCCAGTAAAGTTTTCAAAGTCCTGTTAGCTGCCATGAAGAAAATTCTTGTCACACAGTTCATGGGGGATGTAAGTATGATTTGCCCACCTGGGCTGATTTCCACTCTGGAAAGCGCCTGTTGGTTCTTCTTTTATCTCTGTTTGAGTAACAGATATTTGGGAGACACACTTCCCTTGTCCTGCTGTAAAACTACCCATTTGCCTCAGTGGAGTCTGGCTTTTGGGAGATACAGTGGCCAAACCACTTAAAATATTCATGGAAGCCAAGTAGCATACAATGTAGGCAGGTGTTGACGCAGGTTAAGGGCAATATCTGTAGGTCAATTTCACTCAAGCAGATGGGAATGAAGGAGACTGAGGCTTTGAATTGACATGTTAGGAGGAAACTCAGAGTTCCTGACTCAAGTTTTATGTGCATTGACTTAAAACAAGTCAGAATATAATTTTTCACTCTACGTCCCCCAAAACCTGGTACCAATAATAATTCATGCATATGATCATAGCTCTGGAGATGAAAGAGACCTTCAAAATCATCTAATCCAACTCCTTAGTTGACAGAGAAGGAAATCAAGTTTAAATGACTCGCCCAAGGTCAAATAAGTAGTAAGTAGAGAAGATGGAGTCTAAATTCAGGTTTTATGACTCCTAGCTTGGGTCTCTTTTGATCAATCAATCTATCAATGTACATTTATTAAGCATCCACTGTGTGCCAGGTTATGTGCTAGGAATTAGAAATACAAAGGTAAAAATAAAATTATGCTTGACTTCAAGGAGTCTGCATTCTGTCTAAAGACAAGCCATTTTAGAGATTTCCTTGGAATTTGTCCTTTATTAGCTGGTATAAATGAACCAAAGAGATTGCTTAACACCTGAAGGATTCAGTCCCCAGGTTCCAACCTAGTCTAAGTGAGACCATAGTCGTCTGGGAGGTGGAGAGGTCTCCTGGACCACAGGGTAAATCTCAGGTGCTCCTTCCACTACACCATACTATTATCTGCTTTTTTTATGAGAATCCTGTAAACTAGTGTGAATGTTGTTATGGCTATTTTATGAAAGAGGAAACTGAGGCTCAAAGGTCACAAACTATGAAGTATAAAACGGAATTAGAACCCAGGTCTTCTGAATCCAAGAGCAGTGATATTTTAACCATCCCAAACTGCCTGTCCTGGTAAGTGGAATTTTGGGGAGGTAGTAAGGTCCAATGGCAGCTAGGTGGTGCAGTGGAGAGAGCACTGGGCCTAAAGCCAGGAAGATCTGAGTTCAAATTCAGCCTCAGACATTTATTAAATGTGTGACCCCAGGCAAGTCACTTAATATCTATGTGCCTCAGCTCCTCATCTGTAAAATGGGGATACACAGGAGAAGGAAATGGCAAACCATTTCAGTATGTTTGCCAAGAAAATTCCATGGACAAAAGTCCATGGGGTCACATAGAGTTGAACATGACTGAACAACTGAATGACAAGGTCCAGTGGACATGAGATATAGGCTGAGAGTCAAGAGACCTTAGTCTCAGCTTCTCCACTGCCTTGCTCTATATGAATCACACAGTCATTTTCTGCCTTAGTTTCTTCAACTGTCAAGTGGCAATTATAATACTTGCCTTCTCTTTCTCATAGGACTATGTGAAGTTCAAATGAGATAATGAATGTGAAAGCCTTTGGAAAAGAATAAAGGGCTCTACACACAGAAGGGATTATTATCTAATGGTTTAAAAAAAAAACAGTGACAGCAGAGAAATTAGCACATCAAACTAGGACCTGAGAGAAGAAAAATAGAGCAAACCCCCAGACATAAGCCTCTCTATGATTCCTCTGCCTCACCCTATTTCAGCAGCCAAATCTTAAACCTTTATCCTGAGTTTTGACTACCAAGGCACAGTTAACATCAATAGCCTCAAAGATGAAAATCTCAGAATTAGAAACTGACTGCTAATGAAAACCCCCAGCACCCTGTGAGCACTCAGCCTCTGTAAGAGGCACCATTTAGTGCCCTTGTCATAGACACAGTTATCACAGGGTGGAAAGAACATTGAGTCTTCCCCCCTCCCACTTCTGCCAGTGGGTTCTTCTCCAATCCCCCCCACCCCCAGTACATCCTATCTCAGTCAGAGGGGTTGGGAACATTTGCCACTAACCAGATTTAGTTGTCGAAAGTTCCCTGCCTGTGCACGTCTGAAGCTAATGATGGAGTCTTTGAAAATGACATTAGAAGCAAAACATAAGCAGCCGAAAACATGAAAATACCCTGAGTCCATCTGTTCAAGTGTGATATACCTCAGAGCTCCCATTTCGCATGTAAAACAGAATATATGATTCATAATTTATACCACACCGGTGCGGCCCTTACTGAAGCAAACCACTTTGATGGAATGTTGGCTCTGTGCTATCAGGACACTGTTCAAAATCACAAAATGTTTAGAAATGTAACTCAGCTACTGCCCCTTTGAAGTGGGGTTATTTGTATTTTATGTACACGCATATGCACACACGCACACACACACACACACACACACACACACACACAAAGCCCATCCAGACATACATGTGGAAATATGAAAACATTTAAGGATGAATCAGCACCAAAATATAATTAGCCCCTCAACCATTGAAAATATTTATAGGCCCATCTCTTGTGCTGAAGACCTGGTTCTAATAATTCCTGGAAAACTACAGGATTCATACATGTTTTCATGTGACTAACTTAATTTAATTCAAATCTGTAACACATGAAGAACAAAAATAAAGACAGTCAACTTTCCATCATCTCATCTCTGATGTAACAAAGCAGTCTGAGGGATGGTGAATAGTCAGGAGGGTGGAAAACAATTTGTATTTAATTATAAGTTATAGGTTCATAGATTTATAGAGGGACCTTAGAAGTCATTTAGTACAATTTCCTTATTTCATAGATGAAGAAACTGATGCCTGGACAAGTGACTTGCCCATCGTCACCCAACAGCCAGGTGAACAAAGAAGTCGCTGATTTTCAGTAGATCTAATCCATTCTAATTCAACAAGCATTTATTAAACTTCTACTGTATAACAGGCACTAGAAATACAAAGTCAAAACAAAAAAAAAAATCTCTGCCCTCAAAGAGCTTACATTTTACTTATATGTAGTAGAGTTGTGGTCACACTCCCTAGGATGACTGAAATGTATAGGGGCAAGATGAAAAGTCCTACCCATAGTCTTGTTTGGAGGCATATATCCTACATCTGTGTTGTGTCTTTTTAAAAGTGGTGATTATTATCATTTGGGTACAAAGACTAACAAGTTGTTTAGAAACATAATGAGCTAAAAGCTTCAGAAAAACACTGCAATGAAAAACTGATTGCTAAAGGGCTTGTAAGGTATTTTCTTCATGAAAATCCTGTGAGGCAGTTAATATAAGCAATATGATTTCCGTTTTTTACTGATGGGAAAATGAAGGCTCAGAAAAACCACATGATTTGTACATGGTAACACAGCTAAAGAGTGTCAGAGCTGGGATTCAAAAGTAAGTTTCCCAGCTCCAAGTCCCATTTATTTAAGCTAAATTACCTCTTTGTCTAGGCAATGTGGTAAATAGAGCTCTGAACTTGGAGTCAGGAAGACCTGAGCACAAATCCTGCCTCAAACACTAAGTGGCTGTGGAATCCTGGGAAAGTCATTTAAACCTTTCTCAACTTCAGTTTCCTGATTAGCAAAATAGGAATGATAAAAGTGTCTAGTTCACGAGATTGTTATGAGGATCAAATGAGATTTTTGTGGTTGTTATTTAGTCATGTCCATTGTGTGTGACTCTTTGTGACCCCATTTTAGGTTTTCTTAGCAAAGATACTGTAGTGGTCTGCCACTTCCTTTTCCAGCTCATTTTACAAATGAAGAAACTGAAGCAAACAGGGTTAAGTAACTTGCCCAGGATCACACAGCTAGTGTCCGAGGTCACATTTGAACTCAGGAAGATATGTCTTCCTGACTCCAACCCTGGCACTCTATCCACTACTCCACCTAGCTGCTCACTATTGTATGTAAAGTGCTTTGCAGACCTTAAAGTGGTATATAATACTAGCTATTATTAGTAATATGATATTACTAATATGTTGGGCAGCTAGGTGGAGCAGTGGGTAGAGTGCTGCGCGTGGAGTCAAGAGGAGCTGAGTTCAAATCTGGTCTAAGACACTTACTAGCTGTGTGATCCTGGGCAAGTCACTTAACCCTGTTTGCCTCAGTTTCCTCTTCTGTATAATTATTTGGAAAAGGAAATGGCAAACCACTCTAGTATCTTTGCCAAGAAAACCTCAAATGGGGTCACGGAGAGTGGGCTATGACTAAAATGACTGAACAACAATGACATTAATATGTTGGAAGTGTCAGATGATTACACATCAGGTATGTCTACAATAAGCTCCAAACAGCTGGAAATTAAAGCAATTGAACTGATTATTATGAAGAATCTGCAATGTATCTAGCCTTGGACCTGACAAGAGAGATGGGTTGAGGGTGGCATTGTGGGAAGAAAGGACGTTGAAGTTGGAAACAAACTTTGTTGACCTCATGGTTTTGTGAAAGGCCAACCCTGCCTCCATACTTTATCTGTGCCCTCACAGTACTGTACATGTGTATCTGCTTCAAATAACTGCCATTCATACGGCAATTACAATTTGTAGTGTTTTACATACATTACCTCATTTGATACACTAACCCTGTGAAACAGTTACTATAGAAGTTATTAACTCCATTTTATAGATGAGAAAACTGAGGCTCAGAGAGGTTAAGTCCACAAGCACATGATGAATAAGGATCTGGTATAGTATTTGAACCTAGGTCTTCCTCATAATTAGGTCTAAGACTCTATCCCCCATGTCTTTCCTATATCTCTTTATTCATATTTCTCATTTTTATGCCTCAATGACTAGCAATGCTTTGCTTTTTAAAAACGTCTTGCCACTGAGAAAGAAAAATAATAAATGGGTAAAAATTAAACATGATACATAGATATAATTGAATTGTTGGATTTATTTTTGTTTGGTGCCCATTTTGTGTGTGCCACACAAAATCACAGAATATCTGTACTTGAAGAGTTGGAAGAGAATCTAGATGTTATTCAATTCATTCCATAGCTGAGCAGAAATCTTTTCTATAACATCCCTAACAAGAGTTCCACTTTCCTAGACTAAAATCTCCTTGGGGCCAGGCACTGTGTCTCTGTTTTCATTTGTTTCCCTGCCTTAGGAGGTAGCCTAATTTCAAATCCTGCCTCTCACACTTACTGCCTGTATGATGTTGGCAAGTCATCTCTCTAGATCTCAGTTTCTTCATCTATAAAAATGAGAGGTTTGGATTAAATGGCCTCTAAGGTCCTTTCTAGATCTATGATGTTTTGACTTCACAGCTCTTAGCTCAGAGCTCTTCTCATAATTCAACCAATGCTGTAAATTAGAAGTAGAATCAAGGCTATTAAACAATCTGCCCTTGATCTATCTTATGTCAGTTTACTTACCTTTAAAATGGGCATAGAATTACTCATCTGCCTCAGAGACATGTGTGGACTAATCCATCTTAGAAGAATATTTTCTGGACAGTATCCAGAAGTCCCCTTCAATGCATATTTTCAGACTGTTTTTAAAGTGTGGTTAAGAGTTCCTTGTTCCACATACCCTCAGCCCCCTCGAATTCAATCTGCTGCAATTTGGTATGACACAGAGAAAGGGAATCTATCTTCTGCAAATGCAGCCTTTAATGGTAGCTGAGTACTTTGAAGATGAAAAGTTGTCTGTAAGTGCTAAGCATTATTATTCTGTATCGCATGTCAGTGTGCACTTGAAAAAAAAGAGAGATTCAATTAGACTGGCTTGCCATTGTTTTATGATACAACTATCAGGCAATTTTGAAACGGTCAAGTCATGACAGGAATATTTTAACAGGAAAGAGAAGTAATGGATATGAACTAAAGGAATAGTTCAGCTGGTTGAGAAGATGAAATGTTCCCCAAACTGCAAAGTCAATTTGGCAGATGGTTTCTGGGGAAGAGGCAGCCAGATGAAAGAACAATGCAACTGGACTGACATTGGAACCCTTTGCTGCTGTTCTCCAGAATGCTCTGGGGTCCTAACAGCTGGGCCCGGATGTGGACAGGTGCAGCTGAGGGACACCACCTGGCAGTGGGGGTGGGGGAGGTGCTCCCGATGGGGGGGAGGTGCTCCCGATGGGGGGAAGGGCAAGGGGAGGGCAGTGATGACAACTCCAAGGCTTCAGAGGCTTCCTGGGCTTAAGCTCATGTGAGTTAAAATTTGGCAGAGACTTTGGAAGTCACCTAGTCCAATTCTCTAGCTTTACAAACAAAAGAAACAGAAGTCCAGAGAGTTGAAGGAATTTGCCCAAGGTTACACAGGAATTTAAGGAGCAGAAGTGGAATTAGAACCCAAGTCCTTTCCCTTTCCATTATTATCATAGAAGCTCAGTTCAGAGAGATTAGGGGCTACGTATCTGACCTACAGGAGAGTATTGTAGATGGGTGAGCTTCCAATATTTTCATGATTCATCTCTACCCACCTCTGTAAGGAACTTAGGGCAAAAAGAGTTTTGCCCCAAAGCACTTGGAATCAGGAAGACCCAGGTTGGAATCCTGCCTCAGAAATTTACCACCTATGTGACCCTGGCAAGTTACTTAATTTTTCTTGGCCCCAAATGGGAGTTAGACTTGATAACAGATAAGGTTCCTTTCAGTTCCAAATTGACACTACTTTGATCCTCTTACTAGCATTTCAGGAAGGGAGAGGTGCTTCCTGCTAGGTGTGGCAACATCTATCCCCATGCCTCATCTCCTGGTCTGGACCCAACTACACTGTGAGAGTACAACCACTTCTAGGACACTCTACCTCCCAGGGCCTCATTCCTGTGACACCTGTACTTCAAGGTCCACCTTTCTCTCCAAACCCTACTAGGATAAAGGTCATACAACTTCCCACTCAACTGTATCCCTTTATTAAACTATCTGTTATATAATTATCAACTGATATCTACTCCTTTCCATCCCTGACACCCACCAACTCAAATGTTTGTACCTCAGGTAAAAGTATTCCTAGGCACAGCTCAGTCTTCATGAACATATTTACCTTCCCTCTCAGATATACCAATAACTGTTAATGGACACCATCATTTTTTTCTGCAGAAGAATTTGCTCATTTGCTCCAATATAGCGTATACCTAATCTATTCCATTGATCAAGCACTCTGTTTTTTATCCAGGACTAAATTGTTTTGATGATTACTACTTTGTAATATAATTTGAGATCTATTACTATGACATCACCTTGCTTCACATTTTTTTTAATTGAAATTCTTGATCTTTTGTTTCTCCAGATGAATTTTGTTATTATTTTCCTAGGTCTATAAAGTAATTATTTGTTAGTTTGATTGGTATGGCACTGAATAAGTAAATTGATTTAGGTAGTATTGTCCTTATTATTATACTGGCTTGGCCTACTCATGAACAATTAATATTTTCCCAATTATTTTTCCAATGTCTTTGTGTTGGATATGTATATATGTATATATACATATATCACATACATACATACAACAGATATATACATAATGGAAGGGCCTTTGTTTCAGGAAAAAGTTTAGAGTCATTAAGGGAGCTAGGCAATTTCCCAAAGGCAATTCAATCTACTCTCTTTCTCCTGTTTAAGATCCCACATTATCCACATCCAAAAATGTATATTTCTTGGCTACATCTCCTCTCTGTCAAGAAGTGGATAACAAAGATCATGAACAATCCTCTGGTTGGCCATTGTATTGACCACAGTTCTCAAGTCTTTTAAAATTGTTTATCTTTACAGTATTGTTGCTATTGTATAAATTGGTCTCATGGCTCTGCTTACTTCACTGTGTATCAGTGCACACAAACCTTCCCAGGTTTCTCTGAAACCATCCCTTTCATCATTATGGTGCAGTAGTATTTCATTACATTCATACCCCATAATTTGTTCAGTCATTCCTTAATTGATGGGCACTATCTTAGTTTCTGGTTCTTTGCTCTACAAATAGAAGTGAGATAAATAGGTAGATAGATAGATAGACATATATATTATATATAGATAGATATAGATAAATATAGAGATAGAGATATACACATATATATACCCACATACAAATACATATATATATATGTATGTATGTATGTATGTATGTATATTTCAAACTATATATGGGTCCTTTTCTTCTTTTTTTTGATCTCTTTTGAGAATAGGCCTCCTAGGATGCCACTGACTCTAGAGGAGACAGTGAGGCTGATGGCCCTGCTCATCTCTGCCTCACTCAAATCCAGTTCTTGTGTAAGACAAGACGACATGCCCATGATATCATTGGTCCTCTTCAAGAACAAAGAACAAACAACAACAATAACTAGGGGTATCACTGGGTCAAAGTCACAATTTAGTGACTTTTTGTTCTATACTTCCACATTGTTTTCCAGAATGGTCTGAGCAATTCACAGCCCCACAAACAGTGCATTAATGCATCTATTTTCCTGCAACTCCTCCAACATTATGAAATTTTCTAAGTTCAACAAACTGAAATATCCTAGTAACACACTTTTTATAGACTCATATAGACACTTAGGCTTTGACAGGTAGAATCCTTTTTTTCTTCTTCTGATGTGTTGTTCATAGGAGCCTTATGAACGTGGACAATTTCTTCTTCTCATACCTCACTTAGAGAGTTCCAAAGGTTTTAGCTGGAGCCCAAGGTTTGTCTGGCAATAACACATCTTTCTGCTTCTCTCTATGCACTACTGACCAAAACTAATTTTAGATATGAAGACAGAAAGGGATGATGACACAGAAAACTAAAGGGGAAGTGAGAAAATGATTATTTCCTCCATGATGTCTCACTTTGAGTGATAAAATTCCAGGTTTGTTCCACTTGTGTTATAAAGCCCATGATAATAACTTGTTCTTTTGTCTTTTGATATTTCACTACATGGAGACTTAATAAAAGAATACCTAGATAAAGCAGAGATGAATGAGTAGGATGAAAGAGTGTAATCACTATTTGTAAATGGTAGTTATAAATGGAAACAATATACTTTTGTATGTATCTATTAATATGCATACACATAAAGATATATTACATATGTACAAACACATATATACATATATACATTATATATATTTATATATACATATTATATATAGTGTGTGTGAATATATATGCATACACACACACACACACACACACACACACACACACATACACTCCTCCAACAGAATGCCAGTTTTTGAGGGCTAGGTACAGTTTCATCTATGTCTTTTATCCCCAGTGCCTAGAACATTGCCTGGCACTTATTAGGCATTTAAAAATTGCTTGTGTTGATTTCAAATAACAAGTCAATAAACATTTAATAAATGCCTACTATATGCCAGTCACTGTGCAAAGCATACTTACGTAAATATATTCCCTCTTGTCAAAAAACATTGAGCCAATTTCATTTTTGCCAAAATTTAACAAACTTTTATTAAGCACCAACTATGTGCAAGACTGCTTCCAAGTATTACCCTTTAAATATTAACTCTATAGCATATATTCAACAAAAGGATAAATTACATCTGCAATCTTTAGCCCTATAGAGCTTTCTGAGACCTCTCTAGTGGTATAGGTGCAACTGAGACCATCATAGTTTGAAGAGAAAGTTTAACTTTAAATGTCTTCTCTGGATGCAATGTCAGGTGCAAGTCCCTTGGGGAAACATAAAACTACACTTAGTCTAAATCTATAAAATCAGACACAAGAAGGCAATGAGTGGGGAGCTTGGTTTTATTTGGTAATGTGGGGTTGGGAGCAGCCTTGGCGTGAGTATTGGGACTTATAGAACTGTAGGAGAATGTTTCCACTTGTTGGATAGGGAGAAGTCTTAGTGGGAGGATTAAGCATTGATAAAAAGAGGATGCTTAGAGAGAGAATTTTGGTTTGTTGGACAGAGAAAATCTTTGCATGAGTATGTGGGTTTATTGAGGAGAAAAAAGAAACAAACTTTAGTGGGTACATTTGGAGTTTTTGTTTAGGGGCAGCTGGGTGGTTTAGTGGATAGAGTACTGGACCTGGAGTGAGGTAGACTCATCTTCCCGAGTTCAAATCTGGCCTCAGACACTTACTAGCTATGTGACCTTTGGCAAGTCACTTAATCCTGTTTGCCTCAATTTCCTCATCTGTAAAATAAGCTGGAGAAGAAAATGGGCAAACCACTACAGTATCCTTGCCAAGAAAATGCCAAATGGCAGCACAAAGAATCAGACACGACTGAACAACAATGAAAGTTTCAATGGGAGGAAACAGAAAATTTCTCTTGAAGAAGGAGAATAAGCAGAACATTTTTAGAATAGAGTCCAGTAGTAGTCAGCTTTTGAAAAGGACACTCTTACTGGGGAGAAATTGATTATAATAAATACAAATGACTGAAAAAAATTAGTAAAGGTAGTGATGGAAAGAAATTTATGCTTGTGGTCCAACCCTCCCCTTCCCTCTTATTATGCTAATATTATTCTACTGATGTTTTCTCTATGGGTTAAGTGAGTTGCCTCATTGACACCAGGGACATAAGAAAAGAGGACTGATCCAAGGTAAGGTAAACTGGTGGGAGGTTCTGTCTCGCAGTGGGCAGGAAGCCAGAGAGCTATTTTATTCAGGGAATTCAGGGAAGATCACAAAACCATAGTAATTTATTACTCATTTTGTTGAATTTAATTTTTTTCTGTCTATTTTTTTTATTTCAAATAACTGACCAGGTAGGGGAATAGGGAAGAATCCATTCAGAAATGAAAGTGATGTGTAAAAATAAAAGCTATCAATAGAAATTTTTTAAAAAATTAATTTAGCCCAAATGAGTGACTGAGTGGGCTATGAGTTCTGACCATATGCACATAATTTAATGTAATCACAAAAGCATACTTGTACAAAGGAGATTTCAAGTAAGGATAGATATGTTTTTAGTTTGAATAACTTTTTTTTTATCTAGACTTGTGATTTAATTGTGATAGGGAACTCCTGGTGAGGAAAGTCCCTGTATAAGGGCAGTCTTAGAGAACTGTCTGGGGCACTGAGATGTTAAGTGAATTGCCCAGGCTCAGACAGCCAATATGTGTCAGAGGCAAGTCTTGAACTCAGCTCTTTCTGTGTTCTAAACACAACTGTATATTTACCATGTCACACTGTCATTCACCTCCAGGCAAACACATACACACACACACACACACACACACACACACACACACAGACACACACATGCACAAAACCCCCTACACACAAACCCTTATTACATTATGACTCTTTGACCTTTGAGATAATTGAGTCCAATCTCCCTCATTTTGATGAGGGAAATAAAGTGCCAAGAACATCAGTGACTTTCCTAAGGTCACATGGCTAGTAAACGTCTGAGGGAGGATTTGAACCTGGGTCATACTGATTTCAAGGTCATCCCTCTATCCACTACATCACCTAATTGTCTATATTCAGGGAGGTATGTGATTTTTAAAAGGCAGAGAGAGCCAGCATGGTGTAGTGGATAGAGAGCTGACCTGGGAATCAGGAAAACTGAAATTCAGGTCCTTCCTCTGGCACAGATTGAATGCGTGACCCTGGTGAAATCACTGAACCTCTCAGTGATGTAGGCAAATCTTCAAAACTATGAGTGGCAGAGAAGATGCTAACCTGCATTAATAAAGGGAGCTTCCTCAGCCGGGAGCTCTCTAAACCTGTGAAATCACAGGTCTCATCCCTATTCTTAGTCCTATGTATGAAACAAATGGGGACCTTATAAAGTGGCCATGTTGGTGTGTGTGCTCTGTATGGTCACTGCATATGGCTGGTCACAAGACACATCATCTACCTTTTCATCCCTCAACCCATTTTAATGCCCAAAGACCCCTGAGGCACGGATTTAAAAGCAAAGGCAAAAAAAATGGCATTTTATTTTTGTACCAATTAAAATACTAGAGCGCTTAAGGCAGAGACTGAGAAGTAGGGATTAGAAAAAGTGCCCCCAAATGTAAGCCCCTTAAGGAATAAATGTACAAAGACTGAGCCAACATGTGTCCTGCCCTTCTCCATGCATTCCCTTGCTTTGCAACAGCATGGAACTACAGAGACTCAGAGAAGGTTTGCATCCTGGGGAGAACTGAAAAGCATGAATGAGGGACAAAGTTCCACCTCATCCTAATTAAGGACCCACTTCTACAGTCATGCAGCCTTGATGTGCTGTTGAATTCAAGTAAACCAAGGACATGTGAGTGTGTTGCTTCATTTCCAAACTGAAAGGGAGCCCAGCATTTTTGACAGGTACAGGATTTAGAAATGAGAAGGGACTTACCATGCCCACTTCCCCTACCCTCATTTATCTTGGTAAACACTGAGCATAGTGTCAGTTTATTTCTGGGCAGTGTAAAAGCTTCTTGCCCAGCTTAGTGCAGCTGGCCAGAGAATGTACAATCCTTCAAACATCTGATGACAGGTATTGTGTACCCTCTAACTCTCCTCTTCTAGTTAAACATTCCCAGTCCCTTTAACTACTGCTTTGTTTTCTCCTCCTTTACCATGCTGGTTACCCTCCTCTGGATGGTCCCTAGCTTATCAATTGTTGCTGTTTGTTGTTGAGTCGTTTCAGTTGTGTCCAACTCTCCATGACCTCATTTGGGGTTATCGTGGCAAATATACTGGAGTAGTCAGTCATTTCCTTCTCCAGCTCGTTTTACAGATGAAGAAACTAAGGCAAACAGGGTAAAGTGACTTGCCCAGGGTGACACAGCTAGGAAGTGTCTGAGGCCAAATTTGAACTTGGGTCCTCCTGACCCAGGGCTGGTGCTCTATCCACTGTGCTGCTTAGCTTCCCTTCAGCTATCAATATTCTTCCTAAAACAAGGTGCCCAGAAATGAACACATGGAGTCTGACCAGAGCAGAGCAGAACTAGACAATCATCTCTTCTGGACAACACACCTATTAAAGGAGTCTAAAATTGTATAGCTGTTTGACTGTCCTAAGGATTGGTAGTCCACTAAAGTCTTCAGATTGTTTATCACTTAAGCTATTGCCTAGCCATGGTTTCTCCTGCAATTCATTTAAAAAAAAAAAACAGCAAAAAGCTTTAAAAAAGTGTGGGACTTTACCTTTATCCTCAGTAAATTCCATCTTAATAGATTTGCTCCTTTGTTCTAATCTGTCAAGATCTTTTTAGATTCTGTTTCTGTCCTCCAGTGTGTTCACTGTGCCTCCCAGCTTTGTTTGTGTCATCTGCAAATTCAGTAAGATTAACATTTATATGTTCATCAAACTCACTAGTAAAAGTGTTAAACATCACAGAGTCAAGAACAGATCCCAGGGCAATGCACTGGAGATTTGCCCCTAGGTTGCCATTTGCCCATTATTGACTCTTCCTAAGGTCTGGTTATTGACCAGTTATAGATGAATCACTAAACTGAGCATGGATATTGAGTTGACGCTCTCCATACTATACAGAAAGACTACACAGATGATTATCAGATGCTTTGTTAGAAGTGAGGTATTATATGCCCAGAGCATCCACTAAGTTATGAGTTTAATTAGTGTTAAAAAAAAAAGAAATAAGATTAGTTTGATGTAACCTATTCTTGAAACAACACTAATTATTCTTCACGAATGTTGTCTAGAATTTTGTTTATTAATGAAGTCGAGGTCACTGACAGAGTTAACAAACTCTACCATCTTTTCTTTTTGGAAAATATTTCTACTTCTACTCTTACAGCACCTCTTCCACTCTCTGATTTTTCAAAGATCACCAACAGCAGTTCAGCACGTATGTGTGCCAGTCTGTTCTTTACCCTGGGATGTAGTTTCTCCAGAACTGATGATTTGAAATCCAGATTCCCTCTTATTCCTTCACTTATTTTTATACTCAGCTCCCTGTTAAACAGTTTTTGTTTATCTTTTTCCAATCTGAAGGTCATTGCCTGGTAGAGAAAGGGACTAAGTAGTTCTGCTTTCTCATCATTGTGTATTTTTGTTAGCTTGCCCAATCTAAGCAAGGCAGCTTTGTGGTGCAGTGGACAGACTGCCAGACCTGGAATCAGGAAGACTCCTCTTCCTAGTTGTGTGACCCTCAGCAAATCACTTCACCTTGTTTGCCTCAGTTTCCTCATCTGTCAAATGAGGTGGAGAAGGAAATGGCAAACTGCTACAGTATCTTTGCCAGGAAAATCCCAAATGCTGTCACAAAGAGTTGGACATGACCGAAAAACAACTGAACAACAACCAATTTAAGCAATGCTTATGCTTTCTTTGGTCCTCTTTTTGCTCTCACCATGGCTTCTAAAACAAACAAACTCCCCCCCCCCAAAAAAAACAACTTGTTTTGCAGTTCTTAACACTCATGTCCAGCCTCAGTTCCTTCAGAATTTTAGCCCTTCTGATACTATTTTTATAGGACCATGTCACTCTTCTATATTCAGTCTCTATTGCTGCCTTTCCTTCCATCTTCTAGTCATAGCTTAAAAATCTAAGTTGGTCAGTGAGGTCCCTGTACATCTACATCAATGTCTTTATACAATTTCTACATTCCTTACTTATCAGAATTATTCATATTTGTGCTATTAGAATTTACTTCTTGACAACTTCCCATCCTTCCTGGGCTCACTCTTCTTACTGAATTTTAAGCCATATTTAAGCCAAGTTCTTACCTGTTCTTTCTGTGAATTCTGAAATCTACTTTCCCTAAACTAAGGTTGACATTAGGTGGCAATGTGCTAGTAAATGTTTAACAATCATCTCTCCCACAAAAAAATACAGAAAATACACTTTTTAAGTTTAATCTATATTATTAACATTTCTCCATCATTTTCTTAAATTTATACAATCAACAAAACAATAAATTAAGCCATTATTTGTAGCTTTTGCCAATTCTGAGGTATAAATACTCACACTGAAAATTTAATCATTGGTTATCACAAACTGGTTCAAGCTGGCTCCAGCACATCCCTCGTGTCAAGATATGCTTAGCTTTCCTCTTGTCATTCATGATCTGTAGAATGAAGTGGTCACTTCCTTCCAAGGTTTCCACCATTTCCATTTCAGCAACCAATTCCTTCTTTTTGGCAGTTTAAGAATAGCTGATTCTCTCCTTACTTTAATCTTTTGAAGAATTCAATTATCATTAAGTAAAGTTTTTTTTAAATAGTTTTTAGCTTTTTGGGAAAAAGACAGATATTCAGATATCTGAAGTACTATATCAATTATATCATGCCTCATGACTGATTTACGATCTTTTCCTTAAGTCCTCATCCACTTCCTCTTTCTGGCTAGGTGATCTATAGAATACTCCCACGATAATAACAATGATTATTTTGTAGTACTATAAGGCTTGCAGTGGGCTTTATTTATATAGATCATCACATTTGAGCCTCATAACAACCCCGTGAAGTAGGGAATAGATACTATTATTCCTGTATTACAGATGAGGAAAATGAAGCTCATAATAGTTAAGTGACTTGACCATGGTTACACAAGTAATGACAGAAGTAGGATTTGAACTCAAGAACATCTGATTCCAAGTCCAGTGCTCTAATCTTTATGTCATACTACTCCCCGTCATACCTGACATTTATAGCGTGCTTTAAGGTGTACTGGGCACTTCACATCGGTAACCCTGGAGCCACTATGTTGGGCTCATGTCTGAGGAGGAAGATTTTGAAAGGCTCTAAGTTCATAGTAATTCTGCCTTTAGATTGTAGTTATTAAATATATGAATTACTCATGATTTTGGTTCCTGTTAGACCACTATAACTTAAATAAAGGGCTGAGAGGTTGAGATTCTCTTCCTGTGCTAGGAAAAGTCATTCTTTCCTATATGACTCTCAGAGGTGTTTCATGCCTTAATTCCTGAACAATAAGACAGAAGGAATGGCTAAGACAGAGTCCAACAGGTGTTTTGAGAAATAAGATTAGAACAATCAAATGTTATCTTTAACAGATAAAAGGACATAATTAGGATTGAGTTCTAGTCACACGCATCTGAAGTAAGATAGAGGTAAGAACCATCCTGCATATTTTCCTTTTAGTTCTCCAGCCACTGGAGCAAATGCTTGTAAAAAAAAAAAAAAGTCCCACACCTCTCTTCTTGTACAACTGGAAGTAACCTCTCATAGTCTCATATGGTAGATTGGTTTTGAAAAAGGGAAATTCAGACAATGCTGCCACTGGATGCCACTGTCACAGTGCTGCTCTGTGTGATTAGGGAAAGAATACCCTACCATCTCCCTCTTCTCTCTTCTCTCTGCCTCTTCTCTTCTCTCCATCTCAAGAGATCCTCAAAAACTCCCACTGGGAGAACCCTATCTTTCAGTTCTGACTTCCCTTTAGAATTTTTTTCCTTCCCAGGCTAAGCAGAAACACAGATCCTAGAATTTTTGTGGCCAGGCCTGCCTGAGTCTGGCTGGAGGGCTGTTACATATACATCATTTCAGCTGAAACTTATATCAATCCTGTGAGGGGGGCACTTCTATCATTCTCATTTGATAGATGAAGTTTACAGAGATTAAGTTATTTACCCATGTAAACATAGCTAGTAAATGTCACAGGCAGAATTCAAACTTAAGTCTCCTTATTCCAAGTTCAATGCTCTTCTCCCTATACATTATGTTTCTTTGATTGCCTCATCCAAATGTTCTCCACTAAGTTTCCCTGCTCTGGTTCCTGAATTTTCTCAGCTGGGTACATAGATCTAATATTCAAAGCTATCTCTCTACCTTTTATATAGTCTGTTCCTTTGGAATAAGAGATCCATTTCCGTAGCCATATTCCAATCCTGAGTCCCATCATACAAAGTCATTGTGAATACAATGAAGTCAAATTTATCTTCCTACATTAGGATTTCTAGTTCAACTTATTATCTATACTTTGTGCAATTGTGCACACACACACACACACACACACATACATATACATATATACACATATATATGTGTGTGGGTATTATGTGTCATGAGTTTTGTTACTTATTCTCTTCTTGGATATTCTCTTCTGTGAATTATTGATCCTCTCTGCTTATGATATGCTGACATAACTGTTACTTTTTGTGGTATCTGGCTCTACAGATATATTAGACAGTTTTCTCTCTTCCTTTACTTCTTCAATTTAAAGCCCTTTAATGTTCACAACATTCTAGGTAAATGTACTTTTACTAGCCTTCATCATATATATATATCACCCTTGACCAAAAATGAGTCATTTTAATATTTTAAGCTATCATCAAGAAATTCAAAGTGTTTACTTAAATGGCTGTTGATTTCCCATATCTATTTTTCTCCCTTTGGAAGACCCTACCTTCAATTGGTAATATTGATGAGAACAGCACTTATGACCCCAAGGTCATTATATGTTATTGCCCGGGACTTCGTAAGTCTCATTAATACTTTGTAGGTTCCCTTTGTAATCATTTGCCTTTACAGGAACTTATAAAAGTGGGTAATGGTCATTAGGTTTGACAAGTCTCTGTCATATTCAAGATATGAGGACCAGATGACATCAGACTTCTCTGTTATTTGTGTATGTTATTTATGTATAAATAACCACATCAGTACAGCATCCTTAGGAAGAGGTTATAGACTACCACTATTTGTTACTTTCTGTGAAAATTATTGAATGATCTCTGTCCTGATAATGCTTATAGATATAGAGAACCTTCAAGGCATAGTGTCCAGAATTTTGGACTCAGAAGAAGGAACACCAGGAATACTTACTAGCAGTATGATCCTGGGCAAGTCACCTAACATCACTGAGTCACAATTTCCTCATCTTTAAAATGAAGACAAAAGCATCTATTTCAATGGGTTGTTGTGAGGCTAAAATGAGCTGATGGATACAAAGTACTTTACAAACTCTAAAAGTGCCAAATAAATATCAATTATTATCCACATAGTCATCATCCTTTGGAGCACAAGGAAGTATTTTTTCCTCAGATGGTTCAGCTCTGGATTCTATGATAAGAACTTCATATCTCTCAAAGAATTCCAAATATACAGAATTCCTTCCTGATTCCTTTCTTCAATTCAAATTCTTCCACCTTCCAAATTTCCCATAATCTTTTGCCTCTTCAAATTCTTATTTTTCTGTTTTGTTTTCTTTTTGAAGCTCTTTCCACTTTTTTTCAAGTAATAGTTTATTCTCCCCGATACACTTGAGAGTAGAGACACAGTCCTCAATGCTTTTTACCTTCTCCTCTTAGAGACACATCTTCATTTGATGCATACATAACTTTTATCTGACAATGACAATCAGTCAAATAGCACTTATTAAACATCTATTATTTGCTCTGCTAAGTGCTGAGGGTTCAAAGAAAGGCAAAAAAACAGTCTCTACTCTCAAGGGGCTCACGATATAATGGAGGATACAACATGCAAGCAACTATGTACAAAGAATATATGTACATCATAAATTAGGGGTAGTGTCAAGAGAGAAGGTACTAAAATTATGAAGGACTAAGAAAGACTTCTTGTATAAGGTGAGACTTGAAAGAAGCCAAGAGAGTGAGGAAGTTAAGAAGAGAATGGTGAATATTAGCATCTATTAAACACTTGCTATGTGCTAATATAAGCACTGGGGATACAAAGAAAGGCAAGATATAGAAAAAAAAATAACACAGTCTCTTTAGGTTAATACAAAATTTCCCTTGCCCTCCATACTTGCCGGAAGCAAGATCCCACATTTCCTTGTCATACTTCCTAATTGATCTCCTAGTTAATTCTTGTGGTAAAATGCCCAGGTACATTGCCAGATCGTAAAAGCTTCTTTCTTTATCTCACCGCATTATCCTGTTTATTTAGCTTCCTTTGAAAAGCAATTAGCAGATTCCTACCAAGCTCTTATGGAAACAGAACTACCCTCCATTCTTGACTGAGTGAGATTCTCAAGAATAAATCACTCAATAAACAGTTATTAAGCACCTACTCTGTGCCAGCTACTATATTAGGTGCCAGGCATACAAATAAAAAGAACAACAACGTGAAACTGTCCCTCCCTTCAAGGAGTTTACATTCTATCAGATGAGACAACATATACACATATAAGTACATACAAAGCATTTGAAAAAAAAAATAAGGTAATTTCAGGTAGGCGAGAAGTTTTAAGTAGAATGTAATATTTGTGCTGAGGTTTGAAGGCAATTAAGGATTCACAAAAGCAGAAATGAAAGGGAAGCACATTAGGGTAACCTGTGAAAAAACACATGACAGTGGAGAGATGGGTGTGAGAAACAGCCAGAAGTCCATTTGGTTGGATCATCAGGTGGATGAAGGAGAACAAGGTATTACAGTCTGGAAAGTTAAGTTGGAGACAGGCTATGAGAGGCTTTAAATGACAAATAAAGAAATTTGTATTTGATCCTAGTCATAACAGGGAGATCCTGGAGTTTATTCAGCAGGGGAATGACATGGACAGTCTTGTGATTTAGGAATATCACTTTGGCAGCTTTGTAGAAGATGGATTGGAGATTGCAGACCAGAAGAGCAAGCTGTTCTGGCCCTGTGAGTGGAAGAAGAGGACAGAAGCAAAATATGTTGTGGAGTTTAAATCAACAAAGACTTGAAAACTGATTGGACATGTGGGATGAAGAAGAGCAAGAAGTAAAAATCAAATTACTAGCAATTTTTAACCATTCCCACCTCTTCTGTCCTATTCCCAGGATAGATTTTAGACACCCTCTCATGTCATAGTACAGTGTATCCCAAAAATCTTAGTGCAATTTTAAACTCTAATAGTTTTTGTGACACCTTGAGTTTCTCTGGCTTCCAACTCCCAAGGTCACACAGCAAATTCATAGCAGAACTAGGAATAAGACCCAGGTGTCCTAACTCCCAAGTCAGTACTATTTCTACCATACCAAACCACTCCCCAGCAGTCAGAAAGATTGTAACTCCAGGATGGCTATGGTTAGTTAATACTCAAGCCCTCTATTCATTAACAAGAGACTGGGAAAGTTTAAAAAAAAACCCAATTAGCAAAAATAAAACATAAAAACCTTGTTTCCTTCGGATCCTTTATTTTTCACCAGATTGGATGATTATGCAGAAATTCAGTTTTTCAGTGACTAAAGTAACTAATTTGTATTCTCCTTGCCCTCAGTAGGTTGGGAAAATGGCAGGTAAAGCCCTTCACCACAGACTGCCAGCAAAATAAATTCTAGTCCATGAGCCAACAGACCTTTGCACTGGAAAGCTGTAAGAAAAGCAGGAAAAATCCACACACATTCTTTCAATTTCTAAAGGGAAATTTGACTCGAGCTATAGAACAAAGGAAGAAGAAATAGAAGTAAAAGAAAATCAAAGAAAAAGTGATTTGGATTCAAGGGGATCAGATGTTTCATTTATTGCAGGTTGGAGACCTTCAATCAGTCAAATGAAAGACACATTTGTATTAAATACCTACAAGGCAGAGAGAAAGCCTTGATTGAGTGTAGGAGATTTAAGTTACAGCTCTCTTGCTGAGAGATAGGAACCTACCTTTTTCTGTATGGAAGCCCAGCACTGAAATGAACAACAGCACTTCTAAAGACTTTGTGACAAGAGGCTAGAATCTGTGATGGGGTGAAACCACAGATATGAGCAGCTAGCCGATCTATCAAAAATAACATAAAACTGGGGCCACAAACAGGTCACACCAAGGAAAGCAGTAAGAAAAGGAATGTCTTAAAAGTATAGGGTAGACATGCCCAATTGGGGAATTTGTTTTACTTGGCAATACATATTCGTAACAGAAGGGTTGCTTTTCTTGCTTTTTCAATGTGGAAGGTAAGGGGTAATGAAAGGGGGGGCACGTAGAGAGAGAACATAGACCCGAAAAGAAAATAAAATAAAATTGATTAAAATTTTTTTTAATTAAAAAATTGAAAAAAAAAAAGAACACTGAAGGGGCCCTGTGGCATAGTCCCCGACTGCAGGCCTGGGAGTAAGGGAGCAAGACTTTTGGTCCTGGCCCTATGGTTAATTGTTCTGAGACTCTCTTTCTTCATTTTCAGAATCAGGGGTTTAGACTAGATGACGTCAATAGTCCCCTTCTCCAGTTCTATGATTTGTGTCTTGTCCTTCACGGTTTACAAAACATTTTTACATGTACTGCCTCATTGTGAGTTTCACAACAATCCAATGAGGTAGGTATTTTTATCCCTACTTTAATGAAGAGGAAACTGAGGTCCAAGGAGAGGTGAAGGTAACTAGCAAAATAGTTCATTAATAGGGGAACTAGGACCAGGACCAGAATTTCCTTACTCTCACTCAAGTACTTTTTCTTCTACAAGATACCACACTCTTTACCACGCAGAAGAGCTCATTCACATGCCCACCAACCCCCCACAGAAAGATAAGTGTATATGCATTTACACATACACACATATATGCTTATATATATATATACATAATCTAAATTATTGATATCGTTTGGTCTTACTCACTTAAACTTATTAATATATCCTTGCCCCCTTGCCCTCACTCTACCCAGCTACTATCTCTTGTAACAAAGAATAAAAAGACAAAGTTAGTTTAACAGGATTAATATATTGCCCTAGTCTGTTGGTGTACTCATTGTTCCACATTCATAACCTTGCATTTAAAAATAAAAGGGAGAGAGGTACACTTTTTCATTTCTTTTCCAGGGTCCAGCTTGTTCATTATAATTATATAGCATTCAGTTTCTTATTTCCCTTTCCAATTACACAGGATAATGATAATACCAATTAACAACAACAATAATAATATTAGCATTTGCATAGTACTTTAAGATTTGCAAAGCACTTTGCATATATTTTATAATTTTATCTTCACAACAATCCTAAAAGTTAAGTGTTATTATTATTCACATTTTATAGATGAAAAAATATGAGGCAGGCAGAGGATAATTAATTTGCCAAAAGTCATATATATCTAATAAGTAAGAATATAAGGATGGCTTTGAACTCAGTTCTTTTTGAGTTCATCACTCTAATACCACCTAGTTGCTAAACAGATCATTATTAAGGGCCACAACTCACATCTGGGGATACAGTACAGCACAGGAGATAGGTAGTTAGCCTTAGAGCCAAGAAATCCTGAGGTCAAGTCTCACCTCTGATACATACTGGCCTTGTGACCCTAGGCAAGTCATTTAACCTCTCTTTGTCCCAAGCTCCTATCAAAGACTAGAAGTTGTATAGAGCAGATTTGTATCAATAGAGGGAAATTCTTCACTGTGATCTTCCTATACTAATAAAATAATAGGTCCACTCCACAAAAATGGCCTCAAAATCCTGCTATACACCGGTGTCTGTGGGTGAGAGGGCATAACAGACACCCACATTGCATGAACAGATACTCAATGATTACATGAATTCTCAACTATTTACAATTATAGTAGAAACTTCATCTTCTGATCAACTGTGAAAGACTTAGCTACATCGTTCAATACAATGATCTAGGGCAATTCCAAAGGACTCATGAATAAAAAAATGCCAGCCACCTCAAGAAAGAGAACTGATGAATTCTGAGGGCAAATTGAAGTATAATTTTCTCACTTTATTTTTCTTGCTTTTTTGTGAAATGGCTAAAATGGAAATAAGTTTTTTTATGATTTCACATGTATAATTGATATCATATTACTTGCTTTCTTGGGTAGGTGAGGGGTAGGAGGGAGGAAGAGAATTTGGAACTCAAATTTTTTAAAAAATGCTAAAAACAAATAATAAATAGAAAAATAAAAAAGAAGCAAAAAAAAGAAAATTCACCTTTTTTCTAACTAATATTCATTTCCTTGGACTTGAGGGAATAGTTCTAGTTATATACAGAAAAAGAAACATATTTAGAAGCACCTAAAGTCCCCCTACTCAAAAAATGTCTCAACCAGTTTGCCATGGTACCTAAAATGCCCACCAATCCATTTCTTTGAATTTGGAGTCAGAAGGCCTGAGTTTGAATCTTAACTCTGTCGTTCACTACTTAATGTGACCTTGGGTGACTCATTTAATTTCTGTGGGCCTCAGTTTCCTCATCTATAGAATGAAAGGGCTGGACTCAATCACTTCTAAGGTCCCTTCCAATGCAACATCCCATACTCTTGCCAAAGAATGGGGAGCAGGAGGTATTCTCTCATTTTTCTTATTTCTATGCCAAGCCTGCTCTTCATATAAATTCACAGAATTCATTTTCAGTTGTCTTGTACCCAGTGTTTTAAAAGTTTCCAACATGCAGACATGACCATCACTGCCTTGGAGAAATTAATATCCCCATTAGGAATACCTCACAAAATTTATATAGAGCATCAAAATTGTCACCCCAGACTGACAGAGGTATCTGAAAAGTCACAAGTATATCCATCAGTCAAACAAAAAGTAGTGAATACCTGATTTAGTGCTATAGCTAGATATTGCTGAAATGATTACAAAAGAAATCCAAATATCTGAAAAGAATTGGACCTACCTCTTTACCTTCATACAACTTAGAGTCTCCTCAGGGAGATGAGATTAAAGTACATACAACAATTACAAGGACACGTAAAATTGTATGTGAAGTTAAATGGCATGTTAGCCTATAAAAGACTATAGGGGCTTTGGGAAAGACAAGAAAGGAGACATTGTGAGCTGTAGCAGTCTAGGAAGAATTCAGGAAGGAAGGAGGATTGGATTATGATTTGGGACAATAATCAGGGCTGTCTCCAAATGGAATGAAATGTCTTATTAGGCTCCGAGCTCCCTATTACTGCCAAGGTTCAAATAGAAAATGGCTGTTTATCTGTTAGGGATGGCAGCAAATGGAAACCAGCATGGAGGGGGAAGGTTAAGTTTGATAACTTTGGACATAGCTTCCATCTGTGAGATTCTGTGGTTCTTTGATTTGAAGACCAGGGGATGGAATCATGGCAGGCTGGGAGTGAGGTGGTGACCTGAACAAAGGACAAGAGGTGAAAATAAGTACATGGTGTTTATGAGCCAATGAGAAGACTGGTCAGGCTGATGCACAGATTTTGTGTGATGAAAGAGATTAAAGTCTCAGAGGTCCTAGTAAAGGATATTCCTAAAAGGCACTGAGGAAACATAACTGATGCCAAACCTCATCTCCCACCAACATTTTTCTAATCTAGGAGACTCACCTAAAGACAGGAAAGCAATTTCACACAATGGAAAATGGCTGGAGGCAGAAGAAAAGGAAAACTCAGCCAATTGGCAGCAAGTGCTGAGGGCTGCTGAGCACAGACCCCAGATCAAACCGAGATGGAATTGCTCTGGGAAGCACATGGGTCCAGACTGTGGAGAGGTGGAACTTCCTTCCTGAATCTCATTAACACTTTGAAGTTAGGGGCAAAATAGCAGGGTTGGGGAAATCAGTCCATAAGCTATAGGACCCTTAAAATAGTCACACCAAGGGATTGAGGACTTGGATGAGGTCTTGGACCCAATCCACAGGTTTACTTTTTTTAAATTGTAGCACCCACAGTTAACTTTTACACCAAACAAAAGAAAAGAAAGTTAAGTATTGAAGCAGGAATGGGAACCTCTTCTTTTATACTTTGGTTCTTCTGGTTTAAAAAATTAAATGTTTACAGTTTTCATATATAAGCTTCACAAATACTAATCAATTTGGGCAAAATAAATAGCATCTGTTACCAAACTCACACTCCATCTGTGAGTTTCCAAGTGTGCAGAGGAAAATGGACGACTCAGTCATTCACCTGGATATTTTTGAATGGCTGAATGTTTACCACAGTGGAGAATTAGTTTGGAAATGGCCACACCTTTCAGAGTTTCCCCACTGTATAACAATTCTATATATAGTAAAGAGAGCAGTGGTTTTTGAGTCAGGACCTTGCTGCAAAACCTTACTAGCTGTCAAGACACTTAGCTACTATGCTACCTAGAGGAGAAGTGTCAAACATGCAGCCCTCAAAACTCCCCAGTGTATCCTGAACTAGATTAAAATGAATTGAGGAATGTTTAACAAAATAAATAAAAATATAATACAATATAGGTAATGCTAATTTGTGGTTTTCTAAGTGAATATGCAACCAGCAGGGATATGTTTCTCTTCCCAGTTTTTCCTCTACTTCTCTTACTTGCTTCTCAAAATCCTTTTTGAGCTCTTCCATGGCCTGGGACCAATTCATATTTTTCTTGGAGGCTTTGGATGTAAGAGCTTTGACTTTGTTGTCTTCTTCTGGTTGCATGTTTTGATTTTCTTTGTCACCAAAGAAAGATTCTATGGTCTGACTTTTTTTGCACCTTTGTCCGCTCATGATCCCAGACAATTACTTGACTTATAAATTCTTTGTTAAGATAGGTGTCTGTTTCCAGTGTGGAGAATGTACTGCCCCAAGCTTTGGTGTTTTGTGTAGCTGTTTTCAGAGATACTTCTAGGGACTTGTAAATTTTCAGTTCTTCCAAGGTGCTATGATAAAGGGCGAGGTGTTTACTCCTTTCCGGGACTGTGCTCTGGTCTATGAGTGACCACAAACACTTTTCTGCCTTGGAACTGTTAGGAGGATTTCCTCTCCACCACCACTACAAGCTCCACCATGCCAGCACTCCTCCTCACCCCAGGACCACCACAGAACTGTGACCCAGATCCAAGCACAGGCAAAGCAAGAAATTACTGCTTCAGCACTGGCAAAGATAGCCCTGAAATCCCCCTCTGATCAGCCACCAGATTCCCCCTCAGTCTGTGGGCCAGAAGCTCAGGAGGCAGCCTCCACCCTGGGGCTGTGCTTGGGGACTGGGGCTGGGGCAGATCTTCCCTCTCACCACAGTCACAGACTTTTCCCACTGACCTTCTAAGCTGTCTTTGGTGTTCATGGGTTGAGAAGTCTGGAAACCACCACAGCTACCCATGGTTCAGACCTCAGAGGTCTGCTGCAGGTTCACTAAGGACTGTTTTGCTTGAGTACACATACTGAACTGTGCTCCTCTCCCTGCCCAATAAGATATACCTTTCTGATCAACTATCCAGTCTGTCTTGGATTGTAAATTTGTTTCACTCTGTCTTTTTGTGGGTGCTGCTGCTTTAGAATTTGTTTAGAGCCATTTTTATGGGTATTTGGAGGGGTTTGGGGGAGAGCTCAAGCAAGTCACTGCTTTTACTCTGCCATCTTGGCTACACCCTTGAAGAATAGTTTCAATGCTGATGAAGAACATTATGTATTTAAGTGTCTAAGGCAAGATTAAACTTCCAGACTTCCATGTCCAGCACTCTGTTCACTTAGACACCAAGCTGCCTATATTTCACAAGATGGTCACAGAGGCCAAAATTTAGAGCAGGGGTGGAGACATCTTGGCTCTGCCCCCCCTCCCCAGGGATATGTTTCTAATTGAGCTTGACACCACTGACCTAGAGAATGTAACAACATGGTACGCATGATAGAACAATTGGCTCAGGAGTCAGAAGACCTGGGACCGAATCCTACCTCTGACACTTGATACCTGTGTGAGCTTGGGAAAGTCACATAATCTCTTTAGGTCTCCATGGCTTCATCTTGAAAAAAAAGTGTGTTGGACTAGATAGATTCTAAAGGTCTCTTCTAATCTATGATCCTATGATCTTTCTAAGCCTCAGTTTCCTTATCTGTAAAATAGGAATTCTGTATGTATGCATACATGTCTATATATTTTGCACCAGACGTATGAATTCATTGTTAAAGGGAACTTCCAGTGAAGAAATGAAACTCCCTCGCCCACTGCTGCTTGGCACCTTCTCTGTAACTTAGAGTCTTAAAATGTCACTTGAAGCACACAACTAGTATATATCAAGGAAGTGTATCAAGGACCTGACCCCAGGTCTTTATGACTCCAAGACCAGTCCTCTATCTACTATGTCACCCTGTCTATAGCAATGATAATAATGATGGTAAAAAAAAAAAAAAAGCAGGTCCTTGTGCTACCTCATCAAGTTGCAAGGAAGATATTTTATAAACCTTAAATCATTTATGGAAATGAGAATCATAATGTCTTCATTTCTGGACATATCTGTGATATGTTCATGTTGATCTAGACATATGTCTGTGGTTGTTTCACATATGTGTTTGTGCAAATCTGACAGTTTTTCATCCTCCTTTTGAAAGAAACTGCCAGGACTCCAGATGTGCAGTGAACTCGAGGGACACCAAGGAAAGTCATTTGCCAACAATGAGAAGTAGAGGTATCTGGGAAGTAATGCAGTCTTCTTATCACATTGGTGTTGCCAGAGATGAGAGAGTGAGAGTCCTATGCTAGCCTGAATTTCTCCGGGAAGAAACTGACAGTCACAAGCCACAGAATCACTTCATTTTCTTTCTTCAATCTGGCAGCTTCCTTGATCCTCCTTTCCACCTATAGGATGATCTAGACCAGTCACAAAGTTTGTTCTCAGCATCCCCCAATCCCTACCCCATTTCCTGAATCCCTTTCCCTTTTTTAGTTTTCCCTTCTCCCCAGATTCCCAATGTAGTAGATTGCTAGGTCTTTCCTATCAGAGACAAAGACACCTGACTAAACTTATTCACACTAAAAAATTGAGTGGGAGAGCTATTGGGAGCAAAATACTTTATAAACTTTGATTAAATCTGTATAAAAATGTGAATTATGTGTTCATGTCTGCATGCACCTCTATAGATTTTTATATCTTTCTTGATACATTTCTATATATGTTCCCCAAATGATTATGTGTATGAAAGAATCAGAAAGAACTGAACTGGAATTCCATTTACTAAGACTTGCTTAACTGTGTGACCATGGTATAAGCCTTGCTTTCTTCATCTTTAAAAAGGGGACAAAAATACGTATAATACCTAACTCAGGGTTATTGAGAACCTCCAATATGATGGCATATGTAAAGTGCTTTGCAAACTTGAAAACATTCTACAAATGCCAATATTTCTTTGTACTTTAAAAGTGGAATGGCACTAAGAAGGCCATGGACCCAAAAGCAAGAATTGCTAAAAAGTGAATTTCAGGTTTTAGAGTAGATAACATTTTTGGACCTCATATTATACCACATAGGTGACCTATCACTCCTCTGCTTACTTGAGAAGAGTGCTGCTCTCTTCTGTCCTTTTCCCCTTTTCCTTCTAGTCCTCTTCCTTCCATTCCTTCCTGTCCTCTTTCATCTCCTTTTCTCTCTTTTCTTATCTCTCCAATTACCCTGCATAAACAATGCACAGTTTCTGTTTATGGATGATATGCAAATTTATCTACACTAAAAGTTAGTAAAGGAAAATGCATACAAAGCCAGACTTGGAGTCAGGAAGATCTGAGTTCAAGTCCTTCCTCTAACATACATTAGCTATGTGACCATTGGCAAATTACTTTATTTCCCTGGTTTTCATTAACTACTCTAGGTCTCTGTTGGACAAGATGGTCCAACTAAGGTGCCATCTGTTTCTAAATGTTATGATCCACCCTGTTTAAAGGGAACTGATCACAGATGCGGGAACTCTCTGACACCAATGTAACCTTTGTTAAAATCTTATGTTACATTGCAAGATCTGTTGGTAAAAAGAGATGTTGGAAAAAGGAAAGAAAATGGCATCATCATGCTTCTGAAGATTTGTTTTCTAACCTTTTTCTAATTTCCTATTTACTATACACCCCACCCAACCTACCCTGGGAAAAAAAAATAGAAGCCCAGTCTGAGTGTGGAGTCTGGTGGTTACATGTCCCTGCAAATGTGTAAACTGCAGTGTTTGAAAGAACAGAGGAGGCACGGAGCCTGGCACACACTGTTGGTTAATTTTTCTCATCTGTGTAGAGCACAGGAGGGTATCAGAGGCCCAACCTCTAATTAAGAGGCAGTTTTCTTTTCAAAAAGCAATGTGTTCTAATAAATAACATCTGAGCCAGTTAGTCGATTATAACTGTGGCAGAAAACCATGAGACTTGCAGCAAGCAAACGATTATGGCCTTCGGGATGGGAATAGTTTCCATGTGATTTCGAGATGAGGACCCGCCCTGTGGATGTAGACTCCTCGACTTCAAAGGGGCCCAGGACTGCTTGGTGGATGGATTTCTCCCCCTCTCTAGAGGGAGGGAGTGCTGGTGCAGGAAGGCTGAGGCTTAGCTTACTCTTCCCCAAATGTTCTGATAGGCTCTGAGGATAAGACTGTTCAGATATAGTTGAACTCAATGGGTTCAGAGTCCCTTTCAACTCTGAGATTTTATAATTCTGTGAATTGGAGTAAGTATCTCTGAAGCCAGGGACATGCTTTGGTAATCTCTCTTGACCCCTGCACAAACTGTTTCTGATACAATAATGAATTGTCTAGATTGAACTTACTTGGACACTGGGGCTAGCATCTATACACTGCTTGGGAGTGGGAGGATAAGAAAGGCTTCACTCTGACCTGGTAGCTAACAAAATTTGTTTTCTCAAGTTCAGATACTTAATCCTGGTACAGCCTTACACAAAGATGTAGTGGGCAGCAGCCCAAGTGGTGCTATTTTAGGGGTGGCAGCATTGCCCGTTGCTCAAAAATGTTTGCCTATGCAGGTGCCACAAATTCCACTCTCAGTGACTCAGTTCTCTTTTTAAATCACCAATCCATGGGCTGGGTGAAACACTAAACAAGTGCACACTAGGTGTTGGTGACATTACTCTTGATGGAAAAGTCTCTGGGCCATGTGAAAGCAATGGGCAGCTAAAAGGTGGAGAGAGACAGAGAGAGAGAGAGAGAGAGAGAGAGAGAGAGAGAGAGAGAGAGAGAAACAGGGACACACACAGGAAAATAGGCAGACAGACAGAGACCTAGAGGAATGGGAAATATGCAGAAAGAAGTGGGTACAAAGCAGAAAACTAGCATAGAATGCCTGGGTATGTGAGAGGATGGGGGGGAGGGTTATGATTGATGTCACTATGCCTCATCTAGATGTTCTCTGGGGTCTGCACTGCTAAGCAGCATGACTTCCCCTTGTTCCTACCCCGAGGGTCCCATGCCTGTGGCATCCGTCTCCTGGGGTCTGTTTTCCCCTTGTGTCCCTCAGGGAGACTGAGACCAGACTCTTCAGGGGATTGTCTGCCCTCTTTTCCAGAGCAAACTGTACTTATGGTTCAGTTAGGCTGCTTCTGAGCCACCTCCACCCCTAAAATGGATTTGCCTTGAGTTCAAGCATTTCTTGCTATTGCTCTTTGTGCCAATGATAAGTTAAATTTGGCTAACTTCACAACTCACATAAAAATGCAAGTCACAGGCAGGAGGTGGGTTTAGGCAAAGTGGAGAGGGGAGTTCCATCTGGGTCACAATAATTCCCAAATGACATTCTGACCACCACCCTAATGCCTCAATATGCTTGAGGCCCTAAGTAGTTGGACGTTTGTACTGCTATGTAGTCTAACAGGATACAAAGCCTCAAGACCAACAGTATCTATTCCACTAAAAATAAGCCCTACCAAATGAGCTAAGCCTTTAATTATTCCCAACCCAATGCTGACCAAAAGCAAATCTTAGATTGTCAGTCTTATGTTTATTTATTTATTTTTTTTGTAGTCTTTGGATTTATCGTACTATTTCTTTTTTAAACTGACTATGTAAGAACATTTTCACAAAGTCCTCAAGTAATGATTTTGTAAGAAGATCACCAAAAACATAATGGGAGAAAAATGTATCTGGGTCAGTCAGACAACAAGCATTTATTAAGAGCTTGCCATATGCCAGGTAGTATGCTAAGCACTGGAGAAACAAAGAAAGGCAAAAACATGGCCCCTGGCCTGCAAGAAGCTCACATTCTAAAAGGGAAGACAAAAACACAAACAACTATGTATGTGCAAGATATATAGAAGGAGTAGATGGAAAGTAATCTTACAGGGAGCGAACCCTGAGCTATTAAGACAATCTAGTCTCTAGGATTGGGCTGAATTGGACTCCCATGTGGCATTGGCCACTAGACTGTTTCAGGTACATAAATATACAACAGATTGTGAGCGAGGAAACTCCTATGAAGACTATTTCAGTAGCCACCCTAGGACTAGCTAACTATATTCTTCTGCCTGGTGTCTATGCTCATGTTATAAAATTAGTCTGATTCTTCTCCAGTCTTGAGCCACTCTCACTGAAGTTGTGATCTTTGGGACCATTGTCCCCTCCCCTTTCCTCCGTGATCCACTGATCCTGAACCTTAATAGGGGGTCTACACAAACACATACCAATTCCATCATTTTAACTAGTTGGGCTGGTCTATCTGGTCAAATACTAGTTAGTACAGTCCTCAAATTGGGTTCTGTCTACACACACCAACTGATTATTATTTTTCAAAAGCTCTTGTTGACTTCAGCAAAGCAATTAATTATTCTGAAGATAAATGATAGATGATAACTGGTTCACTGAATGCAACTGATTCTGCCCACCCCCTCTGGTTTGTATTTGTAGACACTGAGCAAGAAAAGATAAAATCATGAAAAAAAATCATTAAAATCTCAGCATTTATTTTTAAAATATCAAGATTATGATTTTGAAATATCTAGTTGATGATTTCCAAACAGGAGAGAATCTTTAATTGATTCTACTGTTTTTATCTATTTATTCAACTCAAGTCCTCCAATGCCTCTTTAATTAATTCTGCACTACATTCAAAGGCTTGCTTTTGTACTTAATTCTCTGTTTTATTTAAATTCTTTTTGCAAATAAATAAATAATTATCAAAGCTAATGAGACTCTGAAGATTTGAGATGTAAATATCATATGCAGATTTGGTTTTTTTTTTTTTTTTTTTGGTTTCCCAGTTCAGCTGAAGACCAAAATAGCACTTGCAAGTTTGATTAAGCAGTCTCAGCTTCCCTTTCTACCCCTTCCCTATAAGTCTTTCTTCTGGCAAATATGAGTTATTTTATGAAAACAACCACTGTGTATCCTATTCAATTCAATAATTCAATAGACATTTATGAAGTAACTTCTAGATGTGAAAGAGGAAGTGCTGTATAATGTATAGAGGGCCCGCCTCATGGTCAGGAATACTTGGATTCGGATTCGAGTCCTGCTTCTGACATGCTGGTTTGTGGGCTGTGGGCTATGGTACTGTGGGCAAGTCACTTAACCTCTAGGCAACTCTCTAAGACTAGAAGTTACATATTATTTCCCAATGTTCACTCATGAAAGGAGCTTTCACCCAGGTAGATCCATGTACTAGAGAAGTCTTAGGTCTAGATAAAAGAAAAAAAAGAAAAAGAATAGATTAAAGCACTGTGTTACTCTGCATAGGGCACCCCAAACCCTAAAAGCAAGTTCTGAGCAAAGGCTACTGAGTCACAGACTCCATACAGGGCTGAGATTCAATTTACTCCAACAAAGCATTTACTTACTACCTGTGTGCCCTTGGCAAATCACTTAACCTCTTTGGGCACTAGGTCATCAGCAAAATGTAGGAATTTGAATTATATGACCACTAGGGTTTCTTCTAGCTCTAAATCCAGGATTCATTAATGCTACTTTAAGGCCATGCACTCTGCTAAGTGATAAGGATACATAGATAAAAGTGAAAAAAGTCAATCCCTGACCTCTAGGAGCTTACATTCTACTGGAGGGGAATAAATATGTGTACTTAGAGAAGTAAACATGAAATGTATATAAAACAAATACAAGCTTTCAAGTGATTGTGGGGAAAGCTACAATGTATAGCTATCTCCATTTCCTTGCACACTTCTATCCTCCAAAGGCTGCCTCCAAGAGCATAAATATATTTACACAAAGGGTACATCTGCTACATCAACACCCCTCTCCACACACACACACACACACACACACACATATACACGTACACACATGCACACATGCGCGTGCGCGCGATGTCTTCATTGTCCCGCTTCTGAGATATTAAATTACAAATCTATGAAACATAAAGCCTTTCTGTAATATTTATACACAAAGAACTCGGTATCTGCAAAGAATTTTCAGGGCTTCTCTCTGCACTGTAGTGGATATTATTAAATTGTATCTGAAGAGTCTTACACTGAGCAATCTGCCTTTGTGGAAGATATTTGTATCCTTTACCAAGAAAGTATGATTCATTTCGCAGAAATTTTCATCTGCGATTAATCTTTCAGGATATAGTTAGTGTTCTGATATTTTCAGATATTGTTTTATGGGGGGTGGGGTGGGATTTAAAGTAGTTGTCCCCTGGCAGCTCTTGAGATTACTCAGTGATTATAAGCAACTCAATACTGTGTGACAGCATTTCCATGCAAGGGACTTACAATCATGTTTCATTAATTCGGCTTGAATGAAGCCTCATTTCTGGCCTTGAGGAGCTTAAGATTTATGTGAAATTAATAACAGAACAGATGTCTTCACAATTTGGTTCCTCTGGAAAAAAAAAACTGATTACTTTGAAAACTTCAATGCTTTAAAATGCAGGCCCAGGGAGTTTTCTCTCCAGGGTAAAGAGTTATTCGTTGATATCGTCCACATCTCAGAACTAAGTGGAATTTAAATGTCAGATTTATATTAAATAGTCATGTTCCCTATTATGACATATAATAAACAAAAGCTTATTACTTTCATTAATAAGCTGTGTTGGACATTTAAAGAAAAGCTTCCTGAGATAAAGTATGGCCTCTGAATAAGCAGGAGGAATGAGGGAGGCACAGGGGAGGTATGGAGGAATATTCAGGCAGGCTTGGGTTTTTATCTTTGTTTCTGATAATTTAATCATCTTTCCCTCACAGGAAAACAAAATGCATCTGTGCTCACACAAAACTCACCACTTTATAGGAGAATTGAACCATCTCCTACGGATGTGTGTGCTGGAGGTCAAATGCTTTCTTTTTCACAGGACACTTGAAACACCAGCTTTTAAAAAATTTTTTAAATATATGTACTATTTTTCTCTCACTAAAAACTGCATTAATCTGTCAGAGTTTCCAAAACAATAGGTACTTTGCAAGTTATATTCTACCACCTGTCAGAGCAATTGGTATATTTTTAAGGCAAAAGGATCTAACATCTCTTTAAGGCCAAGAGGAAAATAAATAATAATAATTGGAAGAAGAATTCTCCCCTGGCTGGCTTTTTGATCTATTGTGCTGAAGGACAGAAGGAGCAGTATGTGTGAGATGAGAAGCTTCTGATAGCGCTGATAGGGGCTTCAAAGGTATGGGAATGGATACGTCTGCTTGGGACTTAGGATTATAGGACTTAGGTCTGGAAAGGGACCTTTAGATCAGGAGTTATTAACCAGGATCCACAAACTCTCAGAGGTGTAACTCTAAACCCACTGATCCCATAGATAGATTGCAGGCAGGGTATACATTTGGATGGGAAAAATTTATATCTTTATTTTCACTAACTTCTCTCTGAAATTTAACATTTCCTTCCATTGTGAATGTAAGCAACAATATGTAGGTATTCATAGGCTTGATCACACTGCCAAAGGGGTACATGACACCCAAAAATTAAGAACCTCTACTAGTCAAATCCTTTCATTTTACAGATAAGGAAGTTGTGCCCAGCAAGGTCATAGGACCACAGATTTATGCATATCAAGCTAGAAAGACCAGAGGTCATCTAGTCCATTCCTCTCATTTTACAGGTGAATAAACTGAGTTCTAGAGAGCTTAAGTGATTTGCCCAAGGTCACACAGCTAGCTAGTGGCAGAACCAGAACTCAAACCCAGTTCTTCCAAATCCTAGCCTAGACTTCTTTACTCTGTACCTCACAGTCCCTTATGTGATAGAAGCATAAGAGCAATAAATTAATCAACTGGAACTTATTAAGTATCAACTATGTGCTGGGGACTGTGATAGAAGCTGGTAATAAAAGGATAAAAGTGAGACAACCTTCAAGAACTTTATGTTCTAATAGAGTAATAAAACACAGATAGAGGAGAGATAGCCAGAGAAGAGAATTTCTTTTTTTCCCCGTAATAGCATTTTACTTTTTTTCTAATTGCATGTAAAGATAGTTTTTAACATTCATTTTTGTAAAATTTTGAGTTCCAAACTTTTCTCTCTCCCTTATCTCTTCCCTCCCTAAGACAACAAGCAATCTGATATAGGTTATACATGTACAATCACGTTAAACATATTTCCACATTAGTCATGTTGTGAAAGAAGTATCAGAACAAAAGGGAAAAGCCGTGAGAAAGAAAAAAACAAAACCAAAAAAAGTGAAAATAGTATACTTTGGTCTGCATTCAGACTTCATGGATGTGGATAGCATTTTCCATCACAAGTCTTTTGGAATTGTCCTGAATCATTGTGTTTCTGAGAAGATCTGAGTCTGTCATAATGAATCATCATACAATGTTGCTGTTGCTATGTATAATGTTGTCCTGGTTCTGCAAGCTTCATTGAGCATCAGTTTATGTAAGTCTTTCTAGGCTTTTCTGAAATCCATCTTGTCATCATTTCTTAAAGCATAATAGTATTCCATTAGGTTCACATATCACAACTTGTTCAACCATTCCCCAATTGATGGGCATCGCCTCAATTTACAATTCTTTGCCACCACAAAAAAAGAGCTGCTATAATTATTTTTGTACATGTGGGTCCTTTTCCCTTTTTTATGATCTCTTTGAATACAGATCTAGTAGTGGTATTGATGGATCAAAGGATATGCACAGTTTGATTACCCTTTGGGCATAGTTCCAAATTGCTCTCTAGAATGATTGGATCCATTCACAACTCCACCTATAATGCAACAGTGTTCCAATTTTCCCATGTCTTCTCCAACATTCATCACTTTCCTTTTCTGTCATATTAGTCAATCTGTTAGGTATGATTTGGTAGCTCAGAGTTGTTTTAATTAGCTTTTCAGAGAAGATACTTTCTCTCACAGGTATTATAAATGGAGGCATAGGGTAATAGATTTTCATGTTCATTCTAGTACCCATGGTAGTACTGACATGATTACTGTTCCTAGAAAGAGGTAGAAAGGGAAAGCAGTAGACAGCAACAAGATAGATGATAAGATACCCAAAAGAAGCAGGTTCTGGTGTCCTGGTTGATGGTTACATGGAAACAAAGAATGGTTTGAGGGAGACTAAGGGAACACCAAAAATCTTTGCAAATATCAAGTTACTTATGAATATTAAAGAAATTCTTTACGTTATGTGGAGTTGTAATTTAATTTCTTAGAAGCTGGACAATGAAAATATGTGTGTATTGGGGTGGCATAGATTAACACTCATGTACTTTATGTGCATACAATTACAATCTTGGAGGCAGCTTTAGAAGGATAGCAGGGAAATGTAGATAGTTGTTGCTCTTCTTCTAACTCCTTGAAAAATTTGTTTTCATTATATGTACATTTTGTGTTTACTTAGTTGTGTATTGAGTATGTTTTTTCTCCCTCTCCCAGAGCCAGGCCTACTATACTATGTGCTAAGGGCTGCAGAGACCTTTTGGGTTGGGTGCCTAATTCCATGGGTTCAAGCTTCCACCAGTTAAGGTCCTCTAATAACTACATGCCAGTGACTAGTGCTCCAGTTTCATGTAACCATTTTAATATCACTTAGCTTTTATGAAGGGATATTTGATTCAAAGCAAAAACACAAATACAAATATTTCCCTCTAATACCTCAATCTTATTCCACCTCAGTCACTGGTTAGAGTGGACTCATTCAGAACAGTTTCTATATAGGACTGGTCTCACTAAGTTCACATTGAGATACAGTATGACTGTCAGATGAGTCCTTATCTCAGCTACTCCTGGGATAGGTCCCGAAGGTCATTCTTTGCCCCTTGGGGCATTAATGTTATACTGGCTACAAAATCCAGCATGAACTCATTCTCCTGACCTTTCAACATTCAAAAAGTCTGCATCTGCAATCCCTTCACTTGACATAGAAAAGGGAAAAAAAAATACTGTGACAGGCAAAAAACCAAGACCTCAGGGCTTCAAAGGGATAAAAGGCCAAAGGCCTCTCGGCTTTATAGCCTTCTCTCTTACCAGACACTGGCAGTAAAGGAGTCAAGCCAAGACAGAGAAGTTGAGGAAAAAATGGCCAAAGCTCTGGTTGCTAGTACCTTGTCAAGGTATTCACAGTACTGACTCCTCAGCCAATCAAAAAGTCTTCTTATAACCACATGAGTAACAGACCAGAACTAGTTGCAAAATATCTATGCATGCTGAAGTCTCTCAAAAATATTTTCTTTACACATCATCACAAAGTCTCCAGGCTCTTCCACAAGTGGTGGCACCATCAGATATCCTCTAAACACCTGTACCCTTTTACATCTGGGAACATGTTGTCTTCCCCCATAATGGTGGCAGAGCTAGCTTCTCCTAGATCTGCCTAGGGTAGCTATACTAAGGAGAAATATTTGTTGTTAGCCATTCAAACAAAAAATATTTCCTGTCAGTTCCATCCCTTGAGAGAGTGGAGGGACCCCTAGGGCAAATCACATTGCACGGATGTGCTTCATTGCCTTACCTGGTCACATTTTTATAATGATGAAAACTGAACCCTCCATCAAACACAGTGAGGAGAGCGTGTAGCAGAGGAGAGAGGAGCACCAAAGAAATGTCACAGAAGTGTGGTATAGTGGAAACAATGCTGGATTGAAAGAGAGAAAGTCTGGATTTGAGTGCTAACTCTGCAGCTAACTGGTATCAGCTCTGGATTAAAGCAATTGGATTCTTAGTCAGACTGCTACTTACTCAGTATGCAAACTCAGACAAGTCCTTTCTTGTCTCTGGGTCACAATTTCCTCATCTGTAGAAAGAAAGTTTGGCTTAACATTTTTAACATGTTTGGTTAAAGAAAAACAAATATTTTGAAGGGTGGGAGTAGAAGGAGGAAGGGGAAGGTAGTCCCACTCATCCACAAATCTGGATGGCTCAGTCCCAGGGTAGAATAGCAAAAGTGAGTGGAGTAACTAAAATGTGTGTGAGTGGGAAGGGGGCAGTATGGTAGTCATAACTGAAAGAGTGCTTATGACAATTAGCTTACTGATTGTTCCAGAAGCAGAGCCCTATACTGGCAACCTAGGACTTACCTCCTCCTGGACTTTATGCCCTGACCTGCCAATCTCATGTCCAGCTTATCCCCATCTCCCATCACAACTTATGAATGATCTGACAGGAAGCTGAAATGGTGGAGATGGAGCTGGGGGTACAGTCAGCTAACCATGAAGAAATTCCATGGCAGGGCTGATTCTTAAGGTCCGACATGAGATGAAGCCAGTCCTAAGGCCTGGAAAAACTAGAGATTGCCTACCCTTTGTCTCTGCCCTTCTTTCCCTTCAACCCCAGCAGCTGATCCTGAAGGGACCAGGAGGGTGAAGGGGCACAATGATTCTAGGAATTAGTGTGGGGAAATAACAGAAAAAGGGAGAGGTTCTATAAACCGGCTTCAAAAAGGCCTGAAGCTCAATCAATCAATCAATAAATATTTATTAAATGCTTACTCTACTACTCATTGAGCCACATGTAATGGTAAACCTTGAGGTTACAAAGAAAAAAAGACAGTCTTTGCCCTCCAAGAACTCATTTTAATGATAAAGACAACATGTATATTAATGGTATATATAAGAGACATACAAAGTAGATTCAAGGTAATTTTAGAGTGGAAGGGGCCTAGAGTATAGGCACGTCAGGAAGGGCTCCTTGAAGAAGTTGGAGTAACTTTAGGTCTGAGAGAACCCTTTAGAGATATTCTAACCTAGGGTTTATAAACTAAAAAATACATACATTTTGATGACTATATGTCAATATAATTTTTTTTGTAATCCTATGTATTTAGAAACATTATTCTGAGGAGACCACGGGCTTCACCAGACTGTGAAAGGGATTCATGACACACAAAAAAATTAAGAAACCCCAAGTTTAGCAAAACTCCTCATTTTATAGATAAGGAAGCTAAGACCCAGTAAGGTCATAGGATCATAGGGTCATACATGTTGAGCTACCCTGACCTTTTGTAAATATTTGAGAAAGCAATCTCAAGGTAATTTTTCCAGGGGTTAGTCTGAGAAAGTAGAGGGTTTAGCAGACTGAGAATTCTTTGAGTAAATGTTGTGATTGGGCTGCCAAAACAGCTAATGCACTCTTAGAAAACAAAATATACAAGACTCAGAGATGAAAATCTCTCAATCTTCTGGTCTGGTCAAACCATATCTTGTATTTTGTGTCCCATTCTAGGCACTACACTTTAAAAACAATATTGACAAACTGAAGTACGTCCAAAGGAGAGCAATCTAGTGAATGATGAAGGTTTTCAAGTTCATGCCCTATGAGGATTAGTCAAAGGAACTGAGGACATTTAGGAAGGAAAAAAAGGACATTTGGGGAGGAAAAAAAAACTTAGAGGCAATAGTATTAAATATTCCTTAAGTATTAGGAAGGTCAGAAGAGGGATCTGCCTGACTCCAGAGGGCAGGACTAAAAGCAATTGATAAGAGTTGCCAAGAGGCAATATAAGGCCTGATGTAAGAAAACTTTCTAATAATTAGAGCTAACCAAAAGTAGGATGGACAGTTTTTGGAGATAGTGGGTTTTCCCTCAGAGGACATATTGAAGCAAAGGTTGTATGATCATTTAAAGGCTTGTTGGGTATGTTGTAGAAAAGACTGCTGTTCAGGTATGAGTTGGACAAATGGCTTTTGAAGTCTCTTAAAACTCTGAAATTCTGTGATTTGACACTGGAAAAACCTGCTCTGGTGCTCCAGTGAAAGGCAGGTAATGGACAGACAATTGAAAAAGGAAGCACGGTGCTCCTCCTGTGCCTCCAGGCTAATTGAGAAGTGCTGAGGTGATCAGGAAACCCACTGCCCATATACCAGGAGAGTGAGGATAAAAACGGTAGTGAGCTACCGTGAGACTACATGGAACTGGAAGGTTCCTATGGCCCTAACTCCTACTTGTGAGGCCTAGAGCTATGGAGAATGGAATGTGAAGGAAAGCTTAAGATTATTAGAGGACCTCTACCCTGATGTTTATTTTTCTTTTTGCTTTAAGAAATAGTTTTCTTGGGGCAGCTAGGTGGCGCAGTGGACACAGGACCCACCCTGGATTCAGAAAGACCTGAGTTCAAATCCAGCCTCAGACACATAACACTTACTAGCTGTGTGACCCTGGGCAAGTCACTTAACCCCATTGCCTAGCCAAAAAGAAAAAAGAAATAGTTTTCTCTTCTCATTGGGACAATTGCTGGTCCCTTGGAATAGGGAATGAGCACCATCTGCTGGAGCCTAAGGAGAGTTACAAAACTTCAAGGGTCAGGGAATATTGCATGCATCAAAAATGACTACCTGATGGGAGCTGAAAAATGCTGTAGTAGTGCAGCTGCAGAAGACAGTGGAAAGGAGAAATAGTCAGTGATACCAGTTGAGAATTGTAGAGGGGCAAAAACTGCTAGAAGCAAGTAGTACTGTGTAGGTAAAGGAGCCATAGAGGAAAGTACTTATGTGAAAGACCCTAAAACAGTCCTAAAAGTCACAGAGATTAGAAGCCTCGTAGGAATTTTCCTCCTGGTCAGAAGTATTCAGTATTGTTACTTTCTGCAGACTCTCTATTTCCATTTCCTTGGAAATAACGTTTTGCTAATTGTTTGAGTTTTGTGAACCTATGTGCTTGAAAAGGAGTCAGTGGCTTCCCTTGTCAAACTGTGAAGATCCTAGGGCATCTAAGTGGGGACAATGAGCTGGAGGAGTGAGAAGTCCCTAAAACAAGTCTCACCATTGTGTTTGAAGGGTCAACACTAGGGTCAAATTAACACATGCTACTATAGACAAAGTCACACTCTTGTTCCCTTGAACTCACTCTCTATTTTTTTTTTCAGTGAGGTTAAACCCCAGTCCAAAAGCCCACTGTTCTGGGACTCTCTCCTCATTCGTAGAGAGCAATGACCTTCATTGTGTGGGGGTTGAGGCATTTTTCTCCGTCAATGTGGAGAGAATCCTATAGAGTCCCACATGGACTTTGGGATGCAGACTGGCACCTACTCTTAAGTTCTGAGTCTTAGAGAGTTGTCTGGGGAGCACTGAGAAGTCAAAGGACTTGCTCAGGTCGGTATGTGTCAGAAATGGGACTTGTATCCATGTTTTAACTCTTAGGCCAACTCTCTATCCACTACCCCATGACACCCTCAACCTCAACTTATCCCTTGCTCAGTTTTAGGCTAGTGGGTGGCGATAGAGAGGTATTTCTCTGAATTTCTTGCTATTCCAAGAAGCAGGAAAAGGAAGCCAACTATCCAATCCTACTACCCTTAAGTGGGAGACTAATAATTCCTGGAAGTCACTCCCTACAAGCTTTGCCCAGTGCATCAGAATCTCAGGACTCTCTAACACCTATTAAGGAAAGTTGCCATCTAAGGCAAGCCTTCTCCAAGGCCAAGTCACACAAATTCATCTAAAAGTCACTTTAAGCTAGGCCCACAGTATCAGTTGAGGGAATAGAGGCACCCTTTAAGACAGAACCCTTTGTCAGAAGAATCCTGGGCAGAAATGGTGACCAATCAGGACGAATTTCCTCTTGATACCCTTAAGGCTCTCTTTTATTGATATGCAGACAGGAGACAAACTCTGAAAACTAGCTTGAGTTCCAGCCTCAGTCCTATCTGCATAAAGCCAGAGCAGAGCTTCTAGGGGTTCAGGACATAGTAGCTCCCTTTCCTACTAGGAAATACAAGCTGCAGAGGAACTTTATACTATTAACAAGGCCCTTAGTAATAGTCTCAGGACTAAGCTCCCCAAGGGGATCAGCAGGGAGGGGAAGAGGCAGCTAGGTTGAAAGCTAGGTAGAGTTCTGGATTTGGAGTCAGGAAGACCTAGGTTCAAATCCTACCACATACACTCACTCTGTCACCTTGAGCAAGTCACTTAATCTCTTTATGCCTTAGTTTCCTTATCTGCAAAAATAAAGGAATTGGATTCAATAACCTCTAACATCCCTTCCAGCTCTGTGAATAATCTTGGAGTCTATTTAACTCTCATCCTTTGTTAAGCTATTTGTTTTGGGGGGGGGGTGAAGGCATCATGGTACAGTAGAACAGTACTGATGACCTGGGTTTGAATCCTGGTTCTATTGCTTACTAAATGCATGACCTTGGGAACATCCCTTCATTTCCCTGGGTCTCATTTCTTCATCTGTAAAATGCACGAGTTGGGCTAGATGGCCTCTGCAGTCCTTTGAAGTTCTAAATCTATGATTCTGCCCATCCTTTAAAGTCCAACTCAAATGTTACCTCCTCTAGGAAGCTTTTCTTAAGCTTCCATCCTTTCCCACCATCCTTTCCCCTTGTACCTTTCTAATGCATTTAATATATAACATCGCTTATGATAGATACATATATTTACATCAAACCTGCCTACTGGACTGTAAGCTCAGTGAGGGCAGTCTTATCCCAGAAGAACTTAGTACAGTGTTTTATTCACCATAGGTACTTATCTCATGAAATAATCTTACATAGATGGGTGTTGAATTGTAGAATCTTTGATAGGAGACCTGTAGAACCAGATACATATATAAAAACTTTCATTTATCTTTGTATCTTCCCCAATGCTTAACACAGCTAAGACATTGCACATAGAGAGTCTTAAATGGTTGTATAAATTAACGAATCAGACATATACACATATGTGCATATGACCCCATAAAAGCAGTCACCCAGATATAGCCACAACCAAACATGCAGATGAGAGAGGCACATATAAACAGGCATAAAATATTGCATAGCAGTGATCAAGGCAGTTCCCCTCTCTGGGCCTCAGTTTCTTTCTCTGTAAAATGAGAGCGTTGGACTAGACACTTGTGAATGCTCCTTCCAGCTCTCATATTCCACATTCTAAGTATCACACCCACTCTGACATTCTGTGTTCTTTATTCTTTGACATACAAAAATACAGGCAGGCTTATTTTCCTTCCTACAGCTCCTTCTTCTGCCTGAATCGGCACTAAGATACTTCTTTACCCTTTGCCACAGTAACCAAATGGTTACAAAGAAGCCAGGAGGAGAATTTAGGGCTAGAAGAAAACCACTACTGGGTATAGAATTTTTAGAATCTATCTGGAATCTTTTTGAAGAGTTATTTTTCTGAAATGTTTTTATGTGCGTAGCTGGGTAATTCAATGGATAGAGTGCTGGCCTTGGAGTCAAGAAGACACGAGCTCAGATATAGATAAGTCACTTACACTTTTTCTGCCTCAATTTCCTCATCTGGGAAATGGGGATAATAATGGTACCTATATCCCAGGGTTATTCTAAGGATAAAATGGCAGTCATATTTGTAAAGTGCTTTGCAAACCTTAAAGCACTAACTTCTAGCTATCATTATTAACTATTGTATGTGTCTGTGGTGTTTAATGGTCTTTGAAGCCATTTCTTGCAGGAACACAGAGTGGGAGGTGGGTGATGTTGCTACTTTCTGACCTCTCCCTCTACCTGCCAGAAGTGATAGTCTTCAGCAAAATTGTTTAATGAGTATCGTAAAGGATGGGGGCTCTTTCTCTTGAACTTTGGGGGTAACTTGTGTGTCAGGTCACATTAGTCTAATCTTTCTGAGGACATGAGAACACTGTAGCTGTTTTGTATTTCCTGGATTTTCTTTTGCTGGAGGGAGGGGGAAGTTACTTAGTTGAGCATTATGAGGCACCGTGGTTAAGACACCATCAGCCTAGTGGCACAAAGATAACCACATCTGTTCATTCTTTCCTAGTCATGGGAGGGAGATAAGCCAGGTTTGAAGGATCATATGTTATATCTGACTTTCAATTAATCAATCAACAAGCAGTGATTAAGAGCCTACTACATGCCAGGAACTGGACTAAGCTTTGGGGATATTCTAAGCTCTAGGGGATACACAGACTTAAATGAAATAATCCCCACCCTCATGGAGCTTACATTGGAGGAAAATTACCAATGGAGGAAAATTTTCCATTGAATTTGTAGAACACATACACTCTGTGGAGGCCCTCTTAAATGCATTGTATACTTAAATGTATTAAATACTCTGGTTTCAGACACTCAGAGGAGCACAGACACTACACATAAGCCCCTGCCTACCTTTCCTGAAAGTATATCAGTCAGACATTCAAACAACATCAAAGGTAGTAATAACAATAATAATAATAATTATTGGCACTGCATTAGCATTTATCTAGCTCTTTGAAGTTTATAAAGTACTTTATAAATGTTGTCTAATTTTAATTTTATAACCCTTGAAGGTAGGCACTATTATTTTCCCCATTTTACAGATGAGGAAACTAAGGTAGACAAAAGTTAAGTGATTCACCCAGTATTACACAGCCAGTAAGCTCCTGAGTCTGGATTTGAACTCAGGTCTTACTCCAGGTCCGTTGTTTAATCCACTGTGCCACCTAGAAGAGAAAACCCCATCTACCACCAATCAACTGCTACAAGCAGCTTAGCTGGCCCATGACTTCCCTACTTTCCCATATATTATACTGTGAATATTGCAAAGGATAGATCACTAACAATTGCACACCAGCATTTATTTAACAAGCATGGATGGAGGCTCCAAAGTTCATCTCTAATATATGACTCCACCTGTGTTCCTTTACCACTGTACCCATTGTTGGTATTCAACATAACACCTATAGGCTTTCTGCCTCAAGCTCATTGTCAACCAATCAGAGCTAGAGAAGACCATAGTCCAGACTATGTCCAAGAGCCTTAATGATTAGAGTAAAAAACTTAGATACCACTTAATCTGAGTCTTCATAGATTTACTTTAAACACTCAATACATATTTCTCATTATTTTACTCTAGAGCATTACTTCTGTATTTTTAAATTCCCTTTCCCTTATAAATAAACTTGTTTAAATAAAGTCACTCTTACTGTCTGTACTGTACAGAACATTGAAATAGAAGGAAAAGATGAAAGTGGATGGTAAAACTTAGGCACCAAGAACTTGTGGCTAAGAAGTGAAGAAAAGGCAGGCAGAGATTGAACAAAACACGTCTTATAAAACCATATTGTTAACTGAGTTCAGAGACCAGGATGGTCCAGAAGGTTTAGTCTTGCCAATTGAAGTTCAGGGATTAATAATAATATAGAATATATTGAAAAGTAATGGTTGGAGTATGGGGATTAAACCCCAAAGTGCCTTGTACTCACTAAGTATTCAAAAGTCTTTACTGAAGTGAAGATAATTTAATTGTTTTATGAGCTTTGTGGTGTTGGATAAATCACTACCCTCTCCAGGGAGTCAATGTGGTTCGGTGGAAATGGCACTAGATTTGGAATAAGAAGACTCAGGTTCAATCTTGTGTTTGATGCTTACTAGCCATGGGACTTTGTGCAAGTCACTTAACCTCCTTTTGCCTCTCAGTTTCCTCATCTCCAAAATGATGGTAATAGATTAGACAGCCACAAGTATCCTCCTTTCAGCTCTAAATCTATGATCCTAGATCTCAAAGGTCCTTTCTAGTGCTCGCTTTCTATGGTGCTTTAAGTCCATGAGCCTTTAGTTCTGAAGCATTAGGATTAGGAGACAAGGAGCAGGGCTGAACCTTCTCACTCTTAGACTTAGCTATGGCCCTGGAAAGGCAGGTGCTTCTTTTGTCCAGCCTGACCAAGACTTTTTTCCGTCACAATTCACACTATTATGACTCTTACCTCAGGTGCTAGCTGATCAAGCACCGTGCTTCTTAAACTGTGGGTCATGACCCCATATGGGTTCATGACCTACAGTTTAAGAAATGCTGAACGGGTCATGAATGGAAAAAGTTTAAGAAACCCTGCTTAGGAAATTTCTTCTCCAGAGCAGGGTTGCCCCCCAAAATGGAGGAACTTCCCCCAAACTGTGACCAGCTGCTGGCTGAAGAAGGCATGGGTGCCTTTCAATCTTCTTAAAGGAAAATCCACTGAGAAAAATTATAATTTGCTACAGCTGCACTTAGCCAATAGAAACTCACAAAACATCTTAACATCATAATACATTGTTTAAAATAAAAAAAGCATTGCTAAGTGCCATAAAACATTTGGGAACTCTGGGTCTCCATTCATCTCTTACATTAGGCTAGGGCAGCATATTAAAGTGATTTCAACTTTAGAGTTAAGCTCCCCCAAGAGTGTTCCAGTCTTAATTAAAATGTCAATGAAATACAAAAGTCATCAGGGACATTTTCAGATATGATTTGTTTCCTATTTTTCAGGACAGCTGTTCTTTCCATGAACCTATCCCTTTACTTCACCCTGGCCATGGTCAAGTCTGGGAGATTGGGGTCTTAGTGGTGGGGAAGAGAGGAATGGCTTACTGCCACATCTGATTCAGAACTTCATAGAATTGGAATTCGATGGATTTTCTTATTTCTGTCTCTCAGATAGCCCACCGAAGTCATGAGCAAGTCATAAACATATTTTGCATGTATGTATATCATATGTATAATCAAAATTAAATTACTTGCCTTCTCAAGGAAGGGGGAAGGGTGGCTGGGAGGGAGAATTTGGAATTCAAAATCTTAACAAAATATTTGTTAAAACAATTTTACATGTAATTGGGGAATATCTAAAAAAATAAATAGAAATAATTTTTAAAAAGGATATCTTTTTCATCAGTGAATTTTTGTGCCCCTTTTACCTTTAAGCTAATTCTGTTTTTCTTTTTTTAAGGTATTTTCTTCAGTATCTTTCGCCAAGTTGTTAATTCTATTTTCGTAATTTTCTTTCATCATTGTCATTTCTCTTCCCAATCTTTCCTCTACCACTCACTCTCATCTCTTTCTTTAACCCTTCTAGGATTTCTCATTGTGATTGTGTCTAATTAGCACCTTTCTTTGAGACTTTGGTTGTAGGGGTTTTCCCATTATTATCTTCTGAGTTTATGCCTTGGTCTTACCTGCCACCATAATACCTTTTCTGAGGCTCCTCTGTAAAAAGAAGGCAACAGTATTGGATTAGTGATCCTTTAAGGTCCTAACTAGACATAACCCCCTCAGAGATCTCTTAGCTGAGAAATTCTATATACATAGGATCATGGATTTAGAGCTGGAAAGATCTTTAGTGGTCATTTAATCAAATTCCCTAATGTTACAGATATAGAAACTGAGGTTCAGCAATGTGGTTACTTGCCCAAGGTTGTACAGCTAGTGAGTAACAGAACTGGGATTCCAACTCAGGTCCTGGGACTCCATGTTCCATGCTCTTTCTACTGTATCATACTGTCTCTCCTGGTCTCTGCTCATATTCTCTGCATTCTAAGGTTGTTTTTGGTAGCAGTGCCTAAGATATTTTTTTTCTTATACCCTTAGCTTGTATCCTTAAGAATCATTGGATGGGGGTGGGGGGGCAGCTAAGTGGCACAGTGGATAGAGCACCAGCCCTGAAGTCAGGAGGACCTGAGGTCAAATCCGGCCTAGCCCAACACCAGGTAAGCTGCCAGAACCTACCACTTCCAAGTGCCAGCATTGGAGGCCCCAGCACACAAAGCCCTGGGATCCCAGAACAAGAAGCTTGGGTCAATGCCCCGTGCTCCCCAGCAGGAGAGCTCAATTTTTTGAAGGACAAGAAATAAGCAAACACCATGAGCAAAAAGAAACATACCATAGATTCTTATTATGGGAACAGTGAAGATCAAGGCAGAAATTCTGAAGAGGACAACATTGTCAACAAACCCACATCTGGAACCTCAAAAGGGAATATGAACTGGTCTGAAGCACAAAAAGCCTTCTTGGAAGAGCTCAAGAAGGATTTTAAAAGTCAAATAAGAGAGGTAGAAGAAAAATTGGGAAAAGAAATGAGAGGTATGCAAGAAAGAGTCAATAGCTTGGAAAAGGAAGGACAAAAATTAATTGCAGAAAACAAGTCCTTAAAAATACAATTGGCCAAATGGGGAAAACAGTACACTGAAGAACACAACTCCTTAAAAAAAACAATTGGTCAAGCGGAAAAGGAGACACAAAAACTCACTGAGGAGAAGAACTCCTTAAAAAATAAAATGGACCAAATGGAAAAGGAGGTACAAAATCTAATAGAAGAAAACAATTTGTTAAAAATTAGAATTAGGCAAGTAGAAGCTAATGACTCTATGAGAGAGCAAGAATCAGTCAAACAGAAACAAAAGAATGAAAAAATATAAAATACCTCATTGGTAAAGTAACTGACCTGGAAAATAGATCCAGGAGAGACAATTTAAAAATTATTGGTCTATTTGAAAATCATGATGAAAAAAGAGCCTGCACAGCATCTTTCAGGAAATCATTAAGGAAAACTGCCCTGAGGTCCTAGAAGCAGAGGGTAAAATAGCCATAGAAAGAATCTACGGATCACCTCCTGAAAGAGATCCCAAATTGAAAACATCAAGGAATATAGTAGCCAAATTCCAAAATTACCATGTCAAAGAGAAAATACTGCAAGCAGCCAGAAAGAAACAATTTAAATATCGTGAAACCACAGTCAGGATTACACAGGACCTTGCAGTTTCTACATTAAAAGATCGGAGGGCTTGGAATATGATATTCCAGAAGGGAAAGGAACTTGGATTATAACCAAGCATCAACTGCCCAGCAAAATTGAGCATAATCAGCTGGTCAGGCTGGACAAAAGAAGATGGACATTCAATGAAATCGGGAACTTTCAGAATTTCCTGAGCTCTTTCCACTGCACCACCTAGCTGCTCCCTATTTCACTCTTACAAACTGAGTGACCCACAGGTCACTTCAGCTCTCTCACCTGTAGTTTCTTCATCTGTGAAAAGGAGAAAATAGCACCTACCTAACAAGGCTTACATGATGATCAAATGAGATAACATATGTACGTGCTTTGCAGGCCTTGAATTGCTATACAAATGTTTGTTTTTGTTATTATGGCAATAAACTTGTATCTCTAAATACTTATGCCAGTAAAATAGAGAAAGTGCAGATTAATGAATTGGGTATGCAGCTAAAAAAGAACTAAAAAAAAAAAACAAATTGAAAATCCCCAATTAAACATCATATTGGAAATCCTGAAAAATCAAAGAAGAGATTAATAAAACTAAAAGTAGGAAACCATTGAGCTAATAAATAAAAGTCGAAGCTGATTTTGTGAAAAAATCAACAAAAAGGATATGCCATTGGTTAATTTGATTTTTTTTAAAAAAAGAAGAAAACCAAATTACCAGTATCAAAATAAAAAGAGTGAATTTATCACCAATGAAAATGAAATTAAAGTTATTATTAGGCACTATCTTGCCCAAGCATATGCCAATAAATCAGATTATCTAAGTGAAATGGATGAAAATTTACGAAAATATAAATTGCTCAGGTTAATAGAAGAAGAAATAGAATATTTGAATAACTTCATCTTAAAAAAAGAAATTGAAAAAGTCATTGATGAAACCCTAAGAAAAATCACCAGGACCATATGGATTCACAAGTGAATTTCTACCAAACATTAAAAAAATTAATTTCAAGACTATATAAAACATTTGGAAAAACAAAGAAGGAATCCTACCAAATTCCTTTCATGACACAAATATGGTGATGATACACAAACCAAGAAGAGCAAAACAGAGAAAGAAAACTATAGAACAAGTTCCCTAATGCATATTAATGTAAAAATTTAAATAAAACACTAGCAAGGAGATTATAGCAACATATCACAAAGCTTATATATTATGAACAGATAGGATTTATACCAGGAATGCCAGGCTGATTCAATATTAGAAAAACTATCAGAATAATTGACTATGTCAATAACAAAGCCAACACAAATCATATAATTATCTCAATAGATGAAGAAAAAGCTTTTGACAAAATGCAACACTCATTCATATGAAAAACACCAGAAAACATAGGAATAAATGGAGCTTTCCTTAAAATGATAAGTATCTATCTAAAACCACAAGCAGTGTTACCTGTAATGGAGATAAACTAGAGACTTTCCCAATAAGATCAGGGGTAAAACAAAGATGCCCATTATCACTATTATTATTCAACATCTTACTAGAAATGTTAGCTATAGCAATAAGAGAAGTAAAAGGAATTGAAGGAATTGGAATAGGCAATGAGGAAACAAAACTAGCAATCTTTGCAGATTATATGATGGTATATTTAGAGAATTCTAATGAATCCACTGAAAAAGTAATTGAAATAATTATCAACTTTTGCAAAGTGGTAGCATCTAAAATGAACCCACATAAATTATCCACATGATATATTGCCAACAAAGCCCAGCAGCTAGAGATAGAAAAAGAAATTCTATTTAAAATAACTGTGGACAATATAAAATACTTGGGAGTCTACCAACCAAGACATACCCAGGAACTATATGAACTCAACTACAAAGCATTTTTTTTTAGTGAGGCAATTGGGGTTAAGTGACTTGTCCAGGGTCACACACCTAGTAAGTGTCAAGTGTCTGATCTGAGACTGGATTTGAACTCAGGTCCTCCTGACTCCATGACCAGTGCTCTATCCACTGCACCACCAAGCTGCCCTCACAAAGCATTTTTTTCACACAAATAAAGTAAGATCTGAACAACTGAAAAAATAAAATTGCTTATGGGTAGGCCAAGCCAATATAATAAAAAGTATAATTTTATATAAATTAATTTACTTACTTAGTGTCATACAAAATACCAAAAAATTCTTTCATAGAGCTAGAAAAATAATAACAAAAGTTATCTGGAAGAACAAAAGATAAAGAATACCATGGGAATCAATGGAAAAAAACAAAACTGTGAACAAAAGTGGCTTAGCTGTACCAGTTCTCAAATTGTATTACAAAATGGCAATCATGAAAACAATCTGGTACTGGCTAAGAAATAGAGTGGTGGATCAGCGGAATAGATTAGGTACACAATACACAGTAGTAAATAAATGACCATAGTAATCTAGTGTTTGATAAACCAGAAGATCCAAGTTTTGGGGACAAAATCTCACTATTTGACAAAAATTGCTAGCAAAACCGGAAAGCAGTTTGGCGGAGACATCAACATTTCACACCATTTACCAAGACAAGGTCAAAATGGGTAGATGATTTAAATATAAAGGATAATACTGCAAGCAAATTAGGGGAGCATGAAATAGTTTACTTGGCAGATCTATGGATAAGGGAAGAATTTATGACCAAAGAAGATAGCATTAAAAAATATAAAATGGATAATTCTGATTACTTTAAATTAAAAAGGTTTTGCACAAACAAACTCAATGTACCTAAGATTATAAGGAAAGCAGAAAATGGGCAATTAATTTTTTTTTACAGCAAGTGTCTCTGATAAAAACCTCATTTCTAAAATATATAGAGAACTGAATCAAATTTATAAGAATACAAGTCATTTCCCAATTGATGAATGGTCAAAGGATATGAACAGGTAGTTTCTAGATGAAAAAATCAAAGTTATCTAGAGTCATATGAAAACATGCTCTAAATCACAATTGATTAGAGAAAAGCAAATTAAAACAGCTCTGAGGTGCCACATCACACCTATCAGATTTGTAATAGGACAGGAAAGGGAAATGACAAATATTCAAAGGGATGTGGGAAAATTGGGACATTGATGCACTCTTACTGGAGTTGTGAACTGATTCAACCATTCTGGAGAGCAAGTTGGAATTATGCCCCAAAGGCTATAAAACTTTGACCCAGAAATAGCACTACTAGTTCTGTATCCAAAAAAGTTTTTTTTAAATGAAAGAGACCTATATGTACAAAAATATTCATAGCAGCTCTTTTGTGGTGGCAAAAAAAAGAATGGAAATTGAGGGGATGCCCATCAATTGGGGAATGGCTGAACAAGTTGTGGTATACGATTGTGATGGAATACTATTGTACTATAAGAAAGTACAAGCAGGAAGATTTCAGAAAAACCTGGAAAATCATACCCTAACTGATGCAAAGTGAAGTGAGCAGAACCAGGAGAACATTGTAGCAATATTATATGATGATCAGATGTGAATGACTTAGCTATTCTCAGTAATACAAAGATCCAAAACAATTTCAAAGAACTCATGATGAAAAATGTTATCCACCTGGAGTCTGAATGCAGATTGAAGAATACCATTTTCCACTTTCTTTTTGTTGTTTTAGTCTGTTTTTTCTTTCACAATGACTAATATTGGAATGTTTTGCATGACTGCACATGCATAACCTACATCAAATTGCTTTCCTTCTCAATGAGGGATAAGGGGAAGTAGGGAGATAATTTGAAACTCAAAATTTTAAAAATTAGTGTTCAAAATTTTTATACATAATTGGGAAAAATAGAATATTTTTTAAAAAGTAAAAACATAAAATATTGATAATCATATTTTAAAAAAAAAAGAAAAAGAAAAGGCCTTGACTGAGTGCTGACTAAATGCAAATCCCTAAATCCAAGTTTTATAAGACGTGGTCTGTTACCTCTCAAAACTTTAGCCTAAGGGTTAATAGAAGCAAAAAAGCAAAGATTTTAAATCTTTTGATAATGAACAGAGTTGTTTGTTTCTCTCTTGAAAGGAGACTCTGCCTCCAGCTGTCCTTGATTCCAATACTGATATTTTCTCTGACTTTCTTTTCTCTGACTCCAGCTTTACTGGACATCAACCCCCACCCCCAATCTGACACTCTCCTTGACCCTAACTCCCTTTCCTTCCTGGGCTCCAAAGCCCTGTTCTGAATCATAGCTCTCATATTATTTCTGAATTTGGACATTTCCTTTTCCCTTATAAATAAACCTCAGAAAAAGTATTCAAGGTTTGATACATGTGGTAAAGTTAGGTAATAGAGTAAACTTTAATTCTGTCATTGATCCCCAACCCTATTTCTGACTCCACCCTGGACCAAGATCTTATTTTCCCTGAGTCAGTTGCTGATGATATGCTGAGAAGTGCCTTAAAATTCTGAAATTAGAATGATTTAAAGAAAGTCAGTCCCACTGTCTATCTCCTTAATTGTTACCCCTGCCTACTTAGGTTTTTTAATCTTTCATTTTATTTTACTTTTTAATTAATAAACATTTATTTTGTCTCTTTCCCATATCCTCATTTAAAAGAAAAAGGACTGGTTTTAACAAATATGTATGACCAAGAAAAATAAATTTCCACACCATCTATGTCCAAAAATGTGTGCCTCATCCTGCATCTTGAATATATCCTCTCTCTGACAAGAGATGGGTAGAATGCCTCATCATTGGTCCTCTGGAACGAGTGGTTCATTGCATTGATCAGAGTTATGATGTCTTTCAAAGTTGTTTGTCCTTATAATGTTGTTATTGCATAAACTGTTTTCTTGATTTTATCCATTTCACTCTGCATCATTTCTACAAGTTTTCCCACATTTCTCTCAAATCATCCTTTTTTGTCATTTCTTATACCATGATCATATTCAATTACATGCACATGGCATAATTTGAACAGTAATTTGACAATTGATAAGTAACCCCTTCGTTTCCAGTTCTTTGCCACTACAAAAGGAATTGCTGGTGTGTGTGTGTGTATACACTATTTAGTGACTTTACAGTCATAGTTCTAAATTATCCTCAAGAATGACTATAAAAATGCACAGGTCCACCAACAGCACATTAATGTGCCTGTTTCACCACAGCCTGTCTTAGGATTTGTCATTTTTTGTCATCTTTGTCAATCTGATGGGGATAAGGTGGAATCTCAGAATTGCTTTAATTTGCATCTCTTTAATTATTAGTTTTTTGGAGCATATTTTTCACATGGATGTTGATAGCTTGGATTTCTTCCCTCAAGAACTGCCTCTTTGTACCATCACCCCAGTTTTGTTCAGGGACAGTGTGGTCCCAAGAGGCAATACAGTGCAGTAGAAAAAGAACTTACTTAGGGGTCAGAAGTCATTGTTTAGTTTTTTCCATCTCTTCACAACCCCATTTGGGATTTTCTTGGCAAAGATACTGAAGTGGTTTGCCATTTCCTTCTCTAGTTCATTTTACAGTCTAGTAAACTAAGGTAAATAGAGTTAAGTGACTTGCCCAGGGTCACATAGTTCAAATCTGAGGCCAGATTTGAATTCACTAAGATGAGTCTTCCTGACTCTAAGCCTAGCACTCTATCTACTGCACCTTCTAGCTGCCTCTTATTCAGAGGACCTAGATTTAAATCCTGGCACTAATATTTGTTCCCTGTATAATTTTAGGCAATTTATTTAACCTCTCTAGGTCTGTTTCCTCTTTATTAAAATGAAGGGGTTGAACAAGATGGTCTAAGGTTCATTCCAGGTAAAATCTCTATGATAAGATACATTGCTCCTTCCCTCTACCCCCTTCCCTAGGTTACTAATGAAGTAGGTGTAAAGGCAATGAATGCTATGAGGAGCAAACCTGCTTTATGTGTATTTAGTCTACATTGTGGTATGATTCCCCTTCAGTATCTCCCCTTTGATCCCCCAAATATCTCCTCTGTTGATAGCCAAAATTCCACCATTAGTGGAATTCTTTCTCTTATATTAAAAATTATTTCAAGTTGTAGATACCTTTGGAAGTGTCCATACACTAAGCTCCTTTGTTCTTTAGAGTTAGTTTATCAGAATATCTCCATAAAAGCTAAGGCTCAGGGCAATGGAGAACACTAGCAGCAGAAGGAAATGCTGAGTGATAGAGGAAGGAATAAAGAAGAGATGGAGGAAACTAAAAATACACTTGATTGACTTTACAACTGAGCAGAATCCAAGAAGATCCACAGCATTTTCAGCAGCTTATATAGTATGTTCATTTATCAATGCTCTTTTTAGGATCAATAACATGGATAATCAAGACCATTTTATAAATTAAATATGTGCTTCTTTGAAGAGGAAGATGGGGAAAAGGGAGGCAACACAGAGTAGTGGAAAGAGTACTAGCCTTAGTTGGAGTCAGAGGGTCTGGTTTCAAATTCCTGCTTTCCTACTTACCTCTTATTATCAGCTAGATGGCACAGTGGATAGACCACAAGGCCTAGAATCAGGAAAACTCATCTTCCTGAGTTCAAATCTAGCCTCAGACACTTACCAGCAGTGTGACCCTGGGCAAGTCACTTAACCTTGTTTGCCTCAGTTTCTTCATCTGTAAAATGAGCTGGAGAAAGAAATGGCAAACCACTCCAGTATCTTTGCCAAGAAAACTCCAAATAAGGTCAAGATGACTTGGACACAACTGAAAATGACTGAACAACAAAAACCTATTATTAGCTGAATGATCGTGATCAAGGCATTTCACTTCTGTGTCTCACATTTTCCATTTATAATAATAATAACAATAACATTTATATAGCACTTGCTATGTGCCAGGCACTGTGCTCAGCACTTTACAAATGTTACCTTATTTTATCTTCACAACAACCCTTGGAGGTAGATACTATTATTATTGTCATTTTATAGATGAAGAAACATACAACTTTAAGTATTTGAGGCTAGATTAAAACTCAGTTCTTTCTGATTCCAATCATAGGGCTCCATCCACTACACCACCTGACTACTAAAATGAGTGGGTTAGACTTTGTATAGTATAGCTAAGTCTCAATTAATGTAAGTAATGAATTCTGTGAAGTGATCACATGTATTCAAATTGCATTATTCAAAGTAATGATTATATAAAATATGATAATTAGTTCCAGCCCAGTGAAAATATGAAGTGCAATTTTGAATAATATAATCACTTCAGGAGATTCATTATTCACACTAATTGGGGACTAGTTCTGCCCCTCTTTTGTTAGGCACAGACTCTCTGGACTACATCCCCCACAAGGCTTTGGGATATATAGCTGTGCTCATTGGGAGAAGGTGATAGAAATCTTGTTCTAGAAGACAGTTCATGAGACCCACACCCCAGGAACATGTGTCTGAGCCCAAATCATCATAAAAAGAGCCAGAAAGAGATTCCAGAAAAAGAACACCGTAGCTTCTGTGTCCAATTCCTTTTATGCCTAGTGCAGAAATATTAGGGCAGTGAGATATAGGGTTCATTTCCCCATATGAGAAGTTGTGCTTTTTTTTTTCTGTGTAAAGAACATGCCAGTACATGTCTCCTTGGCAGAAGTGACAAGAGAAATTCTTCATCCCTCAACTAGGCTTCTTGTCCATAGAAACTCTGTTACCAGTTTTAGTACTATTAGTTCCAATGGATATTCCCAGAATATTTCAAGAACTACAGCAAGGTTCCCACTGCTTTCCATGAGTGACTGAGCTCTTTCTTCTCTTGAGTTGTTGAGGAAGCAGAAGGACTATTTGGAAGCTAGTTCAACTGACTGTAAGCTGCTGAAGTTTTTCTCCCCCGGAAAGGGAAAGGAAAAGGAATAAACATTTAAATAGTGCCTACTATGTGCCAGGCACAATACTAAGTGCTTTATAAATATCTCATTTTATTCTCACAACAACTCTATGAGGTAGGTACTGTTATTATCCCCATTTTAGATTAAGTGACTTGTCTAGGATCATACAGTTAATAATGGTCTGAGGTCAGATTTGAACATAAGTCTTCCTGAATCTAGGCCCAGTGCTCACTGTGCCACCTGCTGCCTCAATGACAGTGATAGAATATGAACTCATTATAGGTAAAAGTAGAAATGATTTGCTGTGGGAGTCCATAGGACAACATATGAAAAACAAGAGAATCTTCAATAACAGAAACTATGAATTTTCATTATGCAGAATTTTTTAAGCAAAGAAATTCATTTATCCAAGTTGTCAGAAAAACAGAAATCAAGGAAAGTAACATATGAGGATAAATTTCAGACAATTCAGATCTTAAGAATTCTCCCTATTAGAAGCAAGGTAACTCAGCTCAACCAAGAGAGAGAGTCCCAAATCTCACCAAAGGGATTCCCAAAGTCTTTAGTGTCACAAGGGATATAGGGACGTGATTAAAATTCCACATGTGACCTTCTTCCCAAAGTCTTTTTCTCTCTTCAGTAATCTGAAGTGAGGTTGACATTATCTATTTTCTCTCTCAAAGCTCAAAGTCAGAAGAGCCCAAAGAGGCTGAAAAGATCTCTCCTCTCTCCCACTCTTGCTAACTCTGCCCTACCTCTCATGAAGGCACAAGGCATTCATGTTCCCCAATGAGGAGATGCCCAAAGAGTTATTAAGCTAACCATATCCTTTGACCCAACAATACCACTACTTGGCCTAGTTAGAAAGATGATTAGGGGAATAGGAAAAGAACCTATATGATGTAAAATGTTTATAACATCTCTCTTTGTGGTGGCAAAGAACTGGAAATTGCAGGGATGCTCATCAGTTGGGGAATGGCTGAACAAGTTGTGGTATATGATTGTGATGGGATACTACTGTGCTATAAGAAATGGTGAGCTCAATGATTTTAGAAAAACATTAAAAGACTCGCATGAAATAATGAACAGTGAAATGAACAGAACCTAGATAACATTATATGCAGTAACAGCAATATTGTTTTAAGAATGAGTTTGAGTGAATAAATCATTTTGTCTATTATAAATACCCAAATTGACTATAAAGGACATATGAAGAAAGACAATATCTGCATCCAGAGAAAAAACCAACAAATAGAAATTTGTATAGATTAATTTTATATATATGCACATATCTATACATATATATAAGATTAAGAATACTGGCCTAGGGGCAGTTAGGTGGTGCAGTGGATAAAGCTCTGGCCTTGGAGTCAGGAGGACCTGAGTTCAATTCAGGTCTCAGACACATAACACTCACTAGCTGTGTGACTCTGGGCAAGTCACTTAACCCCAATTGCTTCATGCAAAAATAAATAAATGAAAACAAAAACAAAGTACTTAAAGTCACTTTCCTCATAGCTACTCTATAAGTTAGATAATAAAAGCATTATTGTTCATAGTTCTACATATGAGAAAGCTGAATTTCTGTGTGATAAAGTGATTTGCTTAAGATCACACATTTATATAATGTCTGAGCTGGGATTCGTACTTCTGTTTTCACATTCCAGATCCAATGCTCTTCCCACTCATAGTATTTCTTTGTTGCTCGGTTGTTTTCATTTGTGTCAGACTCTTTACGACCCAATTTAGTGTTTTCTTGGCAAAGATACTGCAGTGTTTTGCCATTTCCTTCTCCAGCTCATTTTACAAATGAGGAAACTGAGGCCAACAAAGTTAAGTGACTTGCCCAGGGTCACACTGCTAGTAAGTGTCTGAGGCCAGATTTGAACTCAGGAAGAGGAGTCTTCCTAACTCCAGGACCTGCCACCTAGCTACAATCTTTAAAGAACTATATAAATGTTAGCTATTATTAACACTTTGCTTTATGCATATAAATATCACTATTCACTAACCTAGCACATCACCCTAACTTCTAGGCTTCTCTCGCTTCTCTTCTCACTTTTCACTTGCTATGGCTTACTAATTAATCTCCCTCCCTCAAATGATGTGCTATGATCCATGGGGGTCATGAAGAGTCAGACAAGACTCAATGATCGAACAACAATAAAGCAACATTTTTTATAGATGTGAATTTATTCACTTTATGTTTATGTGATATGTGTAATTATTTTATTGCCTCTCTCATTCAAATACCAGATCCTTGTGGGATCATTTCATTATACTTGTACAGCACCTAACATGGTGCCTGGCCCACAGTTATTGTTTAATAAATACTTGATTGACTAATTGAATCTTTTTGAATCTCAGCTTCCTCATCCATAAAATGGGGACAGTAATACTTGCACTATCTCCCTGAAAAGGTGTTCAGATCAAAATGCTGAATAATTTTTAAAGTACTATGGAAATGGGGGCTATTTTTGTACCTAGTCAATCCAGGGTCTCAAATATGCCTTCTCTGCTCATTTGAAAAGGCCATTAATTGAATCCTTTCCATTGTCATAAGCAGAGTCACTCTTTAACTGCATTCCAATATGTCTGTAATTTAATATTTTTGTGTCTTTTCAACTAGTTTAAACATTCTTATTTCCTCTTTCATGCTGCTAAGCCATCTTTTTTTTTAGTGGTGGGGGAGAGGAGGAGTATGATTGAATCTGCTCTGCCTTTGTTTGAATCTTTTTCTAATACATAATATACATTTTGTTCTTCTTATCTCTCTTTCCAGCTTTTGATCAATAACAGAGTGTGTGTTTTCTATACAAGAATGAACAAAATTTATTCAACAGATTATACATTAATTTTACCATTAGAACACAATATGAACAGATAATCCACAAAAAAATGCTTCAGATTTTTAAAAGTGAATTTAATTATAAGAAGTAATGTGTGTCTGTAAATTATAATTATGAAAAGTCATATTCTATAAATCCAAAATGACAGATTATATTTCAAAGCCTCATTGCAGAGGAATTAGAGAACTGATTTATTAGTTGTAAATGTCTGATTATTGCAGCTTTGCTAAAAAACATGATCACAGCACATTCAAGATGGATTTAATACATTTAATCCTTTCGACAAGAATCATATTTTGCACCAAAAGCTAGAACTCTGTTAATTTGTTTGTGAGATAGATTTGGACAACTAATCATTATCTCCTGATTTCAAAATAGCAAGAACTTAAGACACTTTGTAGACTTGTATTTTTGTAGCTTGCAAAATGATTAAGAAATTAACATGAATTGAGAGGCAGGATGATTGTTAATACAAAGCAAGATGTAAGTTTCCCTTAGATGCCCTCTTCCAGTGGTGAATGAGAATGGAATTATCTCTAATGTTCATTATGGTTCTGACAATCTGTATTTTAAGGGTTCTTCCAGTTCTGGAAAGTCCCTCCAGATCTGAAATTATCTCTTTTTTAAATTAATATTTTATTTTTCCTCAATTACAGGTAAAAACAATTTTAACATACATTTTTTTTAAAGTTTTGAGTTCCAAAATCTCCCTTTCTCTCTTTTATCCCTGAGATGGTAAGCAATCTGACAGGTTATACATGTGCAATCATGTAAAACATTTCCATATTAGTCATTATCTCTTTTAAGGTCTCTTCTAGCTCTGACATTCCATGTTCCAAGGTTCTTTCTAGCTCTGTCATTCTTTGCTTTAGGGTTCTTTCAGTCTTTAATCTTCTTTGATATAAGGTCTATTTCAGCTCTGACATTCCATGTTCTAAGACCCCTCACATTTCTCTGATTCCTTGATTCTGTGAATTATTTTGTGCCACCAGGAGAAAGAAACACAAAAAATACTGGGAAAACACCCTAAGGTGTATAAGTACCCACAATCAATCATTAGTATACAACACAGAGGAGAGTATAAATAACATTTTGCCTCCTAGGTTCATGTTAGGGAAAGTATTCCCAACATGAAATCCAATAGATATCTACTCCTAGGTACCCCACCCCAGGTCATTCTTGAGTGGTTTTGTCAATGATAGGGTTTGGCATCCCGTGAACACTAATTATATTTATTATACTCATCCCATACTGAATATATTAATGTCTTTTATAACCCAGACATCCAAGTAGAGTCATGTTTTATGGTGCCAGACTCCAGAAGGAATGGGAATTTTATAACCCGATAGAATGGACCTTGATTGGGTTTAGAGAAAAGAAGCTGTTTCATAGAGGACAATACCAGGGGAGGAGAGAGAGAAGGACTTTGCTCTAACCTGATGCCACTGGAAAGCAACATCCTTCTAACAAGGTTGGTGGGCAGTCTCCATAGGGATGATCATCAGGGCATGTCAAAGCTCTGGCTACTTTGCTGCTCTGGGTGCAAAGTGACATTTACTCTGATTAGTGAATGAAATGTCCTTTTATGCTCAAAGAGGAGACATGGCTGACCTACTACTCCATTAGTGGAGGTCTCTGAATTACTGCTCTCAGCAGGATTGCTTTTTTACTAATCATCCATGCTACCTTACCTGGCCTCCATGTGATCAAGGGCACACATTTTGAGATGGGTAAAGTCTGTGAATGTTTCAAACCCATGAACTCATCACCATTCTTTAGCTCAATACAAGAAGGATAAGGTGTCCATTACATAGTGGGAGACAGGGAGGATCCAAAAGAGGGGGAAGGGAGTGTGGAGGTTGGGGAGAAATAAATATTCTCAATGCATAGTTGACCCTCATTTATATAGGAGCTGATGAAATAGTTTGTGACATCAAGAATATTCTTATTGAATATAAGAGTTCAAAGGGATTTTAGACCATTTATTCTGGAATATTTTATAGAGCATCACTGAGATATGATCATCCATCCCATGCCTGAGCACTTTTAATGATGAAAAAATCACTATCTCAAAGGATAGCTTAAGCCATTGTTGGACATCTCTAATTGTTGCAAAGTCTTCATATGAACCTCCACCTTGCCTTCCCAGCTAGGTGACCTGACAGATGATGTTAGACTGGGAGTCAGAAAGATCTGAGTTAAAATCTAACCTCAGACACCTACTAGCCATGGGCTCTGGGCAAGTCACTTAACTTCTATCTGCCTCAGTTTTCTCATCTGTAAAATGAGAATAATAATAGCACCTATCTTCCAGAGTTGTTGTGAAGATAAAATGATATATCTATAAAGTGCTTTGCAAGCCTTAAAGCACTATATAAATGCAAACTATCATCATCATCATTATTAATACTTCTATAATTATTCATCCTCTTGATTTCACTTCTGTCTGAGCCATATAGAGTAAATCTGGTCTCTCTTCTACATGGCCATCCAAAAAATAAATCTTTTCCAAAGGAAGAAAATGCTCAGTTTCCTCAAATGGTCCTATTATAACATAGTCCCCAGGCCCCTTCAGTATGCCACCACCCTCTTCTCTTAACACTCTTCAATTTACCAAAGTTCTCTTAAGATATGACATTCAGAACAATATGTATTGCTCATTCTGGTGCTATCTATGTACTTTAAAAATTTGTTGATGAAGAGGGTTTGGGAAGTTTCATGTGATGCTTAATTAGTGAGGCATAGATATGGTTTTTTTTCCCTCTGTTAGGATACATGTGGTAGATACACATAGCTCAAGTTCAACTGGTCAAATTTTCCCATGTCTTTTAGACCATTGGGCTGTTGCATCTGATTTGCAGAATCATCAGAGTCTCATGGTTTTAGAACTGGAAGTACCCTTAGAGGTCATCTGGACCAGCACCTTTATGTTGTAAGAAAGGAAACTAAGGCCTTGGTTGGGGTGGGGGGAGAAAGGGAAGAGTATTTGGTCACACAGAGAGTAAGTGGCAAAGCCAGGATTCATTTCTAGGTCCTTTGACCTCTTCCTCCCTACCGCTCATATTCACACCAGTATATGACCACATGTCAGATTAATCTCAAGGAATACAATCCTCAGTGTGGGGCCAGGCAGTAGCCTGTGAAAACCTAGAAACATTGGATTAAGCCCCATTTGAAAAGCTCTTTGTTTTCCTGTTTGCAATTTCCAGTTCTTGTGTTTTTTCCAGAGACTGATTTTAGTCCATTTTGCTCAGTACCTGCCTGTTCCTTTCACTGTCAATCATCCCTAGGGCCTGTGCCTCAATGTTCAGTGAGGCTCGGAGGATGATTTCTGGATGCTGCTGCTGTCAGTAGGAAACATAGTTTTGAAGGATGGTGACTGGATAGGGTACTGAGGTGGTGGGCACTGGGGACTCCAAGGATTTGTTAGGAATCATTAAATAGAGAAGTTTTAGAAGTGCTGAAAATAAGTTGTGCCTATTTCACCAAGTATGTTTTGGGCAGGAGTTGGGGGGGCAGGGGAAAGTAGGGATGAAAGGGGTAAGTTCATGGGAGAGGAGGGGGAAGGTAGGACTAGTATCAGCTAGAAGCACACACACACACACACACACACACACACACACACACACAGGAATGAGATGACCTCAGCCCTATCTGGGGTGATTGATTCCTATATTAAAAGGGTAAAATACTGAGGTTTTGTCACCAAACATCAAAATTACCAGAAGATGAAAATAGTCAATATTGCAGAGGTTGCAGCAAGACAAGCACACTGATATAGTGATGGCGGAGTTGTGAATGGGTTCAACTATTCTGCAATGAAATCTGGAATTATACTTTTTCTTAATTTTAATTTTAATATTTTTGGAGGTAATTGAGGTTAAGTGACTTGTCCAGAAATTACACTCTTAAAAGTGACTAAAATGGCTACGTCCTTTGACCTAGGGATCCGTTTGTTGTTATTTAGTCATGTTCGATTCTGCATGACCCCGTTTTGGCATTTTCTTGGCAAAGATGCTGGAGTAGTTTGCCATTTCCTTCTCCAGATCATTTTACAAATGATGAAACTGAGGCAAACAGGGTTAAGTGACTAGCCCAAGGTCACATAGTAAGCATCTAAGGCCAGATTTGAACTCAGGAAGACAAATTTTCCTGACTCCAGGCTAGGCACTCTATCCACTGTGCCACCTAGCTGCCTCCCCAGGGATCCTACTGCTATAAATATATGCTAACGAAGCTAAAGGCAGGAAAAAAGTTCCTATTTATATTATAATAGTAATCACAGCAAATTTTATAATAAAGCATGGAGATTTCCATGTGTGTTTATGTGTGCATGCATGGTATGTGCAGGTATGTGCATACACATGTGTATATGTACTTTTGTGTATATGCATGCATCTAAATGTGCATGTATATACATGTACACACGTAGATATACACATACACATATATATACATATACATATACATATACATACAAAAAGGACTTCCAGACATTTAATTTGTTCTCTCCATTTATAGATACTCACTGGTTCTGACTATAATCGATCCACTTGTGAAATGGCTGCATAACTATCTAACTAGGAAACAGCTAAATAAAACCTGGCACATGACAACAGAATATTATTGTACAAGAAAAAGTGATCAAAATGAAGAATTCAGAGAAACATGGGAAGACTTCTATATGAACTAATTCAAAATAAAGTACGCAGAACTAGGAAAACAATTTACACAATGACTACAATAATATAAATAGAAGAACAAAATATAATTTAATGCTGTATAATTATAATGACCAAGCTTTTTTTCCCAAAGAAAAGTTAAGAAAATATACCTTCCTCTCCTCCTTGAAGAGGCAGGGGGCAACGGGTGTGGGGCATTGAATATACTCTCAGACTCCATGAATTTGTTGGTTGCTTTTTTTTTTTGGTTGCTTTTGCAAAACTGCTTTCCCATTTTCTTTTGAAATCTTTGTTACCAAGGGATGGCTTGCTGGGGCAAGATGGGGGGATTACAGTGGCCTGATACACTACAGAAACAATGGATTGATTCATGAAGTCAGAAGATTCAAAGAAAAAAAGCAATTCAAAATGCCAGTCCCTTTCCCCACTCTCCAAATTCTTTCTTATTTCTTTTCTCCTAGCACTATTTTATTCCCCTCTCCCTATCACCTTTCTCAGGCCCTAAACCCTTCCCTCAACCTCAGGTCTCAGAGGTTCTCCTTTAGTTCTTAACATATTCCAAATCTCTAGCCTAGAATACACCCTTCTCCATTCCTTTCCTTGTGTCCTAATCCTTTCCCTCAATCCTAATTCATTTCATTAGCTCCTAGCATTCTCCCTCAGTCCCAGTCTTCTACTTTCCCTTGCACATGCCCTAACCTTTAGCTCCTAGTTCTTTTCTCTAATCTTGTTCCTCAGCTTCCTTTCTCATCCCTAGTCTAGGTTTCCCCCTCTTCCAAATGGTTCCAAACTCTCCATGTTATATGTCATACACATATTCACTTCTTATACTTAGCTGTCTTCTAGCCTTAGGGGGCTTCACATGGGCTGGAGTAGATAGATGACAGGCGAGATCTTCCCTACAATTATTTCTTTTCTTGACAGAATTACTAGACTTGGTAGATCAGGAGAATGCCTGGAATTAGGCTAATACATCTGCACTTCATTAAAACCTTTAAGAAGGTAGCATGATTCTTGTAGACAAAATGGTCAATAGTGGACTGGATGATAATACAGTTAAGTGGATTGAATAACAGGTCAGATTAAAGATTATTAATTAATTTAATATATCCATGACAACCTGAAGAAAATTTCTGGTGGTATGCTACAAGATCTTTGTTCTCAGTTCCAATATCATACACCATTTTTATCAATGTCTTGAATGAAAATATAGGTGGTATTTGTCATATTTGTGGATGGCATGAGCCTGTGATGGGTAGAGAGTATTCTGTATGCCAGAACTGAGATCTCAACATATACCAATAAGCTAGACTTTAAGCCAAATCTAACAAGACTGAATTGAATGAGGATAAATGCAAAGCCTTACACAAAGGCTTAAAAAGGAAAGGGTTTTAATAAATATTTATCAAATGTCTACTATGGGCAAGATACCATACTAATTGCTTACACATATTATCTCATTTAATCTTCACGATGATCCTGGGAAGTAGGTGCTATTATTATCCCCATTTTACAATTAAAGACAGATTTTTCACAGTTGAAAGAGAGTAGGTGATTTGCTCAAGGTCACACAGTTATTAAGTATTTGAAATTGGCTTTAAACTCAGATCTTCCTGACTCCATATCCAGAGCTCTAGACACTGTATCATCTAGCTGCCAAGATCATCTAGCTGTACAAGATAAAAGAGACTTAGTTTAAAAGCAGGTCATGTGGGAAAATGAAACCAAACTAACTTGTAGGTTTTTTAAGCTAGTTTTAAGTACAAAATGAGTCAGTGGTGTGATAGATGAAAAACTAATTCAATATTAGCTAATGCATTAATACAAATAAGAATGAGAAGATAGTCTCATGCATTCTTCCCTGGTTGGACCATGTCTGAAACATTATGTTCAGTCTTCAGCACATTTAAGGAGGGAAATTGGAAAGATGGGTCACGTCTAAAAGAAGACACTCAAAATCATGCTTTTATGGGGGATCTTTTTTTTTTTTTTGGTGAGGCAATCGGGGTTAAGTGACTTGCCCAAGGTCACACAGCTAGTACGTGTCAAGTGTTTGGTCTGAGGCCAAATTTGAACTCAGGTCCTCCCGACTTCAGGGCTGGTGCTCCATCCACTGCACCACCTAGCTGCCCCCGTAATAATTACACTTGTCAGATTCTGTTTCTTTTCTTTTCTTTTCTTTTTTTTTGGTTAGGCAATGGGGTTAAGTGACTTACCCAGTGTCACACAGCTAGTTAAGTGTTATGTGTCTGAGGCTGGATTTGAACTCAGGTCTTCCTGAATCCAGGGCCGTTGGTCTATCCACTGTGCCACCTAGCTGCCCCGGATCTTTCGAAACAATGGAGAAGTTTAGCCTGTAGAAAAATTGTGGGAGGGTTTTGTCCACACTCCCATTTCCTCACCTGAAACTGTCAAAGATTAAGTAATCTTCAAATACTGGAAGGGATATCATATATATGAGGGATTAAATTTGTTCTGCTTAGTACAAGAGGGTTAAACTGGGACTTTAGGTGGAAATTTTAAGGAGATTGGCTAATTAAATTTGATTCTGCAAACATTTATTTAAGTGCCTACTATGTGCAAAGTATCATTGGGGATACAAAGATAAAAAATGAAACAAGCCATGACCTAAATGAACTATCTAAAGAGGGCTGGGAGTGGGGAGCACTATATACACATTTATTGATATTTAAACAAATAAGTGATAGAAGATAGAATGTGATAGAGGGCAAAGGAGAGATCCAGGCAAAGCCTTCTACAAGGAAGAGATATTCAGCTGAGGAGAATCAGGAAAATCTTCATAGAGTATATGGCACTTGAATGGGGCCCAGAAAAAAGAGGATTTCAATAGATAGGAATGAAGGACTAGGTTCCAAGCTAGTAATTATAAGCAATTGCTTATAATAGGGAAATTTTGCAATTGGATGGAAAATCTACAGAATTTGTTCATCAGTATATGTGTAGTATGTGAGTATTTGTATATATATAGAAACATACTTGTATGTGAGTATATGTGTGTACATAGAAACATACATGTATACAAATACACATATATATGTGTATGCATAGATGTACATGTATGTGTATTAGAGAGGCGATACACATGTATTTGTATTTTAAGTAATACTGCAGGCAGACAAATTGGGTCCAGAATTGAACAGAAGGAGGAGAGCAAATTGGATTGCCTTCGGTAAATTACAAAATTTTTTTAATGACTCTAACTTTATCCTTGAAACAAACGTTTGTCACCTTACCACCAATATTCTTTTGGTGATTCATATAGCTGTGAATCAGTCAGTAACAAGCAATCCTTAGGTGTCTATTGTGTGCCAGGCACTGAGCTAAACATTGCATGCACAAAGAAAGGCAAACAACAGCTATGGTCCCTGCTCTCAAGGAACTCAGTGTAATGAGGGAGATAAAATACAAACAACTATGTACAAATAAGATAGATACAGGATAAATTGTAAATAATGAACAAATGGAAGTCACTGACATTAAGGAGGGTTGGGAAAGATAAACTACACAGTAGATGAGATTTTAACTGAGACCTGAAGAAAGCTGGGAAAACTAGAAGGTGGAGATAAGGAGTGAGAGAATTCCAGACATGAGGGAACAGTCAGAGAAAATGCCTGAGTAAAGGGATGGAATGTTTTGTGTGAGGAACAGCAAAGAGGGCACCGTCACTAGATCAGTAGGAGGTTGTGTAATACAAAAGAAGACTGGAAAGGTAGGAGGAGACAAAATCGTGAAGAGTTTTGAATGCCAAATAGAACATTTTCTATTTGATCCTGGAGGTGATAGGGAGCCACTGAGTTTAATGAATGGGAGGATGTTTGGAGTGACATGGTCAGACTTGCTCTGTAGGAAGATCACTTTGGCAGCTGCGTGGAGAATCGACTGGAGTGGGAAGAGATTTAAGGCTGGAAGACCAACCAGCAGCTATTAATTGAAATTGTCTAGGTGAGAAGTGATGAGGGCCCGCACCAGGATGGTGACAGTGCCAGAGGAGAGAAGGGGACATATACCTGAGATGATATGGAAATAGAATCAATTAGACTTGACAACAGATTTGAGGTGGAATAGTCTCCAAAGAACTGAAATGGAGAGTCACCCATAGTTTTCCTGGTAGGGGGTCAGAAGGCAGCAACACAACAGTATGAACAAGGAACTATACTGCAGAAGCAGTATAAAGGATGCCATTAAAAATGTACAATTGAAATGATCACATAGAAAGAGAAGTATTTCAATCATATGGTCAGTCAACAAGCATTTATCACATATTTGTTTGGTATGTAACAAGCATTGTGCTAAGCAATGGAATTAGAAAGCAAAGCAAACCATGTGGAATCCTTGAAAAGTCAAAAGAATAGAAGGAAGGACCCCAACACATTGGGTTGACTCTCTGTGGTGAACTGTGGTGAACATGTGGGGAATATGGAAGAGACACATGGAATGATTAGGCTTAGAGGATCTGTAAATGGCATTGTAGAGAGACCAACATGAATGAGATCACAGATCCTTCGGAATTTTGCAGTTGTCCAAAAATGGGATGGATTTCATTTCAGGATAGTGAATAGCCAATTGATGGAAGGGACCAAGCAAAGACTAGGTAACTATTTTATATGTGATTCTCATGGATCTGAAACTTTTTTTAACGTATGAACCCACTTGGCATTCTGGTTATATCCATGGACTCCTTTTCAGAATAATGTTTTTAAATCATTGAAGGAAGTGTTAAATTTTAGTTAGAAATTACTGAGAATATTGACGTAATTTTTTCCATCAAAGTTTATGTACCTCAATGCTAAACATCTATCCTTGGAATTCTTTGGGTGTTCTTGAATCACAGATTAAGAACCCCTACTCTGGAACAGATTATTGCATCAGGTGAGAGACTCGATTAAATTCCTTTCCATCACTATCAGTCCCACTACTGACTCCTTTACACAAACAGTAGTAAATTCTGAAGGGGATAAATCTGAAGACTTGGGCAGAGCCTTGGATTGAGGAATTGAAAGAGAAGCAGGAAGAAGAAGCAGTAACAGAGGAGAAAAAAGAGAAAACAGTAAACAATGAAGGACAGGGTTGAAAATTAGATCCTTTTCCCAAAAGGCAGCAATGTGGGGTCCAGGTAAATGGAGGAAGTTGAAGCTAGAGATTCTGAATACCATTTGCAGAGAATTTGGAGGAAGAGGAGTAGAACTAGCTTGTTCTTGCAGTGCGAACTTAGACAGCTGAAGTCATGAGATAGCCTGTGGGCTCAGCTGTCATTTCATATAATGACCACTAGATGATAGCAGAAGCCCAGGGAAAGCAAATGGCTTCACCTCTGGAAACCTTCAAGCTGTAGCATTATGAGTGGCCACCAGATGGCAGAGCAAATCTTCTGAAGGTACCTGGAGACTCCTAAAACACATGCAGAGGAAGGGAGTTCTTCCCTGATGATAGAATCTCTTCTTCAATGTCCTCCTCTCCCCATGACTCTTAAGGAGAATTACTGCTAACCCAAGAAAAATATGGTATAGTAGAGGAGATAAGGCTGTATGTTAAAAAAAAATGCCTAATACACACAAAAATATTATATCAGCAGGGACTAATGGATGTACAGACTTAGATCTACAAACCTGATGGACACATACTAGCTTTACAACCCTGGGCAAATTACTTTACCTTGCTCACTCCTGGTTTCCAAATCTAGAGAATTAGTATAATAATTAATATAATAATAGCACCTATCTCAAAGGGTTATTGAGAAGATCAAATGAGATATTTTAAAATTACTTTGCAAACTTCAAAACACTATTTAAATCCTAGCTATTATTATCATTAACATAATTACTATCATTACACCATGTTTCAGTGACTTTCCCAAGTGGGTGGTTGCTGTTGAGTGGAGTGGTCAAATCTGGATGGTATTAATTTCTGAAAGGGTTCGAACCACTTACATTTACCACTTCTCAACAATGTGAGCTTCAGGTATCTTAGTTACCCACATATAAAATAGAGGTAACAAATTTATATTTGTTAACTGATAAGATTGCTGCGATGTATATAAAGTGCTGCATAATCAATAAAATCCAATATAAATATTGGTTATAATTATTAGGGTCCTGTCCCAAGCCTGGTTTCCAAATCCTCTTTAAAAAAGTATTGTTATCTTTTGTTTTTATATCATCCTCATTTCCAAATACATCCCTCCACTCTCCCCTGAGCCATCCCCCATTACAAAGAAGAAAAAGGAGAAAAAAGAGAAAAAGAAAGTTCAGCAAAGTTTACCAATAAATCAACCCAGGCTGACAGTATATGTAATATTCAACACCCATAATCCTCTGCAGAGGGGAGGGAGGTACATTTTCTTATCTGTTCTATGTGGCAAACCAAGATTATAGATGGAAAGGACCTCATAGGTTATCTAGTTGAACTCCATTCCTATTTTTCAGACTAGAAAATAGAGGTTTAGAGAAGTAAAGAGACTTGCCCCAAATGACTCAGGAAGTAAAAGGTAGAGCATGGATTTGAAATCTGGTTCTCTGACTCCAAATTCAGAAGTGTTTTCCACTGTAAATATGCAAGATCAAATGGCTGTGACAGAGAGTCATAATTGGGTGATGACCAAATATAAGATTACTCAGTAGCTGGTTGGGGGTCAGTTAAAAGATGAAGGGCATTAACAAAAGGTGGCACTGATCACTGGGAGCTCAAATAGTTGGGGAATAAGAATGATACATAAGGAATCTATAGCTATAGGCAACTCAAAGGCTGGTAAGATTTTCATCTCTCCAAAGGGTTGATGGTACATAGAAAAGACTCAAGATAGCTTTAGTCAAGATATCAGTATTCATATCCTGGTTCACATACTTACTATCTACATGACTCTGGGCCAATCACTCAATTCCTCTAAGCTTCAATATCCTCAGCTATAAAGTAGATTACTAATATGTGCACTACCTGCCTTGTGGGGACGTTGTAAGAAAAATGCTTCACAAAACTTAAACCTCTATTTAAAAAATATAAGCTATTATTATTTTATTATGATAGTTAACAACCTTAATAATGATGATGATGATAATGTATCCTCAGACAGTTGTTAGTTATGTGACCTGGACAAGTTGGTTAACTCCCTTCAGTCTTAGTTTCCTCATCTATAAAATAAGAATAATATTAGTACCTACCTTATATAGTTGTGATGATATGATATATGTTTTGAAATGAAATGATATATTTTAAAAACACTTTGACCATCTTGAAGTGCCATATAAATACTAATTATTATTTTTGTTACCAATTCATCTCATCTATTTTGTCAGAGTGGGGCTAGGAATGGCCCTGGGATAAATCATTCTCCTATAATTCTCATATATTCCATAAGTCTAACGACTATTGCACAATACTCTAAAGAAAAGCAAATCAATGAAATAACTGATTTTGTGGTTGAATAAAATATTAGGATGTAAGGCCATCTCTACACTCATTCAAACCATCCTTGGTACAACTGCAGTGGCAGACAAGATAGTGGGGTTGGCATGTCAGGAACACCAAATTCAAATTCAGTCTCAGACACTTACTAGCTGTGTGACCCTGAGCAAGTGACAACCCCTGCTTGCCTCAATTTCCTCATCTGTAAAATTGGAATAATAGCACCTACCTTACAGGGTTGTTGTTGGGATGATATTTGTAAAGCACATTGCAAACCTTGAACCATTATGCAAATCTTAGCTCTGATGAGGGGGAGGAGAAGGATAATGATATATCTAAACTTGTTCCCACATGACTTACATCTCTTAAACAAGGTTTCTATACTTTGAAAGCTTTTCACCACACTCAACATGAAGATTATGAGAATTTGAAATGGTAGCACCTATTAAAAAGGTTCCTAAGTTCTTGGTCATATGAGCAACAAGATGGTATACTAGACATTTTCGCTGATTCTTATGACCTCTCACACCTCTCCAAAACAGAAATAATGCATCAAAGATAAAGCTCCTTCAACTGTTTCCATGGTTAAAGATACTCAGAATCCAACAGGTTAAAAAAAACCCACAGAAATTAATGCTTACTGACCATGAGCTCACTCAACACATTTTCCCCACCTCCCATACATCTAACAGCAAAGCTACACTAGAAGTCCCAAGGACGTGACACAGCCTTGCTTTAAAACCCTATACCCCAGTCCCCATTCCCTCTTTCCAGTGCCATAGAGTTCTGGTTCCAGGCTGTGGAATTTTCCTCAGGCCTCAACAGCCTGCTTGGCCATAGCCCTTTAAGAGCAAAAGCCTGCAGAGGCTGAAACCCATAGGCACCAGCACTGGTAGCCTCCACCAAAACTAGCCTTTGCTAGAGCTAGGGAAAGCACCTTCTGCTTCTAGGAAAAGCAAACTCTGAACTTTTGGTATCAGTAAGCTCTGAACTGCCATAGCCAGTAGAACTAAGGAACAGGGGTAGTAGGACAGGGTAGTAGGACAGGGCATTGTGCATGTGGGGAGCTGAATTGCTCCCCATGCACACCATGAATTGCTCAGTGTGGGAGGGCACTGAGACTTTTTGAGCTCTATGCCCTAAGGAAAACACAATCAGAGGAGAGAAAGTCAGAAATGAGCTATAAGGAAAACGGGGGGAGGATTGAAAGTATCAAAGATTCCAGGAAGAAGAAACGCAATGACTGAACACAAACAGATAAATCAACAGGACAAACAGCAACAACAAAAGAAAATATGATGTCCAGATCAAGTAAATGAGTTCAGGCCTCTAGGAATGAATGTTGCAAAATTAAGGAAAACATTCCAACACTTCTTGAGACAGAAAACACTGTGGAATTTGAGGAAAGCATGGAACCATAGCACAATGTTCCCGAGTAATTTAAAAGAGAAATGAGAATTATAAGAGTAAAATGTAAGTCCTGGATAGCAAAAATAATTAGCAGAATAGAAAAACTGGAAAACTGCAATGACAAGCCTCACCAAAACACAAAACAAAATAAAACTATAGCCAAAAAAAAAAAAAAACCAAAAACCAAGAGAGAGAACAATAGATTAAGAATGCAAATACACAGAAGTGAAAGATAATCTAGGAGAGAAGCAAAAAACAGGAATATTTAAAAATATGCTTACTATGAAAGCAAAATAAATGGATCTTGAAGACAGGATAGGTATAGACAAAGTAAGGCTCATAGATCTTGCAGAGGAATGTGACAGGACAAAAAACCTTAACACCATAATTTAGAAAATAATGGAAGAGAACTCCCCAGAATGTCTGTACATAGAAAGAGAAATTCAAGATTGAAAGAGTTCAGAGATCATATCTAGAAAAACAAACAAACAAACAAACAAACAAACAAAAAACACCAAGGCTGCAAACTCCAAGACACAGAGTAGTTAAACTTAACAATACAATCCAGAAACTACAAATTCTGCAAGTTATCAGGAGAAAGACTTTCAACAAAGGAAAGGACATTCAAATAATGAAAGAGTTCAGAAAGAGAGATCTGTGACACAGGGGAGGAAGCTGACATGAAGACGTGGATGAAACACCAGTGGTGGGAGTAAGTGGTGGTGTCAGAAGCAGCCCGAACTTCAGGAGCCCTCAAACTAGACATGATACACCACCTTGGAAGCATCAAAAACTCTCAAACCCCCATAACTAGCTCTGAAAACAGCAGTTCAAAAAAGCCTAAAGCTTGAGACAGAGCCCCTTCCTTCCCCTATGCCACGAACAGAGCCCCACATTAACATAAAATTCCAAATCAAGAAATAGGGCAGAAAAATGAGCATATAACAACAAAAAAAGGACCTGATGGTAAAAAGCTGTTATGATGATAGGGATCAAGAGACAAACTCAGAAGAAGATAATGAAGCCAAAACAGCCACAAACAAAGTCTCCAGGAAAAAAAAAAGTGAATTGGACACAGGCCCAATAAAATTCTTGGAAGAGCTAAAAATGATTTTCAAAATCAAATAAAAGTGGTGGTCATAGCAAACACTCTTTTTCAACAACCCAAAAGCTAACTCTACACCTAGACATAACCAGATAGTCAATATTGAAACAGATTGATATTTTTGCAGCCAAAGGTGAAAAAGTTTTATATAGTCAGTTAAAATAATACTGGACCTGATTGTTGTTCAGCTCACGAGCTTCTTATTGTGAAATTCAGCTAGGTGATGCAGTGGGTAGAGCACCAGCCCTGGCTTCAGGAGGACCTGAGTTCAAGTCTGACCTCAGACACATAATACTTACTAGCTGTGTGACCCTGGGCAAGTCACTTAACTCCATTGCCTAATCAAAAAAAACAAAAACAAAAACAAAGAAAAATTAGAATTTAGCAAGTGGAAGTTAATGATTCCATGAGACATCAAGAAAAATAAGATAAAATCAAAAGAATGGAAAAAATAGAAGAAAATGGGAAATATCTCACTGGAAAAAATAACTGATCTGGAAAATAAAGCAAGGAGAGATAATTTAAGAATTATTGGATTATTTGAAAGCCATGATCAAAGAAAAAGCCTTGGCATCATATTTCAAGAAATTATCAAGGAAAAATGCCCTCATATCCTTGAATCACAGGCTAAAATAGATATTGAAAGAACCCACTGATCACTACCTGAAAGTGATCCAAAAATGAAAATTCCCAGAGATATAATAGCCAAATTTCAGAGTACCCAGGTAAAGGAGAAAATATTTGAAGCAGCAATAAAGAAACCATTTCAATACCATAGAGCAACAGTCAGAGTCACACAAGATTTAGCAGCTTTCATATCAAAGGAGCAGAGGGCATGGAACATGATATTCTGGAAGGCAAAAGAGCTGAGATTACAACCAAGAATAACTTAGCCCTGGGGGCAACTAGGGGGCATAGTAGATAGAGTACTGGCCCTGGAGGACCTGAGTTCAAATTCAGTCTGACACATAACACTCATCAGTTGTATGACTCTGGGCAAGTCGCTTAACCCCAATTGCCTCATCTCCCCCCCCCCCAAAAAGAATAACTTACACAACAAAACTGGGTATAATCCTTCAAGATAAAAAATAGATATTTAATGAAATACAACATCTTCTAAAAATAGCATAAAAATGTCACATTTGTCACAGGGATTGTAATGTTAAAGTAGAAAATCAAAAGATAATTGGAATAGCAGGCATGTTTGGCCTTGAAGTACAAAATTAAGCAGGACAGAGACTAATGGAGTTTTGTCAAGATAATTTTCTGGTCATAGCAAACACTCTTTTTCAACAACCCAAAAGGTAACTCTATACATCGACGTAACCAGATAGTCAATATTGAAATTGGATTGATATCTTTGTAGCCAAAGGTGAAAAAATTTTATATAGTCAGTTAAAATAATACTAGACCTGATTGTTGTTCAGATCATGAGCTTCTTATTGCAAAATTCAGACTTAAATTGAAGAAAGTAGGGAAAAGCATGAGACTGTAGAGTTATGACCTAAAAATGCACTTTATGAATATGAAATGGAGGTAATAAATAGATTTAAGGGATTGGACCTGGTAGACAGAGTGGCTGAAGAATATGGACAGAGGTTCACAATATTGTATGGGAGGCAGCCACAAAAATATTCCAAAGGGAAAAAAAATGAATAAGATAGCAAAATGGCTGTCTAATGAGGCTTTACAAATAGCTGAGGAAAGAAGGAAAGCAAAAGGGTAAAGGGAAATGGAAAGAAATACCCAACTGAATTCAGAATGTCGGAAGAGCCAGGAGAAATAAGGTTTTCTTAAATGAGCAAGGCAAAGAAATAGAAGAAAACAATAGAATGGAAAAGACAAGAAATTTCAACAAAATTGGAGATATCTAAGGAAAAATTCATGCAAAAATGGGCATGAAAAGAGATAAAAATGGTAAGGACTAAATAGAAGCAGAAGAGATTAAGAAGGAAGGAGTGGCAATATTACACAGACCTATGCAAGAAAAAAAAACTAAATATTACTGATTATCATGATGGTGTGGTCACTGATCTAGAGTCAGACATCCTGGAGAATGAAATCAAGTGACCCTTAGGACACATTGCTAACCAGAAGGTTAGTGTAGGACAGAATTCCACCTGAGCTATTTAAAACCCTAAAAGACAATGCTGTTAAAGTGCTACACTCAATATACCAATAAATTTGGAAACCTCAACAGCAGTCACTGGATTGGAAAAAATCAGTTTGTGTCCCAATCCTAAAGAAAGTCAATGCCAAAGAATTTTCAAATCACTGAACAATTGCATTCATTTCACATGTCAGAAAGGTTATACTCAAAATGCTGCTTTAGAAAAAGGACAAGACGGAAAGAAAGAAGGATAAACAGAAGAAATGCTCCAAATTACTACTGATTAGAAAAATGGAAATTAAAACAATTCTGAGATACTGCTTCATACCTATTGGATTGGCTACTATGACAGAAAAGGAAAATGACAAATCCTGGAGGGGATGTGGAAAAATCGGGACACTAATGCACTGTTAGCAGAGTTGTGAACTAGTCCAACCATTTTGGAGAGCAATTTCAAACTACATGCAAAAGGTTTTAAAAATAAGCATACTCTTTGATCCAGTAATGCCACTGTTAGGTCTGTATTCCAAACAGATCAAATAAAAGGGAAAAATTCCTATTTGAACAAAAATATTTATAACAGCTCTTTCTGTGGTGGCAACGAATTGAAAGTTTAGAGGATGCCCATCAATTGGGGAATGGTTAAACAAGCTGTGGTATATGACTGTGGTGAAATACTATTATGTTGTAAGAAATGATAAGGGGAATGGTTTCAGAGAAACCTGGGAAGACTTATATGAACCGATGCAAAGTGAAGTGAACAGAATGAGAACACTGTACACAGTAACAACAATAATGTAACAATTATCAATTGCAAAAGATTTAGTTAATCTGATCAAGACAATGATCCAAGACAATTCCAAAGGATTCAGCATGAAAAATGCTATCCACCTCCAGAGAGAACTGATGAACTCTGAATGTAAACTGAAGTATGTTTTTTTAACTTCCTTTATTTTTATTGTTTTACTTTGTGTTTTCTCTTGCAACATGGCTAATATGAAAATATGTTTTGTACGATCTCACATATATAATCGAAATCAAATTAGTTGCCTTCCTAAGGAGGGAGGGGGAGGGCAGAAAGTTGGGAGAGAATTTGGAGTTCAATTTTTTTTTGATCTATTCTTTTATGGGATTTCCCCCCTTCTCTATATAAAGAACAACTAATTTTTATTCCATTCTTTATTCCTTTTTTTTTTTTGGTAAATAGTACTTTATTTTTCCAGTTACATGTAAAGATAGTTGTCAACATTCATTTTTTATAAGATTTTGAGTTCCAAATTTTTCTCCCTTCCTCCTCCCCCCAAGATGGCAAGCAATCTGATATAGGTTAGTTATGTTGTGAAAGAAGAAATAGAGCAAAAAGCAAAACACACAGACATACACACACACACACACACACACACACACACACAAAACCAAAAACAAAAAAATGTGAAAATAGTATGCTTTGAACTGCATTCAGACTCCATAGTTCTTTCTCTGGATGTAGATAGCACTTTCCATCATGGCACTCAAAATTTTAAAAAATGATTATTAAAAATTTTCATATAATTGGGAACTATTTAATGAAATAATTAATATATATTTTTTAAAGTACAAAAGGAGACAGAGGTGAATGCTGAAATCTAGTAAGTGTCATTATGGACAGAACCTGGCCACACTCTGTCTACAGCTGAATGCTTCTTTTCTGGGACTGCGTTGCAACATGGCAGGGTATGTGGAAAAAGGAGTGGAACAAGGGATACAGAAGAGTGAGAGGTATCAAGGGCTAGCAATCAGGTGATTGCTAGTGATCCTGGTAGTCTCAGGAAGAGAAGAGCCTACAGGGGAGTGGGTGAGAGAAGTGTGGGAAAGATGGAAAGGGGAGAAAGGAGGTCTTAATTTGGAGGTAGGATGGGGTTCCAGTAATGAATAGTTCTATGGGTGAAGGGAGATGAGGACTTTATACTGCATGAGGCTGGGGGATCTAGTGCCTGAAACATCTACTTGTCCTGGGAGGAAAGGGGTTGAAACCCCTAGGGGCAACTGACACCTGGAAGAGTGAAAGAACATGGACACAGAGAAGAGATTTCCAGGCAAGTGTAGACAAATAAAAAGTTAAGAGAAGGTATAGATCATTGAAGAGGCAGGAGGCGATGTCCTACCATGAGACAGCATCCTCTCTGCAACTTGCCATAATAGGTATTATTCTGAAAGTAAGGCACAAGGGAAAGGGGAAATCCATGGGGTAAGCCCTACTAGGCAGTGGCAGAAAGCACCTAGAAGGTAATGCCTGGAATGGATAACTTGGCGATTACATGAAGAACATAGAGGAAAAAAAGAGAGAGACCAGATAATTATAGGAGTCATGAATCAGAAAATGAGGGTCTACAGTAAACAGAAAGATAAGATGGATAATGAAGAGAGTGAAATAAATCCTTTTTGGAAAGAAGTGCAAAAAATGAAATAAAAAAACTAATGAATAGCACTGGCTAAAAGGGATTGGGGAGGAGAGGAAGAGAGAATCTGCTTCACTGAGAGTAAAAAGAAGGTGAGGAAATATGTAAATAGATAAAAATAGGAGAAAGATTAATAAACAAAACCCTAAAGGGAAAATAACAAGTGAGAAGAGGGGTCAATAAGGAGAGAAAGAGAGCCGGTGAGAACAAAGACACCTTTAAAACAAAGCAAACAATGGAACATAATGCTGTATTTATGGCAAAACAGGGGCAAAAATCATAACCTGAAAAAAAACCCCAATTTTAGAGATAGGTGGTAGAAAATATAAACCCAATTCTCCCAACTTTAAATGTGAATGGATTAAATAATACAATAAAATGTAAAAGAGTAACAGATTGGGTAAGAAAACAAAAGCCAATAATCTGTTGTTTACAAGAAACACATTTTAAAATCAAAGACATACACAAAATAAAACTGAGGGAAAGAAAAACATTTACTATGCATCAAATAAATCCAAAAAAAAAGCAGGGGTTGTCATTATCCTATCAGGCAAAGCAAAAATAAATATTCAAAAAATAAAAAGGGATAAACAACAAAACTATATTATACTGAAAGGAACCATAGACAACAAATCAATATCAGTAATAAACTGCTATGCTCCAAACACATTAGCATCCCAATTCATAAAGGAAACATCACTCGAGCTTCAAGAAGACATAGATAATAAAACAATAGTGACAGAAGACTTCAATACTCCTCTATCAGTTTTGTATGCATCAAATAGAAAGATAAACAAGAGAGAAAATATGGAACTGAACAAATTTTTGGAGAAATTAGAGTTAAAAAACTTATGGTATCCTCTAACTGGGGCAGTGAAAGAATTTACATATTCCTCTGCATTACAGAGAACTTCTACCAAAATTTACCAAAATTACAAAGATATTGCAAATAAATATAAAAAGACAGAAATAATCATACATACTTTACAGACTATAATACAATAAGAATAGAAATTGGTTCAGGGACATAAACAGATAAGAAAGACCCAAATGGAGACTTAAAAATGAATTCTTAAATAATGAATGGGTCTAAAGTCAAATCATAGAAACAATCAATAACTTTGTAAAAGAAAATTATAATGATATTGTAACATACCAATATTTATGGGATGTAGCTAAAGCAGGCCTCAGGGGGGAATTAAATTCTCATAATATGCATTAATGAAATAGAAAAGAGAAGATTATTGAACTGAGTATGCATTTAAAAATGAGAAAGTAAACAAACCTAAAATAAGCACAGAAGAGGAGATATTAAAAAACAGAAAGGAAATAGATAAACTGGAAAGAAAAAAAACATGGAAATGATTAATAAAACTAAAATCCATTCTTTGAAAAAACTATTAAAATTGATAAGCCCTTAACTAATTTAATTAAAAAGAAAAGAACAGAATATCAAATCAATAAAACAGCAAATGAGCAAGGTAAAATCACGGCAAAATCATAAAAAATAAAAAGAATAATCTTAATATTATGCACAATTTTGTTCTAACAAAACTGAGAGCACCAAATAGAATACCACCAAAAATGTAAAATATCCAAAACTATCAGAAGACCAGAAAGACATCTTAAATAACCCTATCTCAAAAAAGGAATCATATCTAGCTGCAAAGGAAATACCAACGGAGGGGAAAATATATCCTAAACCTGATGGATTCATGGGAGAATTCTATTGAACTTTTAAAGAACACTTAGTACCCATACTTCGCAAATTATTCTCAAAAAATGAGAAAGAACCTTACTAGAATCATTTTATAAGACAAACATAGTCCTACTACCCAAACCAGATAAATATAAAACACAGAAAGAAAACCATAGGCCAACATCATTCATGAGCATTAACTGAAAATTTTTAAACAAAATATTATCAAACAGATTAAAAGAATTTATTGAAGAAATCATTCATTATGATCAGGTGGGATTCATAACAAAAATACAAGGATACTTCAACATTAGGAAAATAACCACTATAGCTTATCATATTAAAACTTCAAATATTCCAAACTACATAATCATTTATGTAATGCAAAAAAAGTCATTGACAAAGTACAACATTCTTTTTGCTAAAACCCCTACAAAATATAGACATTAAAAAAAAAACCTTTTAAATACATACACAATCAAGCATCATATGCAATAGAGATATACCAGAATATTTTCCATTAAATACAGGAGTGAAGCAAGGATGTTCACTCTCCCCACTATTATTTGAAATAGTACTGGAAATGTTAGCAATAGCAATGACAAGAGAAAGAAAATTTTAACATAAAAATAGGCAAAAAGCAGATAAAACTGTATCTCTGCTGATGATGTGATGTCTTAATTTGGAAAATCTCAGGAAATCAACAAAGATTAGGAGGCAATTAATATTTGAGTCAATTAATAGCTTCATCAAATTCAGGCTACAAAATAAATCCTGAAAAGTTAACTTCATTTCTATAAGATAGCAACAAAACAGAAGAAGCAATAATAGAAAGGGAAATCTCATTCCAAATGGCTACAAAGTACATAAAATATCTGGAGATCAACCTCCCACAGCACACAAAAGATTTGTATAGGTTCAATGACAGGGCACTCTTTAAAGAATTGAAGAGTAACCTAAAAAATGCAGAGTATTCAGTTCTTATGACTACTAGACCATGTCAACATAATGAAAATGACAACACTACCAAAATTAATTGATACTTTTAATGCTATACCAATCAAATCACTAACATAGTACTTAACAGAGATTGATAAAATACATAACAGAATTCATTTGGAAAAATAAAAGATCCAAAATATCATGGAAAATGTTGAAAAGAAGTAAGTATGAAGTGAAAATAGTACTTCCAGACCTCAAACTATTTCATAAAACAACAGTCATCAAAATCATCTTGCATGGCTTACAGCAGAATAGAAAGATAGATCAATGAAAAAAACTAGACAAGGGAGATTCAGAAACAATAGAACTCAAGAACCCAGTGTTTGATAAAGTAGAAAACATATGTTACCTAAGGGAAAATGCCTTATTTGATAAAACCTGCTGGGAAAACTGGAAAGCAGTCTGGCAGAAATTAGGCTTAGACCATCACCCCACACTCTACTCCACAACACATTCTAAATGGATACTTGATCTTAATATAAAAGATCATACTATAAAAACTTACAAGAGAAACAGAACATGTGCCTCTCACAGTTATGGGCAAGATATATATTCTTAATTAAACAAGAGATAAAGCCAATTACAATAGATGAAACAGATAACTTTGATTACTTGAAATTGAAAAGCTTCTGCATGACAAAAATGCATCTAGGATAAGAAGGGAGGTTTTTGGAAGGGAAAAAAATCTTTTAATCAAACTTCTCTGATAAAGGTTTATACCCAAGATATATAAACAATTAATAAATATGTATACTAGTAGCCATTCCCCAGTAGATGAATGGCTAAATGATATGAATAAACAGTTCTCAAGAGAACTACAAAGCCTTCACAACCATATGAAAAAAATACTCCAAATCACTAATAATAAGAGAAATATGAATCAAAACTACTCTGAGATCTCACCATATACCTGCAAATTGGCAAAAATTGGCCAAAAAATGAAAAAAAGCAATGTGGAAGGAGGTGTGGGAAGATGCAAACTAATACATTGTTGGTAGAGCTGTGAAATGGCAAAACCACTTTGGAAAACAATTTGGAATTATGCAAATAAAGTACCTAAAATGCCATACCTTTTGAACCAGATACTCTATTACTTGGCTTATTACCCAAGAAAACCACTGGTAATAAAAAAAAAAAACCCATGTACTCCAAAATATTTATAACCACTTTTTTTTGTGATAGTTAAGAATTGGAAACAAAGTAGCTGTCCACTTGGGGAATGGTTAAACAAATTTTAGTATAAAGGTATAATGAAATACTATGGTGCTACGAGAAATGATGTGCATGAATACTGCGACGTATGGAAAAATATATATGGATGATGAAAAGTGAAGTAAGCAGAGGCAAGAAAACAATATATGCAGAAACTACAGCAATTTAAATAAACAACACACCAAAAAATTAAAAGTAAATATAACAAAATTATAAAGATCAAGTAGGACTAAATTGGAAATATATGAGAAGACATCTCAAATGGGAGGTCCACAGGTATTAAACTTTGCACATGTTTAAGACTTTCTCAATGAATTGATCAGTTGTATTGACTTTTTTTTCTCTCTGTATAAGAATATTATTTGTCTTGGGATGGCTCCCAGGAAGAGAAAGGGGAAGGGATACACAGGATACCATGGTGATGTAAGAAACAGGAAAAAAAATCAATAATTTTTTAATGTTCCTAAATTCTTTAAGAATTGATGTTACTCCTAGGCTTATGGTTCCCAAACTGTGCCACACCCTGGGAGGCCCCAGGGCACTCCAAGTCATGGCTCATGATATTTTAAATTTTCAAGGGAAACTCAGCAATACTTGGCATCTGTCAGATACTGCATGAAAGGCTAGTTCTAGGTAGTTCACAGTTTTAAAGTTAGAGCATGCTGTATTCCTTTTGATGATATTGGTGATGTTCATATGTTTTTGTTTGTTTATACTTTTGGCTATGGCAGTACTTTTTCTTTTTAAAATTATTTATTTGTTTTTACCATTATTTTCTTTTTAAATTTTGAGTTCCAAATTTTCTTCCTTCCTCCCACACCCTTCCATGCCTATTGAGAAGGCAAGCAATATGATATCAATTATACATGTGAAATCATGCAAAATTTGTTTCCACATTAGCCATATTTTTAAAAAGCAAGAAAAATAAAGAAAGTGAGAAAATTATACTTCGGTATGCATTCAGAGTTCATCCGTTCTTTCTCTGGAGGTAGATAGCATTTTTTCATCATAAGTCCTTTGGAATTGTCTTGGATCATTGTATTGATCAGAGTATCCAAGTCTTTTACAGTAGATCTTCATTACAATACTGCTGTTACTGTGTGCAATGATCCTGGCTCTTCTCACTTCATTCTATATCAGTTCATGTAGTTCTTACCATGTTTTTCTGAAACTACCACCCTCAACATTTCTTACAGCAAATAGTACTCCATCACAACCATATGCTATAACTTGCTCAGTCATTCCCCAATTAATGAGCATTCCCAAGATGTCCAATTCTTTGCCGCCACTAAAAGAGTTGCTATAAGTATTTTGTACATGGGGTAATTTTTCTTTTTCCGTGATCTTTTTGGGATATGGACCTAGTATTTATGGGTCAAAGGATATGCACAGTTTTATAGCCCTTTGAACATAGTTCCAAATTCTATTCCAGAATGGTTGGGCCAGTGGTGGATTTGGGCTCCACCAGCAGCTCATTAGTGTACCTATTTTCCTTCCAGCATTTATCATTTCTGAGAGGTGTGAGGTGGTGCTTCAGAGTTTTTTTATTTGCATTTGTCTAATCAATAGTGATTTAGAGCATTTTTCATATCACTATAGATAGCTTTGATTTCTCCTTCTGAAAACAGTCTGTTCATATCCTTTAACTTTTATCAATTGGAGAATGATTCTCATTTTTTACAAATTTTACTCAGTTCTATACTCAGTATATATTTGAGAAATGAGATCTTTATCAGAGAAATTTACTGTGAAAACTTTTGGTATTACTTCATTGTCTATAGTACATTTTAGAATAATGTTGTTTCTATGATTATCTCTTTGAATTAGGTCTATTTTTGCTTTTGCTTTGTCTGAGATCAGGATTGCTACCCTTGCTTGTCTTACTTTAGCTGAAGTGTATTAGACTTTGCTTCAGCCCTTTATTTTAACTCTGTAGGTGTCTTTCTGTTTTAAATGTGTCTCTTGTAAACAACATATTGTTGGGTTCTGGTTTCTAATCCATTTTGCTATCTGCTTCCATTTTATGGGTGAGCCCATCCTATTCACATTCACAATTGTGTACTTATGTATACTAACTATGTATTTCTCTCCATTTCATTTTCTTCTGTTTCTTCCTCTGTCTCTCTTTTTACCCTATTTTTCTTCAAAAGTCCATTTTGTGGGGTGGAGGCAAGATGGAAGAATAAAAGCAGGGATGTGCTTGAGCTCTCCATTAAACCCCTCCAAATGCCTGTAAAAATGACTCTAAACAAATTCTAGAGCAACAGAACCCACATGTGTCATCTTGCCATTTAAGAATGTAAACAATTCAACTCCATTATATCCCTTATGATTACTCTTTCATGTTTACTTTTTTATGCTTCTCTTGAGTCTTCTGTTTGAATATCAAAATTTCTATTCAACTTCAGTTTTTTTTTCATCAGGAATGTTTGAAAGTCCTTTATTTTATTAAATATCTATTTTCCCCTGAAGAATTACACTTAGTTTTGTTGAGAAGTTATTCTTGGTTGTAATCTTAGATCCTTTGCCTTCCAGAATATCACATTCCAAGCTCTCTGATTCTTTAATGTGGAAGCTGTCAAATCTTGTGTGATCCTGACTGTGATTCCACAGTATTTAAATTGTTTCTTTCTGGCTGATTGAAGTCTTTTCTCTTTGACCTGGAAGTTCTAGAATTTGACTATAATATTCCTTGGGAGTTTTCATTTTGGGATCTCTTTAGGGAGGTGATCAGTGGATTCTATCAATGGTAGTAACTTCTTGAATTTTCTCATTTGCAATGTCTTGTCTTTGCAAAACTGAGCTTGCAGTGGTTGCTGTGGTAAAAAGCAAATGCTGTGTGAAAATATATGGAATAGGAAATGAGAATGGTAGTGTTGATTCTAAGGTTTGTGCAGTTGTACAATGCCCAACAGGTGCACACATCCCATTAGTGAGAAATTGTGCTCACTTAAGAGTGAAATAAAAATATTTTTTCTCCTTCAACTTATTAATATTATTTTTTCCAAACAGCTACTAAGTTGTTGGAACATAAATACTAATTAAGTTGCTTTCATATTATAACTTAATAAAAGAACTAATGGTCATTTCTTTTTGTCTGAGGTTACCATGAAACAATTTACTGAGACACTGAGGGTGCTATGACACAAGAAAATGTGAGAAGTTCTATTCTACACAATTGTGAGCAAGAATTCTGTCTCAGATAATAGTCCAGTTCCAATGCCATTTATAGGTTGATTTCTCATGGACGCTTTTAAATCTGTACTTACAACATAGGGATTTGTCATCTGTTATATAATGAAGAGATCAAGCTACCTTGGTTGTCATATTTTCTTTAGTAATCTATATTACTACTTAAGGAAAAACTGTCTGTAATTTCTGGTGGCTATAGGAAAAAGGTCCTAGGCAGGCCCTGAGCAGAACCCAACAAATGAGTAGCCTGGGGTCTCCCTCTGTTACAGCAGAAGAAAGACCTCAAGCAGCATTCAAGCAGCCTGGGCTCAAATCACAGCAGGAGATAATGCCAAAAAATTCCTGGAGAAGGTGAGGCATAGTCATAATCAACGAATTCAGAACCAAGTAGAGACTGACCCCACTCTCCAGGGGGTACAGAAGCAGAGTTTGAACAAATCACAAACCCTCAGCTGGACACTGAAGCTGGTGATAAGAGTAAATCAAAGACAAGACCAAAAACCATTAAGATATACCTTGGTTTGAGGGATGTGCAAAGGGTAAAACCAAAAGGAGTCCACAAGAGCAAGAAAATCATCAGAGAAAAAAATTTCCTCGAACAAAGCCTGTAAGAATATCTAGAATAAATGAAATATGCAATTAAAAATTGGAAAGGATTGATATTTAAAACAGTTTGAGGAAATCTATCCTAAGAACCAAATGTCTTACAAATTAGAATGGGGCAAACTAAAATTAATGACTCAATGCAAGGACAAGAATTATTTGAACAAAATCAAAAGACTAAGAACAATAAAAGAAAAAAGTAAACAATATAATATAAAAAAAAAACTGACCTGGAAAAAAGATCAAGGAAAGATGATCTAAGAATCATTCAAATACTTGAAATTATGAAAGAGAACTTCTCAGAACTGTTAGAACCAGATGGCAAAGTGAAAATAAAAAGAATAATAATTTCCTGTGAAAAAACATCCAAAATGAAAACTTCCAGGAATGTAATAACCAAAATCTAAAACTTCCTCAATCAAAGAAAAAAATGTATATATATACATATATATATACACATATATACACACACATGTGCATACGTACATACATATGCAATACCTATATACATATACTATATTTACTTACATACATACATACATATATCTAGCAGGCAAAAAGAAAGAATCCAAGTACTATGGAGCCACAGTCAGAATCACATAAAACTTGACAGTTATCACTATAAAGAAGATTAGAGCTTGGGATATGATATTCCAAAAAGGAAAAAAAAATGAAGACTTAATAATTATGAATAACATGGTTGACAAAACTAAGTATCATCCTGAGGGAAGAAGAAAAAGGGGTGGACAGTTAATGAGACAGAGAATTTCTGAGTATTTCCAATGAGAAGGTGGGAGCTAAGTAGACATTTTGAAATAGAATTATTGGAGTCAAGAGAAAGGTAGAAAGGTAGAAAGGAACACACATTTGTTCAATTAGAAGGGACTTTGCAAAGTTGAATTGTTTGTATGTTAACAGAAGATAATAAAGAAGTGTCTTCTTAGAAGTCTAATACCTTCTAGGGGCAGAGCCAAGACAGTGGAGGGAAAGCAGTGACTTGCTTCAGCTCTCCCCCCGAACCCTTCCAAATACCTATAAAAAGTGACTCTAAACAAATTCTAAAGCAGCAGAACCCACAAAAAGACAGAGTGAAACAAATTTCCAGCCAAACACAGCCTGGATAGTTGATTGGGAAGGTACATTGCCCCGGGCGGAGGGAGGAGCACAGTTTGGCATGGGTGTGCTGGCCACAGCAACCCTGGAACAGGCCTCAGAGGGCTGAATTGCAGGCAGCTGTGGCAGTTTCCAGACTTCTGAACCCCTGAATGCCAAAGACACTTAGAAGGTCAGTGGGAAAAGTTTGTGACTGCAGTGAGAGAAGGAGCTAGGTCTCAGCCACCCCCAGGGCCGCAGCTGTTTCCTGAGCTTCTGGTCCACAGACTGAGGGGGAATCAAGTGGCTGATCAGAGGGGAATTGCAGGGTTCTCTTTGCCAGTGTTAAGGCAAGAATCTCTTGCTTTACCAGTGCTTGGATCTGAGTCACAGTTCTGAGGGGCGGTCCTGGGGTGAGGAGGAGTGCTGGTGTGGTGAAGCTTGTTGTGGCGGTGGAGAGAAAACACCTTGCCCCTTATCATAGCACCTTGGAAGAACTGAAAATTTTCAGATCCCTAGAAGTATCTCTGAAAACATCTGTACAAACCCCTGTAGCTTGGGACAGTACATTCTCCACATTGGAAGCAGACTTTTACCTTCACAAAGAGTTTAAAACTCAAGTAATTGGCAGGATCATGAGTAAGCAGCACAAAAAGAGTCAGACTATATTATCTTATTTTGGTGACAAAAAACATCAAAACATACAACCAGAAGAAGACAACGAAGCCAAAGCTCCTACATCCAAAGCCTCCAAGAACAATATGAATCAGCCCCAGACCTTGGAAGAGCTCAAAAGTGATTTTGAAAAGCAAGTAAGAGAAGTAGAGGAAAAACTGAGAGCTTTGCAAGAAAATCACAAAAAGCAAGTCAACAGCTTGCTAAAGGAGACCCAAAAAAAAATACTGAAGAAAATAACACCTTAATAAATAGCCTAACCCAAATGGCAAAAGAGATGCAAAAAGCCAATGAGGAGAATGCCCTAAAGTGCAAAATTGGCCAAATGGAAAAGGAAGTCCAAAACCTTACTGAAGAATATACTTCCTTAAAAATTAGAATAGAGCAATTGGAAGCTAGTGACTTTATGAGAAATCAAGACACTGTAAAACAAATCCAAAAGAATGAAAAATTAGAAAACAATGTGAAATATCTCATTGGAAAAACAACTGACCTGGAAAATAGATCCAGGAGAGAGAATTTAAAAATTATTGGACTATCTGAAAGCCATGATCAAACAAAGAGCCTAGACATCATCTTTCAAGAGATTGTCCAGGAAAACTGCTCTGATATTTTAGAACCAGAGGGCAAAATAGAAATTGAAAGAATCCACTGATCTCCTCCTGAAAGAGATCCCCAAAGGAAAACTCCTAGGAATATTGTAGCCAAATTCCAGAGTCCCCAGGTCAAGGAGAAAATATTACAACTAGCCAGAAAGAAGCAATTCGAGTATTGTGGAAACACAATCAGGATAACACAAGATTTAACTACTTCTACATTAAGGGATTGCAGGGCATGGAATATAATATTCCGGAAGGCAAGGGAGATAGGATTACAACCAAGAATCACCTACCCAGCAAAACTGAGTATAATTCTTCAGGGGAAAAAATGGTCATTCAGTGAAATAGAGGACTTTCAAGCATTCTTGATGAAAAGACCAGAGCTGAACAGAAAATTTGATTTTCAAATGCAAGACTCAAGTGGAACATGAAGAGGTAAACAGGAAAGAGAAACTCAGAAGAGATTTACTATGGTTGAACTGTTTACATTCCTGCATGGAAAGATGATATTTGTAACTCATGAGACCTTTGTCAGTATTAGGGTAGTTGGAGGGGAAAAAATTATATGTATGTATATATAGATATAGATAGATAGAGGGCACAGGGTGAGTTGAAAATGAAGGAGTTATATTTGGAGAATAAAATTAAGGGGTGAGAGAGGATTATACTAGGAGAAGGAGAAAGGGAGAAGTAGAATGGGGTAAATTATCTCACAAAAAAAAAACAGAAAAGAAAAGGCTCTTACAGTGGAGGGGAAATGGGGAAGGTGAGAGGGAATGAGTGAATCTTATTCTCATAGGATTTGACTTAAGGAGGGAATAACATACACACTCAATTGGGTATGGAAATCTGTCTTACCCTACAGGAAAATGGGGGGGGGCGGAGGGGATAAGAGAGTAGGGGGATGATAGAGAGGAGGGCAGATTGGGAAAGGGGGTAATCAGAAGCAAGTACTTCTGAGGAGGGACAGGGTCAAAAGAAAGAATAGAATAAATGGGGGGGTGGGATAGGATTAAGGGAAATAAAGTTAGTTTTTCACAGCATGTCTACTATGGAAATGTTTTGCATAACTGCACATATACAACCTATATTTAGTTGCTTGCCTTATCTATGAGGGTGGGTGGGGAGGGAGGAAGGGAGAAAATTTGGAACCCAAAGTTTTAAAAACACGTGTTTAAAAAAAATGTTTTCACATGGAACTGGGAAATAAGAAATACAGGAAATGGGGTACAGAAATCCATCCTGACCTACAAGAAAATTAAAGGGGAAGGGGATAAGAGGGGGGGAGAGATAGAAGGGAAGGCAGACTAGGGGAAGGGGTATTTAGAATGCATGCCATCTTGGGGTGGGGGAGGGGCAAGATGGGGTGAAAATTTGGAACTCAAAATCTTGTGGAAGTAAATGTTGAAAACAAAAATTTTTTTAAAATTACCATAAAAAAGAATTCTAATATCTTCAAGGATCATAGAAAACATTAAGGAAGAGAGATGACTTGGGTATGGTTTTATTCTGGTTTAATGGTCACAAGACATAAATGGAAGAAATATGGCACTAAAGTGGGGGAGGCAAAGAGGAGGAAGTGGAAGGAAGTTGTTGTCTTACACATAACAGAGGGAATAAGATGAAAAGTATTCAAACACATAGAGGATGATAGGTATCCTATAACCCTCACCTTCATCTGAATGGGACAAAGAAAGGTTGAACATAATCACACACACACACACACACACACACACACACACACGTATTGGTACAAAAATATATTAAACTCAAAAAGAAAATAGTAGGGGACTTGGAGATAGGAGAGGAAGAGGGAGGTCAAGATAGATAAAGGAACATGGATAAACAAAGCAAACTTTAGCAACAGAGAAGAAAGTAGTAAGGGAGTAATAAAAAAAATAAAGGAAGACAATAACAATCTGAGATCAGAGGCAATGAGAATAGAAAAGGGGTAATAGAGTAGAAACAGGTGGCTTCATTTATAGATCATAAGTGTTAGACAAATAACCTTTCTTTTATTCCCCAACACCTTTTTATTTGTAATGGGTAGTGAAAGGGGAAAGAAAGGGGAAAGTACAAGAGGAAAGGATGGAGGGAAATAAACAATTAATAGTCATAACCATGAACGCAAATGAGATGAACTCATCTATAAATCAGAAAAGGATAATGAAATGGATTAGAAGGCAGACTCCAACAACATGTTGTTTACAAGAAACACTTGAGACATAAAGAGTCACATAGAGCTAAAATGAGGGGTCTAGAATGAAATCTATTGTGCTTCAACCGAATTTTAAAAAATCAAACACTGTAATCTTGATTTCAGACTAGGCTTCAGTAAATACAGACACAATTAGAATAAATTAAAAAGAAAACAATATTATATTTTAAGGTACCATAGATAATGGATCAATATTTAATGTTTACCCAAGAGTATAGTATCTAAATACTAGAAGAAAAATTAATTGAATTGCAAGGAGAAGCCGACATTAAAACTACAATGGGGAGCCTCAACATATCCCTTACTAACAGACAAATCTAGAATTTGGTTATAATATTCTTGAAAGTTTTCATTTTGGGATTGCTTTAAAGAGGTGATCAAAGAAATTGACAACAATGAGGTAATTTAGCCAAATTTATGGGATGCAGCTAAAGTTGTCATTAGTGGAAAATTTAGATCTCTAAATGCTTTCATCCACCAAAGAGAGAGAATAAATCAATTAAATGAGTATGCAACTAAAAAAAAAATAGGACAACAAAGAAAAAACCAACTGAACAACAAATTAGAAATTTTGAAAATCAAAGAAGAATAAAATTGAAAGCAAAAAATCCAATTGATAATAAAAATAAGCTTTTCAAAAAATTTAAATAAAATACATGAAATTAACTTATATGATCAGAAATAGGGAAAAACAAATTATTCATTTCAAAATGAGAAGGGAGAACTCATAACTGAAGAGGAAATAAAAGAAATTATCTGAAAAGTATTTTACCAAATTATATGCTAATGAAACTAATAACTTAAAGGAAATGGATGAATTCTTACAAAAATATAAAATACACAGGTTAACAGAAGAAATAGATGACATAAATAAGTCAATATGATAAAAATAAATTCAATATATCCTTAGCTAAACAACTTATAACTGAATTCTCCTTCCTTTACAAAAAAAGCCTCGAAGACCATATAGATTTACAAGTGAATTCTATCAAACATTCAAAGAAAAATTAATTCCTGTATTATATAATTTTGCAAAAATAGGAAAAAAAGGAATCTTTATGTGATACAAACATGGTCTTAATATTCAAATCAGGAAGAGGCTAAGCAGAGAAAGAAAACTATAGAGCAATATCCCTCATTAACCTTTACACATAAATTTTAAAGAAAATATGATCTAAAAGACCACAATAATATTTTTAAAATTATACATTATGACTAGATTGGATTTATACTAGGAATGCAGAGTTGGTTTCATATAAGGAAGAATATAAACATGTCAAACCAAATTAATAATTATTACATCAATAATTGCTGAAAAAAACTTTTGATAAAATCTAGCATCTATTCCTGTTCAAAACACAATAAAGCCTAGAAATGAGTGGACTTTTTTTTTAGGCAATTGGGGTTAAGTGACTTGCCCAGGATCACACAGCTAGTAAGTGTCAAGTGTTTGGTCTCAGGCTGGATTTGAACTCAGATCCTCCTGATGTCAGGGTTGGTGCTCTATCCACTGTACCACCTAGCTGCCCCGAGTGGACATTTCCTTAGAGCAAATACTATCTCTCTAAAAACAATCAAAAATATTATATGTAATAGGAAAAAAGTTATAGGCCTTTCTAGAAAGATGAGAGGTGAAGTGAGGAAGTCAATTATTACCAGTTGTTATTGTCTTTCATATTCAAAGAGAATCAAAATGATATTGCAATGTCAGGGTCAATATACAGTATGTCCAACTATGGCTGTTCAACCAATAATAGATAAAAGACTCTCTCAAAAGTTGGGCACAAATAGTCCATATGAACATTTGGGATAAAGATGTCTCTAAATTTGTGTATCTCGTGTTTCTTTTAAGCTACTGCAATTCTGCTTTACTCATACAGTATAGTGCCTTCTTTAATACAAGTACGTCATGCTGAATGGTCCTGTGCCAGTGTCTCCCATGTCTCACAATCAATACCAAAGTTTTTCAGAGACCTTGAAAGTATCCTTGTATTTCTTCAGATTTCCATGTGAGCACTTGCCTTATGTGAGTTCACCATTAAATAATCTTTGAGGCAAACATACATTTAACATTTGAGTACATGTATTTTCTATGCAAGATAATTTGGAGATGCATTCAACTGAATTAATGTCATTTAATTGCAATAAGTTTTGTTTTATATTTTAAATATATGGCATTGTGTTTCTAAATTTTCTTCTATTGTGAAATTTGGGAAACCATTGTATCAGAAATATTGTTAGAAAAATAACTTCTCTTTAATCTGTATGTTGTTAGATTATGAATTAATCTGTTAAAAGATTGTGGTAAAAATGTTTGAAAACTGTTAAATGTTTAATGGGAGTTTAATGGGAGAAAATACATGGGCCTATCAGAGTTGCACTCTCTGCAGAAGAGTTTGAATGCTTGGCAGTTTAGTTCAAGAAGGAATCTTAATGTCAATACTTTATCTTGCCAGGTGATAGTCAGAATCTTCCTAAGACAATTCAAGTGGAAACTTCAATTTTCTGGCAGTGCTGGTAGACTGTCAGGTTTCACAGGCATATGACAATGAGGTCAGAACAACAGCTCTGTAGACCTTCATTTTGGTAGGAAGCCTAATACCTCTTCTCTCCCACATTTTCTTTTGGAGCCTCTCAAATGCTGAACTAACTTTGGCAAAGTGTGCATCAAACTTATCATCTGTGTGTATATCTCTGGAAAGTGTAATGCCAAGGTCAGTGGACTTATTCACAGTATTCAAAATTTCTCCATTTTCTGTAACTGATGGTCTCACATATGGATGATGTGGTGCTCACTGGTAGAGAATCTCTGTTTTCTTTGTTTTAATTGTCAGGTCAAAATTAGCACAAACAGCAGAGAACTGATCCATATTCTGTTGCATCTTTGCCTTAGAGGCTACATTGAGTGTATGATCATCTGCAAACAAAAAGTTGCATACCAACTCTCCCACCACTTTAGTTATGGCTTGCACAGTCTTTTCAAGTAAAAAAAAATTCACTGTCAGTGTGGTAGCTGATTTTGATGTCTTTAGCTGAGTGCCACACTGATTTTTCAAACTGTTAATACTTTAGAATTTTCTGCAAACCTGATAAGATCTTATGACCTTGCCCAAGTAGAAAGCCCCAAGGAACCTCACAGACTTAAGGGGTCTATACCACTCTTCTCCCAACAGGAAGTTATTAGTATTATTATTATTATCTACATTAAAGCAAATATACTCCCATTAAACATTTAACAGTTTTCAAACATTTTTACCACAATCTTTTAACAGATTAATTCATAATCTAACAACCACATTAAAGAGAAGTTATTTTTCTAACAGTATTTCTGATACAATGGTTTCCCAAATTTCACAATAGAAGAAAATTTAGAAACACAATATCATATATTTAAAATATAAAACAAAATTTATTGCCAATTAAATGACATTAATTCAGTTGAATGCATTTCCAAATTATCTTGCATAGAAAATACATCTCTAAAGTGATCTGAGACTTGAAGAACTCAACTGCATATGAAGAAGCTAGACAAAGAATTTACCCTCCCACAGTGACCTAATCCTTATCTTTGTTCCTAGCTAGTTGATCAACAACCATTTACTAAACACCTCGAGGTACAGTCATTCTGCTAAGCACTGTGGTTGCAAAAGAGTGAAACAACAACCCCTGACTTCTAGGAATATAAATTATAATGAGGAAAATAACATGTAAACAACTAGATATATAGAAGACATATACAGAGTAGATGGAAGGTAAGAGGGAGAGGCACTAACAGCTGGAAGAACAGGGAAAGGACTCCTGTGGAAGGTAGGAGTCAATCTTGAAGATAGCCAGGGAAAAATAAGAGGCACCGAGATCAGAGTGCAGAGCATTTTAGGCCTAGGTCTTGGCCAATGCAAAGGAACAGAGATAGGATATGGAGTGTAGGGTTCCAGAAACTGCTAAATCTTTGAGTGTATTAAGAAAAGTAGGAAAGGTAAGAAAGTAAGAAAAGGTAGGAAAGGGCTAGGTTAAGAAGAGCTTTAAATGCAGAACAATGGACTTTATATTTGGTGCTAGAGTGGGAGCTACTGGAACTAATGGGGAGGGGAGGAGAGGGGGATGTCAGAAATGGCCAGACCTACGCTTTAAAAAAATTACCCTGGAGCTGAGTGGAGCATGGATTGATGTGGTGAGAGACTTGAGAAGCAAGAGATGATTCAGAAGGTTTTTGTTAATAGTCTAGGTGAGATATGATGAGGGCCTGAAATTGGGTAGCAGCTATATGAGTGTAGAAGGTGGAACTTGTATAAAATATGTTGTGGAGGTATAAATAATAAGATATGGTAACAGATTGGATATATGGGGTGAATTCAAATAGGGAGGTTATAAGCCTGGGTGACTGGGATGATGTTGATATCCTTAACAGTAATAAGAAATTTTGAAAAGGGGAAGATTTGAGGGTAAAGATAATGAGACTATTTTAGAAATGTTGAGTTTCAGATGTCTTTGGGATATACAATTTGAGATATCCAAGAGGTAGTTAGTGACATGTGACCCTAGCTCAGAAGAGATATTAGGGCTAGATAGATAGATCTGGGAATCATCTGCATAGAGAAAATAATTGAACCTATGAGAGCTGATGAGATCACCAAGAGAGGTAGTATAAAATAAAAAAAGAAGAGGGCCCAGGACTTAGCCTTGGGGGACATCTATGTCTATTGGGTAAGACATGGATTAGGAACTAGCAAGGATATTGAAAAGAAGTGATTAGACAAATAGGAGAAGAATCAAGAGAGAACAGGAACATGAAAGCTCAGAAAGAAGAGAATACCCAGGAGGAGAGGTTGCTGAACCTTGCCAAATGCTGCAGAGTGGTCAAGAAGGATAAGAGTTAATAAAAGTTTATTAGATTTGGCATTTTGGAATAAAAATAATAATGCTGGTTTACATAAAGCCTCTGGCATCATGGTAGACTCAATATGGAGAAACACTACTGAGAAGTTATACATTAATTGCACTATAGCCAGAGTCACTTTTGCCATCTGGTGACCTGGGAGAGGAGAGGTTTTTGTTTGTTTGTTTGTTTGTTTTTATAACAGCTTAACAGAAATCTAGAATATGTAGCTGACAGATCACCATGAGTAAGGGTAGAGAACCTCGCTGAGGGAACCTCCTTTGAACCAGGACGGATTGGGGAACAAGAGAGTCTAGAGCTAACCCACCTCCTGCCTTCACATAACAAATCTCTGAGTGAAGGCCCTGAAGGAGTCAAAGTGGGAAGGCTTTCAATCTTGGGCTAAGGTTTGTTGCTCTTGCAGAAAGAACACAGTAGCACTTAAGCTGAAAAGAACATTGTAACAATGTAGCTGAGGACAGCACTGTAACATTCCAGCTGAAGAGAGTCAAGCCAGAGGCAGAAGGTGGTAAAGACTACAGCCATCTTCAGGTGAGTAAGTCGAGGGAGTCCAGCAGATCAACCTAAGAAGTAGAGATGACATACCTTGTGATGAGCCCAGCAACTAATTGAAATGACTATGATAGAAAGATAAACAGTATCTACAATTATATTATGAAAAGCAGTTCAGGCAAAGAGTGATTTCTATAAAGAGATGAAGACCTGGGAATGTTTGTAGGCAGCATGGAAGGAGGCAGTATATTGCTATTGCTGTTCAGTTATTCAGTCATGTGCCACTCTTCGTGACCCCCATGGACCATAATACAACAGGCCCTTCTCTCCTCCACTATCTCCTGAAGTCTGTCCATGATCATGTTCATTGCTTCTATGACACTATCTATTCATCTTATTCTCTGCCATTCCTTTTCCTTTTGCCTTCAATCTTTCCTAACATGAGGTTTTTTCCAATAAGTACCATCTTCTCATCATGTGGCCAATGTACTTAAGCTTCAGGTCTCAAAATATTAAGAGTTGGAATTAATATCTTTTAAGTATTTACTGATTTAATCTCCTTTCTGTCCAAGGGAGTATCAGAAGTCTTCTCTGGCACCACAATTCAAAAGCATTGGGTTTGCTATTTTATAGTTCAACTCTCACAGCCATACATTACTACTGGAAAAATCATAGCATTGACTATCTGGACCTTCCTTGGAAAGGTGATGTCTCTGCTTTTTAGTATGTTGTCCAGATTTGCCATAGCTTTCCTTCCAAGGAGCAAGTCTCTTTCAATTTTGTGGCTGCATTCCCATCTGTGGTGATCTTTTAGCCCAAGAATATAAAATCTGACACTGCTTCCATTTCTTTGCCCTTTATTTTCCAAGAAGTGATGAGATCAGTTGCTGTATTCTTAGTTTTTGTTTGTTTGTTTGTTTTGTTTTGTTTTTGGTGAGGCAATTAGGGTTAAGTGACTTGCCTAGGGTCACACAGATAATGTCAAGTATCTGAGGCCTGATTCAAACTCAGGTCCTCCTGACTCTGGGCCTGGTGCTCTATCCACTGCACCACCTAGCTGCTCCCAGGTTTTTTTTTCAATGTTAAGTTGGAAGCCAGCTTTTACACTCTTCTCTTTCACCCTCAGCAAGAGGCTTAATTCCTCTTCACTTTCTCTCATCAGAATGGTATCAACTGCATATCTGAGATTGTTGATATTTCTTCTGGCAACCTTAATTGTGGATTTTAATGTGTCCAACTTAGAATTTCATGTGATATACGCTGCATATAAGTTAAATAAGGTGACAATATACAGTCTTGTCATACTCCTTTCCCAGTCTTAAACCAATCTGTTCCATTTTTGCTTCTAACTGTTGCTTCTTGGTCTGCATACAGGTTCCTCAGGAGACAAATAAGATGAGCTGGTACTTCCATCTTTTTGAGGACTTGCCACATTTTATTGTGATCCACTCAATCAAAGGCTTCAGTGTAGTTACTGAAGCAAAAGTAGATGTTTTTTCTGGAACTCCCTTACTTTCTCCATAATCCAGTGAATGTTGGCAATTTGGTCTCTAGCTGCTCTGCCTCTTCAAAAACCAGCCTGTATTTCTGATAGTTCTTGGTTCACACATTGCTGAAGCCTTGCTTGCAGAATCTTAAGCATAACTTTGTGGACATCTGAAATGAGTACAATTGTCCAGTAATTTGAGTATTCTTTGGCAATGACCTTCTTTAGGATTGGAATGTAAACTGATCTTTTCCAATCCAGTGGCCACTGTTGAGTTTTCCATGCTTGCATATTGAATTCAGTACTTTAACAGCATCATCTTTTAGGATTTTAAATAGCTCAACTGGAATCCCATCCTTCCACTAACCTTATTGTTAGCAATGATTCCTAAGGCCCACTTGACTTCATTCTCCAGGATATTTGACTCTAAATCAGTAACCATACCATCATAGTTATCGGTGATAAGATTTTTCTTGTATAGTTCTTCTGTATATTCTTGCCATCCCTTCTTAATCTCTTCTGCTTTTGTTAAGTCCCTGCCATTTTTGTCTTTTATCATGCCCATTTTTGCATGGAATTTTCTCTTGATGTTTTCCATTTTCTTGAAGAGATCTCTTGTCTTTTCCATTCTATTGTTTTCTTCTATTCCTTTCCATTGCTCATTTAAGAAAAGCTTCTTATCTCTCCTTTTGGCATTCTGTATTCAGTTGGGTATATCTTTCCCTTTCTTCTTTCCCTTTTGCTTTTCTTCTTTCCTCAGCTATTTGTAAAGTCTCATCAGACAGCCATTTTGTTATCTTGTTTATCTTTTTCTTTGGGATATATGTATATGTAGATTTGGTGCTGCTCCCGTACAATATAGCAAACCTCTGTACATAGTTCTTCAGGCACTCTATCTACTATATCTAATCCCTTAAATCTATTCATCATCTCTACTTCATATTTATAAGGTATGTTATTTAGGTCATATAGTCTGATGGTTTTCCCTACTTTCTATAATAGCAATCTAAATTTTGCAATAGGAATCTCATGATCTAAGTTACAGTCAGTTCCAGTTCTTGTTTCAAATGACTGTATAGTGTTTCTCCACTTTTGGTTGCAAAATATATAATTAATCTGATTTTGCTATTAACCATCTGGGGATGTTCATGTGTAGAGTCACCTTTTGGGTTGTTTAAAAAAAAGTGTTTACTATGACCAGTGAGTTATCTTGACAAAACTCTATTATCCTCTGCTTTGCTTCATTTTGTACTCCAGGGCCAGATTATCTTGTTTATTATGTAAATATTATGCCAGTGCTCAATCCCTCAAAAAAAAAAAGATTCATTTGTCTATGAATCTGTTTATATGTCTGGCTGTCTCTCTGTGTTAGATAGTACACTGTAGAAGAAAAAGCATTAGGCTAAAAGTAAAATGATTTGGATTCAAATCCCCACTAGAACCACTAAATAGCTACAAGCAAATTACTCAATCCTTCTGAGCCTACATTCTTTAATGTGCATAATGTTGCAAAACTCCATTTTTTAGGGTGAGGCAATTGGGGTTACGTGATTTGCCCAGGGTCACACAGCTACTCTGTTCTGAGACCCGATTTGAACTCAGATCCTCCTGACTCCAGGGCTGGTGCTCTATCCACTGCACCACCTAGCTGCCCCCTCCTCATTTTTTTTTTAAAGCACTAATGTTCTATCAGGGTTGTCCTATGGTTGTGAATCTTTGAACATCTAATAATAATGCCTATCCAATTATCTTTTTATTTCCTACTTTAGCATTCTAATCCCTTATGATGAATTTGACATCTTTTTTGGGAGGAGGGCATTATTTCTAGAAAATGTTGTAGGTCTATATAAAATCAAGCAGCTTTGACATCTTCAGCATCAGTGGTTAGAACATAGACTTAAATTGCTGTGATGTTAAATGGCTTGTCTTGAATTTGAACAGATATCTGTCATTTTTTTTAGATTATACCCCAGTACTACTTTTTGACAATGAGGGCTACTTCATTTCTTTTGAAGGGTTCTTGCCCACAGTAGCAGATGTAATGATCACCTGAATTAATTTCACCCATTCCCATCCATGTAGGTTCACTGACACCCAAGATGCCAATATTTAAACTTTCCATCTCCTGTTTGACTACGTCTAGCTTACTATGGTTCACAGATCTTACATTCTGGATTCCTACACAATATTGATTTTTGCAACATCAAACTTTCTTTTAGTCACCAGACACATCTGCAGCTGATCTTCCTTTCAGTTTTGGTTTATACACATCATTCCTTCTGGACAACTTGTAGTTGTCCTCCACTCTTTCCCAGTAATGTGTTGGATGCTTTCAGACCTGAAGGGCTCATCTTCTGATGTCATATTTTTATCATTTTAATAACATCCATGGGGTTTTCTTGGCAAAGATAATGGAGAGGTTTGCCGTTTCCTTCTCCAGTGAATCACCTTTTGTCTGAACTCTCCACTATGACCAGTCCATATTGCGTAACCCTGCCAGCTCATACTTTCACTGAGGTATGCAAGCCCCTCTTCCGTGACAAGGCAGTGATCCAGAAAGTAAATCAGCAAATAAGGAGCAATTTAAGATGGAATAGGGATAGCATAAATAAAGTTAAGTTTCTAGAGGAGACTAGAGAGGATGAAATCAAGAACATAAATAGAGTTGATCCTTATAACAAGAGGGGTCAACTCTTGGTCAAAGAATAGAGCAAAAGAGGAGAGTAGGGGAAGAATGAAGCTGAGTTTTTAAGGTGTTGAGTAAGTGATAAGTGGAAGCTCATGGTTTCTATTTTCTCAGTAAAATAGGTACATTTTGCTTAACAACACTTATTTATTGCAAGAGAGAACTTTAGTTTTGGAGGCAAGTGAATCAATGTGAAGTAATAGAAATGCATATAGAATAGAGAAGAATATTCATCATTAGAAAAATACACAGAAGGAAATAAAGAATGTTCAGAAAGGGACACAAAGAGCAATTTTATTATTACCCTTTTACAAAACAAATTGTTTATAATGGAAGTTCATGGTTTCATATACAATCCTTTTTGTGTTCACTGATGATTGCTAAATTTATGATAAAGATTAAATGAAAAGAATAGAAGGTGAAGTCACTTGAGAAAGGTGGGTGGAAGTGGTCTAGAGAGCTTGAGGAGAGAAGGGAAGGTTTAGAACTACTTCTGTGGGAAATGAAATAGAATCAATCAAGAAAGAATAAAATGATTGTTGTATGGTGACAAGGGCCCAGTTAAGATTAGAAAATCCTACTTTGTAGTTTGGCCTCAAGTAGGTACAGTAGTGACTTCTGCTAGTGATATTCAGCAGTACCTGAGTGGTTGGAGAGACTATTTACCTCCTGAGAGTGACTTCAGCCTGCACAATAGAGACAGTTTGTGGCTCCTGCAAGGTTCTGAGTCAAATCCAGAGACACTGCATTCTGTCTCCTCTGACCACCCCCTAAGCCAGAGCTTCCACATCTGGTCTGAGGACAAGAGCAGGGATATGGGCCAAGAACATAGCGTGGGGGTGCGTGATGGAAGGGAGACTGAGCAGTAGCTAGAGACAGGACTTTAGGGAAAATATTTATAGGGAAAGGACTCAGAGAATTTGCTGACAGTAAGGGATGGGGAAGATGTCTTCAGGAGTTTCCAGTGGAGATGGGGTGCTGTCCTTGGAGGCACTAGCAGCAGATGGGTAAAGAAGCCCAGAAGAAGATGTTGTAAGGATGTGTCTGAGACCTGGGGATGGCTTCGGGTGAGTTAGGAAAGCAGATTACACTGACTGTTTCCCTTTCCACCTCCTACCAACCCAAATCCAAAGCACAGAAAGGTCAAGTTCCTGACTTTCAGATCACCTATTATCTTTGATTCTAAAATCCGCCTCTTGGACAAAGGGTGTGCCCTTTTCTGTATCATTGCACTGAAAGAGCCCTAAATGTCCAGTTCAGGCATTGAGCACTCTCCTTTACCTCCCCCTCATGCCTATTGTCCACTGCCCATTAGCAAAGTGCCCCTTTGGGCCAGCAGAGCATTGGTGATCAATACAGCTCATACCAGCAGCCCTGTTACTACTGGTTTAGAGGTTCCCAGAATCACTGGCAGAAGAAAGATTCACCTCATATTCTCTGAGCCTCAAGGTAAGAATCTTTCTGGGCTTCAGTTTCTTTATCTGTAAAATGAGCTATATGTATTAAATGTCTTAAAGGTCTCTTCCAGCTCTGGGTCATATCATCTCATCTTGTGATCCTAAGTCTCTCTTTCTCTGTGGATCTGAGAAGATAATAATTCTTACCTCAGCACCTCTAAGGAGATATGATGTGAGGAGGTGGGGCGGTCTGGGCCTTCACCTCAAATTTGTAGCTGCTAAGGAAATCTGTGGCCAGATTTCCCAGAGCCCACCCCCTGGGGTCCTGAATTGTCTGGTCTGTCTCAGCCTTGAGACCTAGTCGGGGCAAGAAAGAAGTGGACCCCATATGATGTTGGATTCCTGCCACTGCTCAATCCTTCAAAAAAAAAAAAAAAAGGAAGGCATTCATTTGCCTGTGAATCTGTTTATATGTCTGGCTGTCTCTCTTTGTCTCTCTGCACACTATAAAAGAAAAAGCATTAGGCTAAATGTAAAATGATTTGGATTCAAATTCCCACTAGAACCACTAAATAGCTATAAGCAAATTACTTAATCCTTCTGAGCCTATATCTTTAATCTGCATAATGATGCAAAATCCCATTTTTTTTTCAAAAGCACTACTAATGTTCTATCAGGGTTGCCCTATGGTTGTGAATCTTTGAACATCTGAATCTCTGAAGAATCAAGGTTGCTAGTGACCAAAAGGACAATGGAAAAATGCATGGCAGATACCAGTGAGCTACAGCATATCTCCCAATGACAATAAATGCACAAGAAGTGACATTAGGGACATGTTATTGCAAATATATACTCAGAAAAGGAGGTGGGCTGGTTATATGGTGACAGCATAATATAAGAAGGTTTGAATGAGTCGCAATCTGTACCAATGGAGGGAGAACACAGAAAAGGTCATAAATCATTGAATAACTTGAAGTAGAAAATGAGTTTGATGATACTGACACTACATGCATAATAAGGTAATTATGAGGAAAGCACTTTGCAAACCAAAAAGCCCTATAGAAATATGAGCTCTTTTATTGCTTTTACCTGTGTTTTTCAGTCACCACTGAGTCAGAGATATGACTAGAAGATTCAAACTCCACCCCCATGCCAGCTGCCACTTACTCCTTTGTCATGTCTCTTTCTTTGTTTCTTTCCGCATTTCTAGCTCTCTGACACCATCTTTTCCATTGCCATGCCTTCCCACCCATCATCATTCTTAATGGTTCTTTTCCATCTCTCTTCATTTCTCTGATTATCCTTCGTCTCTGATCATCTGATTATCTCTCTCTTTCCTAGTCTCTCCACACCCAAGGCTACGTTCTGCTCTTCTTGCCTTCTACTCTCCCCAACATCAATCACTGAGTTGCTGTCTAGTTAAAAAAATCTTCGGGACTAGAGATTACAAAGGTCAACTGGTCCAGATGTTGAGGGGTGCAGAGCGACATGAGGCATGAGACCTGGACTGCAAACTGATAGGCAGGGCCCAAGGGTATAGTCACGAAGACTCTAGGGCAGCCAGCCGGAGTGGGTAGGGGCGGACAATGACCCGGGTAGGAGAGGGACAGGGGAGGGAATTCGCTTCTCCCTCCCCTCAAGGCCACAGATTTGACTGCTGTTCTCCCAACTGCCAGCCCAGCCGGCCACATCTGGTAACTGCCCCTTTCCCACGTTTCCGCTGGATCTAGACTTCCTCTTGCGGTGGCTGGAGGCTGCGCATCTGGGGGTTTAAACATACAAAGGAATTGCTGGGACCAGCAAAAGGGCAGGCAGCGCGGAGCGGAGCAGAGTGGAGGGAAGGACAGGGGAGGGGAACGAGCGAGCTAGCGGCTGCTCGGCGTGCGGGCTGGAAACGATGCGCGGTTGAGAAAGAAGGCGGAGACGTGGACTGGAGACTCATAGAGCCCCTCTCTTAGATCGCTACAGCACAAACACTTTGAGGAACGACCATGATGACTCCAGCAGCTCCCGGGGTCCTGGGATTCCTCCTCCCGGCCCTCTGGCTCCACTCCAGCGTTTTCCAGCAAACTTGGGCAGCCCCGTCCCCAATCATCAAGTTCCCAGGAGATGTCTCTCCCAAAACAGACAAAGAGTTGGCTGTAGTGAGTGTCTCGGTTGGGTTTCAGCAGGGTTGGGGTTGGGGGGAGGGGAGGGTAGCTGAGGGGGTTCTGCAAACAGCTGTGGGGAGCTGGCTTCTTCAGCTCCCCGGGAGGTGAAGAGGGGGAGGGGGAGAGGAGACAGTTGGAGGGTGGGAGGTCTGCCTGGGTTGGGGAGGGGCAGGGTGTCCCAGGAGAAGGAAATTGGCAAAGTCAGCCTTTTGGATGTAGAGCCCACTGCCAAAGAAAGTTTCCTAGGACTTTGGAGAAGTGAGGCTGGTTGAGGGGCAGGAGGGAGGATGGGGGAAGGAGTGAGGAAGGGAGGAGGAATGGAGGCGCGAGGCTCGCTGGGGTTTCCTGCAACTCTTAATGAGTGCCGGCACACAGCTAGGAGAGAAAGAGGGAGGGGGAAGCCGGGAGCCCCCGGCCGATTCCTGGGGAACTGAGCGGGCCAGAAAACCCCTCCCCCAGGCCCTGGACCGCTCCTTGAAGCAGCTCAGATGTTGTTTTCCGTGCATTCACCACATTGTTGCATAAGCAGAATTGGAGGGACAATTACTGTGCGGCTCAGGGACTGCTGAGCCTCTGGCTTTAATGAGCACTTTCGGCTTGGAGCACTAGTTCCAGTGGTCAGAACCGGCTTTCTGAAAGCTGCCCGGGGCGGAGGGGCGGGGAGAGAAAGTTTAAATCAGGGGTCTTCTACCTGACCCCCGGGGCCTATTTCCCTTGGAATGTGTTTTTTAAAAATTAACAAAACCTAGCCCCAGAATTGAAGGGACTTTCAGAGGCCACCTACTCCAACCTGTACCGAACAAGAATCAACATATAGAAGCTCAGAAAAGTGGTCATTTAGTGTCCGATGGAAGCCATCCAGGGATAGAAAACCCATTCATCCATCAACCACTAAAGCCACTCATTCCAGTTTGGTATTGCTCTAATTGATTTTCCTTCCATCAAGCCCCAAACTGCTTTTCTGCAACTTCTTCCCGTTTGTTCTTGTTCCACATCTGGGACCGAGCAGAGCAAGTCCAATTGCTCCACCCCACTAACATCTCTCAAATATAGGAAGACAGATAACACATTCTCTCCCCTCTGCCCCCAGTACTCTTATCTCCATGCTAAAATGTCATTTTATCTTTCAACTGACCCTCTCTAGTCCCCTCAACATTCTAGATGTGTCCTCTGGATGTTCTTCAATTTGTCAATATCCTTTAAATGTGATGCCCATGAAAAAGCAAAGTGCTCCAGATGTCATCTGAGCAGAGTAGAGGCTCTGGGTCTAGTTTTCTTATCCGTAAAATTAGGGTTTTGGCATAGATGGCCTCTGACATTCCTTTTAGTTCTAAATATATGATCCTCCAGTGCTATGACTAATCTATCTCTTATCCTAAGCACTTTCTTTTATCTGTTGGTGGAGCTATCATTTCAAAAGGACAAAAAAGTTAGATGAACCCTGAACCACATCAGAGGAAGGACTAATTTGTTTCCTGGGTTATTTAGGATAACCCCCAGTTTGAGAGAGCTTGGCAAGAACAGAACAAGATGCGGAGTCCTCCCAAGCAGAAACAGCTGAGGCAACATTTTTTCCTGGGTCACCATGCTGGGCTTGGGTCATCAGGAGAGTTAGCTCAAAACTCTAACCATAACACGTAACAACAAAAGAGTATTAAGGCCTTGGGTGAGATGGGAAAGTGAGAGAAGTTGAACTAGGTAGTCTTTAGGGTTCTTTCCAGCTTGGACATTTAATGGTGTCATCTTTACTAATCACTGTCATTCAAGATTAATTAAGGTCATAGATTTAGAACTAGAAGGGACATCCATCACAAGGCATCTAGTCTATCTTTTTACAGATGAGGAAAGTAAGGCTTGCTCAGGAAGGTTAAATGGCTTTCCAGGGTCACAAAGTGATCAGCAGAGGTAGGATTTTAATCCAAGTCTTTTGAATTCAGAGCCAATATTCTTTCCACTATAACCCTGCAACTCAGCAAGTGTTTATTAAATGTCTAATGTGTATCCAACAATGCAAAAAAGACAAAGTAAGAAGGACCTAATCCTTGCCTTTGAAGAGCCTCTAGTCCAGTTGCAGAGAGAATGCCACTACTACCACTAATGTACTATCTAACATTTGTAGAGTGCTTTTAAGATTTGCAAAGCATTTTACATGTTATGTCATTTGATGTGAAATAACACACAGAAAACAATGAGCATAGAGGAATAACAGTGTATGACACTGTGTTAGGCACTATATAAAAAAGCCTATAGACAGTGTCTGCTCTCTGGAACTTTATGAGCTAAGACACACAGATATATAATCAGTCAGTAAATCAATAAACATTTATTAAATGCCTACTATGGGCCAAACTAGATGCAGTGAATAGAGCAATGGGCTTGGAATCGGCAAGACATCTTCATGAGTTCAAATCCAGCCTCAGACATTTACTAGATGTATGACCCTGGGTAAATAACTTGACCCTATTTGCCTCAGTTTCTTATCTGTAAAAGAATCTGGAGAAGGAAATGGCAAGCCACTATAATATCTTTGCCAAGAAAACCTCAAATGGTGTCACAAAGAATTGAACATGACTAAAATGAATCATCAACAACAACTATGGTTGTTATGCTGTGCTAAATGCTGGGGATACAGAAAGAGGCAAAAGACAGTTCCTGCCTTCAATCTCACAATCTAACAAAGAAATATATACAAACAAGGTACATATAGGATTAGTAGGAGATAATTAAAAGAGGGAAACAGTCAATAACAGGCAGAGATAAGGATGGAGCATTCCAGGCACATAAAGGTATATAGCTGTTATTCACTAACTGATCAGAGAAAAGTGTGCTCTGTGGATCAAAGTCATGTTTATTAAGCATTTACCTTGTATCCAATAGAGAGTGTCAGGAAAAGTGGACATATGGGAGTCCCATTTAGTATTAATTCTTAAGTATAATTTGCCTATCATAAGATTTTACAAGCACCAATGGCACTGCAATAACTTCCCCACCTCTTCTCACCCCCATGGGTTTTGTCCCTAATTGGGTTCTGTGCTTAGATTGGGTGCTAAATGGAGGACCTCTCATTGCTTTCCTGATCAGTCCAGGAAGGCTTCATTGAGGAAGTGAGAATTCTAGAGCTTGTTGAATTGAAATTGGAATTGAAAGTACTGGGACATAGAACCACAACTTGACAAGGTAGGAATCCAGGACAACTTGGTGAGGGTTTATGAAGAATAAGGTGTAGACCTGTATGTTATAGTGGAAAGAGCACAGGTTTGGGTGTTAGAAGTCCTCTTTTAGAACCTGTTCTCTGTAGCTTTCTAATTGGGTAACCTTGGGTGAGATATCAAACTCTCTGAGGTTCAATTTCATCTATAAAATGAATGAGATTGTCTAAATCTCTAAATTTTTTCCCCAACATGAAGCTTATTTCACTCACTTCAAATCAACAAGCATTTGCTAAATACTTTCTATGTGCAAAGCATTGTGCTAGGTCTTAGAGATACAAAGGTAAAAATCAAACAGTCCTCCTTCTCAGGAGCTTACATTCTACTGGTGGTGATGTAGCATGTATACAAATAATTATGAAACATGCATAAAGTAATTTCAAGAAGGAAAGAGTGCCAACAATTGGGAGGATTGGAAGCCTCCTATGGGAAGTGACAGCAGAGTTGTGTTTTGAAGGAAGCCTGGGATTCCAAGAGGCAGAGATGAAGTGAGAGATAATGCTAAATAAAACTGGAAAAAGCAGGTTAGGAGCTAGACTGTGGAAGGCTTTAAATTCTAGCCTATGGATTTCACATTATATTTTAGAGGCAATAGGGAATCATTAAAGATTTTTGCATGGGAGAAGGCTGACAAAGTCACATCTGTGTTGTACGAATAGCAATTTGTGAAAGATGGATTGGAGTAGGGAAATACAGAAATACAGAGGTAGGGTGATCAATGAAAACTAATGCAAATCCCAGACAAGAGTTGATGAGGCCAATGAGAAAATACTACAGAACTTAAAGATGGGGGAAGCAGAGTTAAAATAACAGCTGGAGAAGACTTTGGAAGGAATAGTAAGACTAAACTGAAGGGAATGGACAGGACAGGCTGAAGGCAGGGAGAAAGTAGGTAGAATTGTTGAAAGAGGAAGCCATTGTATCTAAGCCATGTGGGTTGAATTTCTGGGGGAATTTTTCTCCCAAATAAAAGAGGAGTTGGGTATAATAAGCTTGAGTTTATGAGATGATTTGGGGCTGGTAAACTTTGTGGTTGTAGCCAACTTTATAATGAGACCATAGTCATGAGTTCAGTTCTTAGGTGGGTCAGTTATCCATCACTATGCTCTGTGGCTGCTGGCAGTATCCTTTACACCAACCAGTTGTTTTGAAAAATTGATAACTTGTGATCAAGCAAAGAATAATGAATTGCTCAATGCATAGCTCTCCTCACTATTGTAAACAAAACTCAAAACCCCTGCCCTACTGATGGGAGGATCAGAAGCAACACCTTTGTATTTAAAAGGAATACTTTTATTTGTTTTCTAGAGACTGCAAGTTTATGCAGGTGGTCTTGAAAACAGCTTGACTGGGAATTGGGCTAAGGGAATAGAAGAGGAAGTGATATCATTCTTTATTGGCTCTTCTTTCTTTTCCAGCCTTTTCACCAGTGGCATTCTCTAAGACTCTGTCCTTAGTTCTCTTCTCTACTCAGATTTCAGAGAATTCATCTATTCTATCTTGTGGCTCTATTTTATAGATATAACTCCTTCACATAAAGAGCCTTGACTCTACTTCTGAGCTTCTTTCCCGATTATCCAGCTGCTTACTAGCCATTTACACTTAGATGTCCTGACATGCCTGGAACTCATTCTCTTCTCTTAGAATCCCTTTTCTCCTTCAAAATTCAACTTAAGCACCACCTTCTACAGGAAGCCTTTCTTAATAGTCCCCTTCCTCCTTTCATGTATTTTTTGCCTATATATGTATTCATATGCATTGTCTCATATTGTACATATTAATATACATTGTCTCTCATAGAATGTAAACTCTTTTAGAGCAGGGATTGTTTGATTTTTTGTAGCATCTAGCAGAATGTCCATATTAGGCACTTAAAGATGCTTGCTGATTCATTTTAAGAGACCACGGTAGGTACTTTAAGATGTTTATTGATTGATTAATTGGTCGCCTGCTCTTAAACCAGACTCATCATCTTTTCCCAAACCAGCTTTCTTTCATAACTTCTGATTTCTCTCATGATATTACTATTCTAGGCATTAGGCTTTAAAAGCTCAGAATTATCTTTGACACACTCCTTTCCTCTCGTATTTAGTCAGTCACCAAGTCCTATTAAGTCTTCTTTCCTGATGTCTCTTCCATATATTCCTTCCTTTCCATTCCAATTATACCCACTCTACTCTTGGGTCATAAAATCTCATAGCTACGTTATAGTAATAATCTCTCAATTGGTTTCCTTGTTTCTGATTTCACTTTCCTTTAAACCCTCCTACATACCCCCTCAGATGGTTTTTCTTAAAACATACCATGATACTTCCTGTTCAGAAATCTTCAGTAATTCTCCATTACCCCCATTTTTGCTTGTCATTTAATTTCCTGCATAGTCTGGCCTCAGCCTTTCTTCCCAAAACTCTCTTTGGCTATGTAACATTTTATGAAAACAACAAAATTTGCTATGCCCTCTACTCTTTCTAAATTCATTTCTTTCTTTTCTTTTTTCTTTTAAAAATGTTTCCCTGCTGTTTTAAAATCATATTAATTTCCTACTCATTCTTCACCTCCTGCTCTAGTGATATTAGTCGTTCTAGTGAGACTGGTGTTCTGATTGACCTCCCAAACAGACTATGCTTCTCCCTCTCCCCCCCACCAATCCCTATGTTTACATCTTTCTTCCCTTCACTACAAATACTATTCCTATCTTCTCCAAAGAGTCCATTGTGACCGCTCTATTCCTTAGTGATCTTTCCTTTCTCTGTGTCCTGATATACTTGTCTGTATGGACCATTGGGCACTTAGCATTCACTATCTTGAATTGTTTGCTAACTTTTCATGTGGACAGATCTTCCTCTCTTCCACTGAGACCATAAGCTCCTCCATGGCAGGAATCATCTCTTGTTCTTCTTTTGCTTCCTCCATAGTAACTGGTATGGTGCTTTGTTCGTTGTACTCAAGGGGAGGTGGTGAGATGAATGAATTATTCTAAATGGGGTCTAGTGTACCAGGAGGTCCTGTAGGGGGAGTCATTTCCCTATCCAGAACTGACCTAGGTCCCTGAAGGCACTAAGGTTAAGTTCCTTTTATGCGCCCAGAATTGAACTAGACAAAGAATGACAGATAATTAGAGCCAAAGGAAACTTAGTGATTCTCTAGAGTCTAGTGTCCAAATTCATCATTTTACACAGTAAAACTAAAGCCTACAGATTGACTTGCCCAAGGGCAAAGAGCGGGCAAGTAGAAAAATCAGGGCTTGAACCAGAGCTTTATTTTCATAAATGAAACCAGAGATGTGCTGATAAATGTTTAACAACTGGATCTCAAAAAAAATTGCAGGACACATTTTTCAATTTAATCTTCATGATTATTAATTTTTTCTTTTTCACCCATTTAAGTCTAGACATCAACAACACAATAAATCAAGCCCTAATCAGTAGCATTTGCTGACTGCTCGAGCTGAAAATTTAGCAATCTGCTTGCTAGAGGCTATGTTAAGCATACCTCTGGCTTCATCCCCAACCTTCTGAATTCAAATACAGATCTCTTTCCCTCCTACTATGCTTCCATAAAGGAGGTAGACATGGAAGAAGAGCCAGCCTTAGAATCAGGAAGAGCATGGGTCAAATCCCAGCTCAGACACATGCTGGCTTGTCATTCTATACCCAGAACCTAGCATAGTGCCTGGCACATAACAAGTGATTAGTACATGTTTCTAGGTGACAAAGTAGGTAAAGCACTAGCTTTAGAGTCAAGAAGACACAAATTCAAATCTGGCCTCAGTCACTTAATAGCTGTGTGACCCTGGGGGAAAAACAACAACAAAAGAGAAACTTCTGTTTGCCTCAGTTTTCTCAACTGTAAAATGAGGATAACAGCATCCAACTCACAGGGTTGTTATAAAGGTCAAATGAGATGACATGTGTAAAGTGCCTGGCACATAGTAGGCACTATATAAATACTTATTCCCATCCCTGCTCCTTCCCTCGATTGATTAATTAATTGGCTGTGGGACCCAGAACAAGTCACTTAACCTTTTGGACCTCTTAAGGACTCTCTAAACCTGTATGTTAAAGGGCAATAGCTAATCTTCATTGGTAGAGGGAGTTTTTTTCAATAAGAGTTCCCTACACATACAGAATCACAAGACTGGACTTCCCCCATTGCCTACTCCTAAAATATTTCTATAAACACTGACTGGAGTATTTCTATTACCTCTGGAGGTTTTTCTGGGCTTCTCCTGAAGATAAAGACCTTAAAAATGGATCTGGATATGGGTCAGCATTATAGGTATGATTCCTGTCCAGGGCATTAGTCAGTCCAGCATCTCTTGCACCATGATCAGAGAACATGACTGGGTACATAGTGATTTAGTCCTACGCATTTGTATATTCTAGCAATACCTGAACACATTCTATGGCTGCCCCAAGGAGAGCTGCAACCTGTTTGTGCTGAAGGACACCCTGAAGAAGATGCAGAAATTCTTTGGGCTGCCAGAGACAGGGGAGCTGGACCAGAGCACTATTGAGACCATGAAGAAGCCACGATGTGGGAACCCAGACGTGGCTAACTACAATTTCTTCCCCCGGAGGCCCAAGTGGGAGAAGAACCAGATCACATACAGGTGCCCAGGGAATGGGAGAAGATTGGGGGGAGGCCTAGAGCAAGAGACAAGGCAATATGAGATCCCAGATATATGAGGGCTGCAAAGAAATAAGGTTGCAGGCCTCTGGAACATCAGGCCGCAGATCAAAAGGAAATACAGTCATCTCAGCCCTGCCCTGATTTTCTTTCTGGGCCAGGATCCATGGGCATCTTGGAGACTGGTAGGTGAAATGGAAAGGTGGGGAAGTGAGAAGTGTCAGGGAGTGGGAGATTATAGGAGATATTGCTCCTTGGTAGTAGGAATGTCTCATTTTTACATTGGATTCTCAGCTCTTAGTACAGTGCCTGGCATGTAGTAGTATTTAATAAATGTTTATTGATTAATTATTTTTTTGGCTGGAGGATTTCAATGATAGGATTCACAGCTGCATGAGACCTTAGAAATCATCTAATCTGGGAGTTCTTAACTTGGAGTCCAAGAACTTAAAAAAAGAAAAAAAATTTAACAACTGTAGTTCAACATAATTGATTTCCTTTGCAGTACTATTTTATGTGTAAAACATTATTTTGAGAAGAGTTCCATTAGCCTCATCAGACTCCCAAAGAGGCCCATGACACAGGAAAAAAAGTTAAGAACCTCTGATCTACCCTAGCACCCTCATTTAAAATTAGTTCAACAAACAGATAAGAAAACAGAGGTCGAAAGGGTTAGGTGGGGAGGAAGGGGATGAATTAACCCCAAATAGTAAGTAGCAATGCCAAAACTCAAACCCAGAGCCTCTTACTCCAAAACCAGGGCTTAAAGTAATTTTCAATATTTGTCAAGCACCTACAGTGTGCAGAGTACTGTGGTATCCCTGGAGAAGATAACAAGACTTAGATAACATTCCTAATGAGGCTCACAGTCTAGTAGGATGTTGCTACAAATAATGATGTAATACAAAATATGACAAATACTTTTGAGAGTTGCAAAATGAAAAAGCTTTGAGGTGGCATTACTGTCATGGGTCAGAGAAGGTGGCATGGAATTTTTAGATGTCATCTGCTTCTTATGATTAACAGATTAAATTTGATTAATTTCAATTCAATTCAATTTAATAATCTTTTTGTATAAGGCACTCTACTAAGTGGTGGAGACACAAAATGAAAAATAAAGCACTCAGTGGAAAGGAACTTAGATTCTAGTGTGGGTATGTACCTTAAATGTAGAGAAGTGATACAGCAGCAGGGCTAGGGGGAGCAGGGAAGGCTTATAAGGATGCTGAGGGATGGATTTGAGGAAAGAGTTCATTACTGACAGATTCATTATTAACATTTTCTTGTGCAAATGCCTGGTGGTATGGGATGGCATATTGAATTTGGGGAACAGCTAGTAGTCTAGTTTGGCTGGACTGAAGAGTGTGTGAAGGTTGGAGTCATGGGAATTCTGGCTGGGAAGGTAGACTAGAGCCATAGTAGCAGGGGCAGATCAATAGTTCTGAATTGCCTAGAGTCATTAGGGAACTACTGAAGTCTTTTTTGTTTTATTTTTAAACAAGGGAATGATATGGTTAAACAGCTGTGTTTCAGGAAGCTGCATAGAAAAATGATTAGAAGGCAGGAATACCAGTTAAAAACCTAGCCTACATTAGTCCAAATGTGACAAGTGATGCTGGGGATCACGTGAATGAGGAGTAGGGGATCAATGGGAAAAATGTTGTGGAGGTTGTAAAGACTATCTTCAGAAGTAATTTCTACCTCTGAAAAGAAGCATGGTATAGTGAATAGTAGTTTACCTCAGAATCAGGAAGACTTAGATTCAAATCCTGCCTCTGACCCATGCTGGCTGTGAGATTCTGGACAAGTCTCAGTGCTCCAGATACATCTCTAAGATTGAAGGTGGCAAAGCATGCGCCGCTTGGCATTTAAAGGGACAATCTCCTTATCTGTAGTTCCCCCAATGAAATCACAGGCCATAGGCCCCAGTTCCTACCACATAAGTGACATTTAATGGTCCCACAGTCCTCTGTACTATTACTTGGGGGGAGCATATCATCCCAAGTCTTCGATGAAGGGTGAAAGGGTATCAATTAGACCCATGATTTCACTGGAATAGAGAATTCCCAAGAGAGGAAACTCCCTTTATTAATATTGACTGGCACCTCATCTACAACTTATAGATAGTTGCTTAGAACATTGAGAGGTAAGTGACTTGCCCAGGGTCACACAGACAGTCTGTGTCAGAGGCAGGACTTAAATCAATGTCATCTTGGCTTTGAGGCTAGCTTTCTATCCACTACATCATGCTGACACACATGGAAATTAGGCTGGAAGAAGGTTGGCTTGGAACTCCAGTACATTGTGGGAGAGATATTCCTGCTGTAATGCTTTCCCTATCCTCCATTCTCTTTGCCTACCTCAGGATCATTGGTTACACACCTGATCTGGACCCTGAGACTGTGGATGATGCTTTTGCTCGAGCCTTCAAAGTCTGGAGTGATGTGACACCCCTTAGGTTTTCACGTATCCATGATGGGGAAGCTGACATCATGATCAACTTTGGTCGTTGGGGTAGGTGCTATAGATGCTGGTAATACCCAGGAACAATAAAAGGAGGTACTGACCATCTAGGTCTAACTCTTTCATTTTACAGATGAGGAAACTAAATCACAGAACAGTTAAGTGACTTTCTCAAGGTTACACACCTAATAAGTATCTAAGACAGGACCTTTTATAATTTTTTGTTTTATTTCAATTTTATTTTATTTTACATTCTGAATTCTTTCCTTTCCCTCTTCCCCACCCATTGAGAAGACAATAAAAGAAAGAAAATCCTTTACAGATAAATATAGCCAAGCAAAACACACTCCCACATTAGCCAGAGAGAAAAGAAAAGAGGGTAAAAGGGGAAAAAAAAAAAGATGTGCCTCCATCTGCACTCAGTCCATCAGCTTTTTATCTGGGGGTGCATAGTGTATTTCATCATGAGTGCTTTGAAATTCTGGTTGGTCATTATGTGGATCAGAGTTCCTAATTCTTTCAAAGTTGATTATTTTTTACAATATTGTTATCATTATATAAATTGTTTTCCTGGTTCCACTCACTTCACTTTTCATCAGTTCATTCAAGTCTTCCCAGGTTTTCTTTCAAAGTTCATTATATTTATTTTTTTAACCTTATAAAGCCTTTAACTTTTCTGTTGAAATGAAGCAGACATTTGAAACTCAACACAAGCTACAAGTTTTTTTTTTTAAAGTTGTTCTAACAGGTGATATTGACATACATCCAAGCAAAAAAAAGTTTGATTTTTTTGTTGACCTACCTACAGGAATTATCTGCTTTAATTTGCTAGTATATATAAACCAGAATTCCAAGTACAGTTTTTTTACACTTGCATATATTTATAACAAATTCTTATATTATTGATTCCTTAGTATATTCTTCCCACCTCTCACACCTTCTACCCCTAACTTTATGTTCTCTTTAAATTCCTTTTTCAAAATAATATTTTATTTTCCCCCAATTTCATGTAAAAATAACTTTGACATTCTTTTTTTTAAGTTTTGAGTTACAAATTCTAGCCCTCCCTCCCCTTTGGTTCATTATCTTTACAATACTTCTGTCATTGTATAAATTGTTTTCCTGGTTTTACTCACTTCACTTTTCATCAGTTCTGTACAAGTTTTTCCAGGTTTTTCTGAAATTATCCCCTTCATAATTTCTTATAGCACAATAATAATTCACAAATTTAATATACTATAACTTGTTCAGCCATTCCTCAACTGATCGATAACCCCTGTTTCCAATTCTTGGCCACAATGAAAACAGTTGCTTTAAATAATTTTTACATATGACTAAGACCATATTTGAGCCTCAGGTCTTCCTGACTCCTATTTTAAAACCCTATCCACAAAACAATACTGCTGGAGGATCAGTATTGGCAATTCTTTCCTGAGTACCTACTCTGCCCAGACTTGTTCTAGGCTTGGGTTAGAATGGAGGGTATTACGGATAAATGTTTGAATGGCAGAGCAGCTTTGACATAGGCCAAAGACATGGGTTTGTCAATGACCTCATATGATTTCTCAGAACAAGTCAGAACCCTACGTAAATCTGGGTTCTCCTAGATGTCCTAAGTTTCTCTTTGAGTGGTGGGCAAAGTACTCCTGGGAGCCAAGGAACTGACAGCTATCTGTGTGTTGCAGAGCATGGGGATGGGTACCCCTTTGATGGGAAGGACGGTCTCCTGGCTCATGCCTTCGCTCCTGGAACTGGTGTAGGAGGAGACTCCCATTTTGACGATGATGAGTTATGGACCCTGGGAGAAGGACAAGGTAGGAGCCTGACTCTCCCCATTTCTCCAGAGCTGCCTTTCTCCTCCATACATCCTGGAGTCACCTTTACCACTACATCCTTACTATTTCCCTTTACTCATAGGTTCCAAGCTCATGGAGAATATCTCTCCTTTTCCTCATCATCCTACAACACCCACTATGTACCCTCTCCCCTCCCCCTTCCCATCACCTGAAAACACTGTACTTTCCCATTTGGCAACAAATAGTTGGAACATAGGCTATCCCACAGACATTCCTTAGCAGCAGTGATAGTAGCCAACACTTATTTAGGGCTCACACTTTTCCAATCGCCTGACATACATACATTATTTCATTTTAGCCTCAAACAACCTTCTGAGATAGGCAAAGCAAGTATTATTATCCTCATATATCAAATGAGGAAACTGAGTCAGAGAAGCAAAGGAATTTGCCTAAAGTCACTCAACTAGTAAATGACAGGACTGGGATTCCAATCCAGGCTTTCTGAGTCAAAATCCAATGGGCTTTCTAGAGCTCCAGTGACTGTGTGTTCTCCCTTGATACTGCTATGTGCTTGTTACCTGTCACCTGTCACTAACTTAAAAAGGTCCTCTTTTTTTGAGAAAAAAAAAACTGGTGATTTTGTTACATGACTGATAAACCAGAGACCACATGTCCAGAGAAGACACCAATTACTACTTTAAGGATTACTGAGTGCTTTCCTCACAACGCTGTGTGGTATGTGGTCAAGTACAGCTGATGGAACACAGGTTCAGAAAAGTTAAGTGACTTGCCCAAAGTCACACAGTTGATTGGTTTCAGATTAGGCCAGGTCTCTTGATTCATTGCTCTTCCTACTCTGCCCTGCTGCCTGAGTTATGTTACATATCTCCATGCTTTCCAGGCTTTCCCCTATTCCAGTTTTACCCCTCCTCTACAACCTCATGGTCCTTGATTTTAAATAAGGTAGTAACAGTTTCCCTGTTGTCTGCAGTGGTCCGAGTGAAATATGGCAATGCTGATGGTGAGTATTGTAAGTTTCCCTTCCTGTTCAATGACAAGGAATACACCAGTTGCACAGATGCTGGCCGCAGTGATGGCTTCCTCTGGTGTGCGACCTCCTACAACTTTGACAGCGATGGGAAGTATGGCTTCTGTCCCCATGAAGGTGAGTTCCCCTCTTCACCAAAGTTTTCTTGTGCCCTCAGTGTATAGCCTACCATTCCCCCTTGATAATGGCAAAAACTGTGTAGAGCCCCCCATCAACTTTGGACTTTCCCCGGATGTGGTTTCTAAGTATAGAATAGGGGTGGGAAGCACCATACGTTTCTAAGAACTGGTTATTCAGTCTGAAAGTGGAATGGAGGTGACTGGTTAGAAGGTTTAGGGTGGGTCAGGGGCCCAGTTTATGGGGCAGAAAGCAGAGCTCATAGACTGAGGCTAGGCTGACTACCTGGCTCTGGGAGGTGAAAACTCAAGGGGGCAAAGGGAGTACTAGCAATGGGTCCTCCTTGATTTAACTTCATGTTAGATCTAATTTATGTTGTGCATCCTGTGTGTGGGGGGTGGGCAGCTAGGTGGCTCCATGGATAGAGCACTGGGCTTGGAGTCAAGAATAGTCATCTTCATGAGTTCAAATCTGGCCTCAGACAGTGATTAGCTGTATGACCCAGGTCAAGTCACTTAACCTGGTTTGCCTCAGTTTCCTCATTTGTAAAATGAGCTGGAGAAGGAAATGGCAAATCACTCTAGGATCTTTGCCAAGAAAACCCTAAATGGGGTCACGGAGAGTCAGACATGACTGAACTGACTGAACAACAACAACAACAAATGTGGACTAGTCTATAAGGGCTGGGACTATCTAAAGTTTGTATATTCCTTCATGTCTAGCACAATGTTCTGCATATAAAATGCCCTTAATAAATGTTTCTTGTATTTGTTGTTGCATCTGCTTTCTCTCTCTATGCCTGTGTATGTCCTGATGGTTCTATGTGTGGCTGGATCTATACCTGTCCTTGGAGATAAGAAATGGCTGTGTGTGTGTGTGTGTGTGTGTGTGTGTACACATGAACATGTGTGTTTATGTGCTAGCATATAACATTTCTGGACTTTTTGACATTATAGGGAAATTATTTTTCTTTCCACATTTTAGGATACATTTACATTTTATTTCGCCTTATGAATCTAAAGCTTCTTTGTTTAACAACAAAACAAAAAGAAATCTGTCACATACAACTTGGTTGGCTCATAAATTCACAGTTTAGAAATGTGAAAGCCTAGGCCTGACATATATTTAGACATGGGAAGGCCTAGGTAGGAAAAAAAATAGAACAATTAAGTGATGAGGGAAACATTTTCTCTTTCTTTAATTCCCTTTCTTGATTTTCAAGGTTAAGAATGATGACGACAATAAAGAGTTTTCTGGTAATTTACCAACTGTAGTCTGCATCTCTAAGCACATGTAGTAGCTATCTGTTTCTCTTTCCTTCTGTGTCTAAAGACAGAGATATACTTCATCACAACTAAACATTGAATACCAACTAGTCTTGGCATCAAGGAAAAACAATTAGCAAATTAATCCATGTTTCTATTATGCTTCTGTTAACCAAATTAGTCATTGTTTTACATGAGCATGCCTGATTCCAGTTCATAAGATCCATTAGTAAATTAAAGTTTTTGGTTTTATAAAAGAATTATTTCACTGATTTCATTGAATTTTCTGTATCATGTAGTTCAACCATCATTTTCACATGCTGATACTTCTAATCAAATTAGAAGACCTTATTAAATAAATCAGTAACTTTGAGGATAGAAGCAAGAATAGAATATCTATTTGGTGATTGTTTTTCCCATTTTTTTTGGTTTTGAGACAGAGTGTACATATTTGGGATAGAAGTTTCTATTACTCAGTGCCTCCTGACTGCTGATTCAGTGTCTCCTTCAGCCCTTGTATGTAGAGGAACATGGAGTTGAGACATCAGTGAGGAGCCAAGGGGCTTCCTGGGTGGGCAAGGGAGAGAAGAGGGTGGGGCTGGTGTTGGATGAGGAGGCTGGAGCCAAATTCAAGCTTAACTCTTTGACACTTCCCAAAATGAAGACCTGGGAACCTCTGGCCCCTCTCCCAATCCCTGCCCCCTTTATTCCTAATGTGCCTAGGGAGCAGGACGGGAGTCTCATGGAATACATCCAAGAATGTAAAATCTAGTGTCCTTGAGTCTTAGACTGGGGGGTGTGAGTGGCATTAACCCCATTCCAGTTATAGTAGAGTTAAAGCTGGTGGGGGTGGGGAGTGAGATCACCTCTGGCCCTGCTCAGCACAGATGGTCCTCATTAGACTGTGTGGTTTTGCTTGTTGGCAATTCCAGAGATACAACATTTTGCAGATTGGGGGTGGGTGAGGGGACTAGAAGAGAGACCAGGGAAAGAAAACCCATAGCTTGGGCACTGTCTTTTGCCCTACACTTTTGGGTGATGGTTTCTTTCTTGAGGTGTCAGAGTAGGAGCTTTAAATATTTTTAAAGACCTTTTTCCTTTAAGGTATTGAATATGTCCTCCCTTCTACTGTCTCTGTCCCTGTTCCTTCTGTTTTAGGTAGGGAGTGGAATCTACTAGGGGAGAAACTGGGAAAGAGGAAGGGTAGGAGAAAGACAGGCAGGACCGTGGTGAGATATCTGATCTTGACTTCTATCTCTTGCTAAACGTGTGTGTGTGTGTGTGTGTGTGTGTGTGTGTGTGTGTGTGTATGAGTGTGTACATACGTATGTTTATCTCATCTGTCTCTGACTCTCCACAGCTCTGGTTACCATTGAGAAATCTGTGTATTAGGGAAAGTAACAGGGTACACAGGCAGCTGTGACTATGTATGTGTTTATAAGTATGTGCGTGGGGGAGCACATATATATGTGTACATGAACTAACACAATCTCTCTCTCTCTCTCTCTCTCCCCCTCCAGCCCTGTTTACCATGGGTGGGAATGCTGAGGGGCAGCCTTGCAAATTCCCATTCAAGTTTCAGGGTACCTCTTATGACAGCTGTACTACTGAGGGCCGAACAGATGGCTACCGCTGGTGTGGCACTACTGAGGACTATGATCGTGACAAGAAATATGGTTTCTGCCCTGAGACTGGTGAGAGTCATTGCCTTGTACTTTGTCCTTCCACAGTGCCATAATGGAAAATTTGAGATTATCTCTCCCTACCCCTCCCTACCCCCAGCCCCATATTCTGGGTTTTGTCTATTTTTCTTTCTCTCTGTTTCTTCCACTTTTCGCTGTCTACTATGTTTCTTTATCTCTGCTTCCTGTTCCCCTACTAGAATTTTCCTTCCTTAATTCATTTCATTTCTTCATCCATACATCCATCGAATAAATATTGAGCACCTCTCCTGCCTAGCTCAGTGGAAGACATTATGGGAGCTACAAAAATCTCAATGAGCCTAATAATTTCCTCAGTTCTCCCCTACTCAAATTTCCTTTATTTCCAGCACAACCACTGTTCACCTTTAATAGAGAATTCTTGACTTGCTTGGGCAAAGGAGGGCAAGGAGGAGTGGAGAAGCTGCTATTAGACACACTGACCATCTGAAATGTCTCTCCTATAATATCTTCCTCTGGTCCTTTTTCCTGGTTCCCTCTCCCCATTGTCCTACACTGTTTCCCTTCACCTATACTCTTCTCTTCTCACAGCCATGTCAACTGTTGGGGGGAACTCTGAGGGTTCCCCATGTGTCTTTCCCTTCACCTTCTTGGGCAACAAGCATGAATCCTGTACAAGCGCTGGCCGCAGTGATGGCAAAATGTGGTGTGCCACAACAGCCAACTATGATGATGACCGAAAGTGGGGCTTTTGCCCTGACCAAGGTATTAGTGATACATGGGAGGAACAAAGGATGGGGTTATATTCATTCTACTGAGCCAAGATATCATTTTTCTCCCCCCCACAGGCAGATATAACTTCCCTATGATCTCTCCTTCCTCATTCCCACCTTAAGCAGTCATATCAGCCTCTCCTAAACCAAAGACTATCTTGGGAAAGAGAGTTTCCTTCCCAATTTGCCCCAAGACCAAAATCAGACTTTTGGGGAATGTTAGAAAAGTTCTTTCAATTATACTCCTATTTATCATAGAATGATAAGATTTAGAGCTGGAAGAACCATATGATAATTTCCCTCCTCCCCTAGTTGAGGAAACTGAAGCCCAGAGGGGTTGAGTAATTTGCACAAGGTCACAAAGGTAGTAAGGAACAGAGCTACCATTTTAACCAAATCTTCTGACCCCAAACCCTTTTCCAGTGTACCATGTTTCCTCCATCATTTGAGTATCTACTATATAAAGGGTATTTTCCTAGGCACCAGAGATGCAGAGATTAATAAATACTGTCTCTGCCCTCAAGGAGCTTACAATTTAGTTGAAGAGAAAGAATCACATAGAATTGTAGAGGCTCAGAGTTGGAAATGGCCTCATAGGTTGCATAGTTCAACCCAACCCACACCTGAACAAGAATTCTCTCAATAACACCCCCAACAAATAGTCGTCTAGCCTTTTCTTGAAACTAATGGGAAGGAATCTGCTGCCTCCCAAGTCAGTCAATTTTACTTTGGGACAGCTGTAATTTTAAAGTAGTTTTCCTTATATCAAAGTAAAATCCAGGCACATAGTGCTGTGTATGCCCAGTGTCAGATAAGGGACACAGATAGTGAATGGAACAGACAGACAGACACACTTATTTTCCTCTTCAGCCCTTTTTTGTCTCCATCCCCTTTCTATTTCATGTCTGTCCTTCAGGGTACAGCCTGTTCCTTGTGGCAGCCCATGAGTTTGGCCATGCTATGGGACTGGAACACTCAGAAGACCCTGGAGCATTGATGGCACCAATCTATACATACACCAAGAATTTCCGCCTATCCAATGATGACATCAAGGGCATTCGGGAGCTGTATGGTAAAATCCCAGCCCAGTGGGACATGAGGACTAGATCTTCCATTAGTACTACCAAAGAGAAAATTTTTAAAAAATATATAGCCATAACAAAACAAATCAGTAAGAGCAGCTTTGGTTTTTCTGATAAAGTCTTGACAAATACCAGTCAGATGGCAACTTTGCCGGGCAACCATCTACAACAGTCTGCTAAAGCTGCCACGTTGTAAACAGAGAGACTTAAGACTGGAGGGAAAGTTAGGCTGTGCAAAGACAGGACATAATGGTGGGAATTGTTGGAGACCTCTAGCTTGGGATTTAAGGGGCTTATGAGATGAGGTTTCAAAGCTAGCTGCAGCTTGCTTCTGGGTGTGGGTGGGGTGACAGTGGAAGTAGGAACCATTCTGCTTGAACATGACACGTCGTGGGTGTGGAGGAAGAGAGGTGAAGGTCATAGGTCACTCCTGAATTCTGGGAGAAGGATCCAAGATCACAAATGCTTATCCTAGGGTCCTCCAGTGACACCGACACTGGCACTGACACTGGCCCAACCCCCACCCCGGGACCTGTCACCCCTGAAATCTGCAAACCGGACACAAACATTGTGTTTGATGGCATCTCACAGATTAGAGGAGAAACATTCTTCTTCAAGGACAGGTGAGTGATGGGTCCTACTTCTGTTCTCTACTCCTTAATCCCTGCTCCCTATCTTGTGTCCACTGCCCCCTTGTTCCTGCCTTAGGCCCTTACATTTCTACTGGTGTCAGGACCCAAGGAGTCTTCTCTGCCTAGTCCCAGGCTAAACTGTCCTGATCTTGAGAAGTAAGTGACCACAGGAGCAAAGGAAAGATAAGTGCCCTCACTCAGGCCTGCAGAATGAGTCATAATCATTTACACTTTTTGGTGGGTGAGACCAGATTCAGGGAACTACATTGGAACATCTAGAATGTTATACTGAACCAGGAACTGGGCAATGAGACCAGAATGTATTTATTATAGTAGGTGTAAATGTTGAACAGTGTGAAAGGAGATCAATCTTCTCTTAACAGAGTTGTTAATTTTATAGTCAACAAAAATATTCATAGATTGTTAAAGCTGGAAAGAAACTTTGGAATTGAGCCCACTCACATGACTACATATGAGGGAAATTGAAGCTCAAAGTGACTTCCCCAAGGTCACAAAAAAGTAGTTGAGTTGGGACTCATCAAATAAGCTTTCCACTTGAGATTTTTTCTTAGCCTTTTGATGGGGAACCTAATGTCACTTGTAGCTTAAAAGTAAATAAGAGAAAGGCTCTTCCCACAAGAGGCTCCAGCTTTAGAACTAACTGGACCCTAGAGAAGTTAGAGCCTTTCTATAATTCTTGAAGCCTAAGGAGTAGGGAAGGTTCCTCTGGATTTTGTATCCAGTTATCTGCTAGACACTTTAGTTGTGGAAACCAAGGAATCAGTCGGGAATTTCTGGGTCACAAATACTTTTTAGCTAACAGCCAGAGAGGACTGCTCAGAAAAAATGCCTGAGGATATGACCAACTCCAATGGAAATGCCCCAGTCTGGCAGCTCAGAGGGGTTTCCTTGATGACTCTCACTACCCTAGAATTTAAACTGACTCTGAGGTACAGAGCATGGAGAACAGCACAGTGCCAAGAAGCTCTGTGTGGTCTTTAGAATTGGGACATGAGGACTCAGAATGTTCTGTGGCATAGAGAACCCTGTTACCCATGGCTGGCCTTCACTGAATTGAGATGATCATGAATTTTTCCACTAAGCTAGTGGCTACTGGGATCAGTCAACAGCAACTTGCCAGGCTCCTACTGTGTTCAAGACACTGGTAGAAGCCAGAGATATAAAAGTATAGGAGATACGGTTTTTGCTTTCAGGAAGCTTATAAACTAACATCAGAAATATGATAAATGCATGTGAACAGCAACTAAAAAATGGCCAAGAGCATGTGCTGAGTATCTATTAGGGAATCTGGGGGTATGATAACATTTACTGTAAAAATCACTATGGACTTACATGGATCAAAGAAGCCTTTCTGGAGGAGGGGAGGAGAGATGGTAAGGCTGCCTGATGCAGCTCAGGATGCAGTGAGCACACCTCAGGTCATGGTAGTCTGGGCAAGCCTAACTTCTCTCATTTCCTCCCTCTCTCATTCCAGTTCCTTCCCTTCTTCCTTTCCTCTCCTATGTAGCTGATGGCTACCATGGCCTGTGACTTCCTTTGGGGAGTCTGATTGGGACAGGCCAGGTAGGAGGGAGGAGATAGTTTGGGGGACTTTGTGAGGGGGAGTGGGAAGTGTTCATGAGGGTGAATCTTCCCAGACTTTTTTGTCTGTCCACTCAGGTTCATGTGGCGGACAGCAAACACAAGGGAGAAGCCCACAGGGCCCCTGCTTGTGGCCACATTCTGGCCAGAAGTTCCTGAGAAGATAGATGCAGTGTATGAGGCCCCACAGGAGGAAAAGGCTGTGTTCTTCTCAGGTACTGATAGATGGAGGGAGAGAGGAACAAGGGTACTTTGTTGTTGACCTCAGTGACCTTAAGCAAGTCACTTAACTGCTCTGTGCCTCAGTTTCCTCATCTGTAAAATGAGGAGCATTGGATTCAAAGGACAATGAAGTCCCTACCTCTAAATCTACAATCCTATCTTGATAATATTAGGTGAAGACTTCATTCATCATATCCACTTGACCTAAGGCTTACACATACAAACTCAAGCCAGCCCCTCTCCCCAACCCATCAGGTCCTTTTTGTTCAAACCACCTTCCCACTGAACCTCAGGCTCCTTTCTCTGCAACAAAATAAAATAAGACAAAAACAAAACACCTGCCCTCCTCCTTGCCTGCTCGTTTCATCCTCTGCCCTTCCTTCCAGTACCATCTTCTTAATATCCCCAAAGTCTTTTTATCTTTTTATCCTCTGGCTCTTTTCACTCTTATCCTCTGTTCCTGGGCTAACTGTGGGTCTGTTGTCTGCCCCTATCCTTCCTTTGCATAAAACTATGAGTCCTGAGGAATTGTTCCAATGGTTGAACTTGGGTCTTGGAAAGAGATCTTCCCATAACACACAGTTCCTGTCCTCAGGAGGCCCCATCACAAAGAGCACCCCCTCCCAGACAGATGTGGGGTGAGAGTGGTTGATTGGTGGGGGATATTCTAGGTGCCTAGATTGCTAGCATGACCTTTGTCACCATTTCAGGGGATGAGTATTGGGTCTACTCAGCCAGTACCCTGGAGCGGGGCTATCCTAAGAAGCTGACTAGCCTTGGGCTGCCTCCCGATGTTCAGCATGTGGATGCTGCCTTCAGCTGGAGCAAAAACAAGAAGACATATATCTTTTCTGGAGACAAGTTCTGGAGGTAGGTTTTGCTGGCCCTTCTTGTTAGGCAATTTGTTAATTTTCTAAATATTTTCAAACTGATTTCACATTGATTTTCTACACAAAGTCTCCTGAAACTGCTTCTCAGATTTTTTCTTGTGTCAGGCCCACAGACATGTGCAGATGCAGGAAGTACAGGAAAGTTTTCTCCAGGGCAGGCAGGGAAGGAAGAACAGAGAGACTGATTTAAAGGGCAGATGCAAGAGTTTCATGTTTCTTGAGACCACGTCCTAGTTTTGCAGAAGAGACAGAGAGAGATCTATATCTCATTGTTTCTGTCTTAACGAGTTTGAGAAACTGGCTTGTTTGCTGTGTAATGATGATCTTATGAGGTTAATTGATTGGATCCTCTTTCCATTTTACAAATGAAGAAGATAAACTCTGAAGATCATTGGATTTTGAGCCAAATGGGACATTAGAGATCATCTAGTCCCTACTTATGCCCACACAAATAATAACAATAATAATAATAAATAGCTGAAATGCATTTGGAACTAAAAAGTTTTTAAAGTGTTTTATATACATTGAGTATATATAGACATGTATATATACATATATACATTGAGTATATATATACATATATAAATATATATGTTTATATGTGTGTATGTATAAATACATATACATTTGGAGAGAGAGAGAGAGAGAGAGAGAGAGAGAGAGACTGACTAGCTGTGTGACCCTGAGCACTAAGTCACTTAAACTTGTTTGCCTTAGTTTCCTCATCTGCCAAATGAACTGGAAAATAAATAGCAAACCACTCCAGTATCTTTGCCAAGAAAATCCTCAAAGGGGTCACAAACAGTCAGACGTGACTGAAAATGACTAAACAATAGCAAACATATATGATGTGTATATATATATATATATATATATACACACACACATATATGTGTGTATAAATTTATACATTTAAGTCATTGGAGCTTAGAACTGCACTAAGACTTTTGGGCCACTTTCTATTTAGTTTAAGCCTCACAACAACCCAGTGAAGTAAGTACTACAGGTATAAATATAACCATTTTACATATATAGAAACTGAGGCTCAGAGAATGAAGTGACTTGACCATGATCAGTTAGCAAATACCAGAACCCACTAGGTGGAACAGTAGTTAGAGCAATGGACTGGGAGTAAAAAAGACATGAGTTCAAATACAATCTCTGTCTCTTACTATCTGTGTGACCCTGAGCCAGTCATTGGACCTTGTTTACCATGTTTCTGTAAAATGTAGATAATAATAACACTTACCTGCCAGGGTTGTTGTGAGGATAAAAAGAGTTAATATAAAGTGCTATATAAGTATTTTTTAAATCTCTGATCTCAGAGGCTGATTCTGTCTTAAGTCTGTGTTAAGATAGAATTCCAGATTTACTATTAAGTCACTTAGCTGAGTTGATTTATATCTCAGCCAGGAAGAGAAAATCAAGACAGACACAGACATGATAAGAATCAGACACACCCAAATATTACTCCCTGACTCTAACTCTAATACTCCATGGACTAGACCAGGGATGAGGAAACTGCAGCCTTGAGCTTGCATGTGGCCCTAGAGGTCCTCAAGTGCAGCACTTTAACTAAACAACTTTGTTCTGTGAAGTTTGGATTCAGTCAAGGGACCGCACTTGAGGACCTAGAGGGCCACATGGAGCCTCGAGGCCACAGGTTTCCCACACTTGGACTAGACCACCCAAGCATGCACATCTACCCACCACCCATTTTGCAATGAGGCCCAAGGGGAGGAGGTGACTTATACTACGTCACAAGAGTATTAAGATGCATATCTAGAGTAGATGCTTTTTCACACCAAACTGAGGCTAAATAACTTCTCTAAAGTCCCAGTGTGAGTTAATGCCAGAGTGGTAATTAGAACCCAGGTCTCTTGACTCATAATCTGATGTGTTTTCTAACTCACTACACATCACCTCTCAGTTTTTGGACTGTAGGTAGGGTGGTTAATGCGTTGCATATCTAGGCCTTTCTCCAATGAGATCCTCTCTCCTCCTCCAAGGCTCTTGGAGCCAGCACCAAGCTCCCTGGCTGCCTATTAACATACACTGTTATTACTACACCCAAAATGTTTCTTAGGGAAACAGTTTAAAAGACCCAGGAGGGAAGTGGGGCAGAAGAGAGGCATCTTTCAACTCCCCTCTCCCACACAGTTCTCTTAATTCCTTTCCTTTCCTGCCCTGATCTCAGAGGCTGGTTCTGTCTTAAGTCTGTGTTAGGACAGAATTTCAGACTTATTATTAAGTCATTTAGCAGCTAAGTTGATTGATATCTCAGCCAGGAAGAGAAAAGCTTGGCAGACAGACACAATAAGAATGAGACACACCCAAATAAACACACACACACACATCCTATAGGCAAAAACATGAAGACACATAAACACACACAGGAGCATAGGTGTGCTCACATATACACACAGAAGCACACAGGTAGATCCCCTACCCACACAAGCAATGACAACAACTGACATTTGTATGGGACTTCAAGGTTTGCACATCACATTCCATACAGCATGGAAGAGTGGAGAGAGAAGAGAGAGAGAGATGGCCTTGAAGCCCAAAGATCTGAGTTCAAATCCTGCCTCTGACACATACTGTCTGTGTAACTCTGGTCAAGTCACTTAAACTCTCAGTGCTCTAGAAAATTCCCCAAGACCACAAGGTGTAGAAAAGGTGTGGACCTTCCTTGGTAGAGGAAATCTACCCCCCTGGGAGTTCCCTATACCAATGAAATCTCAGGTCCAGTCCCTATCCTTTATATACATTTTCTTATTCGGGCCTCACAACAACTTGTGAATTACATACTACAGGTATTATCCCTGAAAGTATCATTTTAAAGATAGTGAAGATCAGAGAGATTAAGTTATTGGCCTGTAGTCACACCACCAGTAAGTTTCAGAAGCAGGATTTGAATCTACATCTATCTCACTCCAAGGTTCTGCCTAGCTAAGTTTCTACACAAAGTGTCCAGGAACAGCTTCTCAGACGTTTTTTGAGGCTCCCAGACTTGAACAGATGGGGAAGTACAGGACAGTGTTCTCCAGCAGGGCAGTGGTAGAAGGAAGAACAAAAAGACTGCTATAAAGGGCAGACATAAGAGCCTTTGTTTCTTGAGGACACATCCTGGGTTTGCAGAGGAGACAGAAAGAGAGAGAGAGAGAGACAGAGACAGACAGAGAGACACAGAGAGACAGAGAGACAGAGACAGAGAGAGACACACACACACACAGAGAAAGAGGCATATCTCATTGTTTCTGTCTTAATGAGCTTGAGAAACTGCCCTGCTTGCCATGTAAACATGGCCTGGGAATCTTGTCAGCTTTTTGTTGTTCAGTCTTTTTTCATTCATGTCTGACTCTTCATGACCCCATTTGGGGTTTTCTTGGCAAAGATACTCGAGAGGTTTGCCATTTTCTTCTCCAGATCATTTTATAGATGAGGAAACTGAGGCAAACAGGGTTAAGTGACTTGCCCAGGGTCACATAGCTAGGAAGTATCTGATTTTAACTCAGGAAGATGAGTCTCAGGCCCAGCTCTCTATCCACTGTGCCACCTAGCTGCCTTATATTGTCAGCAGTAATCCCTTAATATTTGTGCTGTAGAGGCAGCCCTGGAGGGTTAAACAGGATCATAGATTTAGAGCTGGAAGGGACCTAGTCCAATTCCCTAAATATTTGCCAGTCAAGCAGACAGTCTGCTTCTTCTTAAGCATGCCCTGGGTGCTGGGAAAGAGGGTACAAATTTGATAGCAATGTCCTTTATTATTTTGTCCATGGCATTGATAAAAAATTTGGAATGTACAGGGCTGAACAGAGAGTTCTAGGGCCTTCCACTAGAGACTTCCTTCTAAGTTAATATTGGATCATTAATTTCTTTGGGTTCCATTGGCCAATTCAGAGTGGTGCAGTGAAAATAATATTAATTTTAGAGTAAAAAGACCTGGATTTAAATCCTGCCTCTGTCATATTCTACCTGTTTGACCTTGGGCAAACTATTTTGCTTCTATGGGCCTCAGTTTCCTCATATATAAAACAAGGATGTTGTACTAGGTGGCCTCTAACATCTTTTCCAGATCTAAGTCTATTTTCATGTGATTGGGAAGAACAGACACAGCTCTCAGTTTGGGGGTATGAACCAGTCTAGTGAGAGAGATATCAGTTCTGCATATGTAGCTGATAGAACACTAGGAAACAACAGAACACTTTCATAATAATATACAAGCAAGTATAAGATGATATGAAAGTACAAAAGCCCATGGTATTTGCATAGTGGTCCATGTAGTGAAATCAAAAGAACACTAGAATCAGAGGACCTAGGTTTGAATTCTGAATCTGCTACTTAATACATGTGTGTCTTTGGATAAGTCACTTAATACTAGCTAACATTTATATAGCACTTACTATGTGCCAGGCATTGTTCTAAGTGCTTTATAGTTAGTACTTATTTGATCCTAACAACAACCCTGGCTGAGGTGGGGTGGGGGCAGGGAGGGAGAGGTAGGTATTATCATTATCCCTATTTTATAGATGATGAAACTGAGGCAAAGAGAGATTAAGTAATTTGCCCAGAGTCACACAGCTAGTTAGTGTCTGAGGCTGGATATGAACTCATGACTCTAGGTCCAGTGCTCTATCTACTATGCCACCTCTTTGGGCCTCATTTTCTTTGTCTGTAGAATTAAGGGGTAGAACTAGCTGATCTCTAAGATCCCTTCCAATGCTAAATCTATGATCCTTTTATGTGAGCAAAGCTGAGTATTCAAGGAAGACTTTCCAAAGAGAAGGACTTTACATCAGGGTTTGGAGAAGAGGTACATGGAGTAACAGAGAACTTGAAGGAACTCTAAGTGGACAATGTGTCATGTGTGAATGATTATAGATTAGAATAAGTTAGCTGGGTATGGAGGGTGGGAAGCAGAATAGCTTGACTGGAGTTGTAGTATGGAATAATAGAAAGGGCCCCAGTGTTAGCACTTATATAACGTTTATAAAACACTTACTATGTACCAGGCACAGTGCAATTATTATCTCATTTGTTCCTCACAACAACCCTGGGAGGTAAGTGCTGTTATTATCCCCATTTTAAAGATGAAGGAACTGAGGCAAACAGACTGAGTGACTTGCCAGGGTCATACAGCTAGTCAGTGTCTGATGCCAGATTTGAACTCCAGGCTCAGCACTCTATTCACTGCACTACCTTGGTATTACTTTGCTTAGTTTCCTCATCTCTCAGATCAGTCATATTTGTCTTTGTCTTTATCTGTCTCTACGGGTTGTTGGGGAGGATCAGGTTGGGGTGGGAGGTGGGAGTGTGAGTGAACTTTTCAGTGTATATTCTTATTTACACTTAACAATAATATTATTGTTGTTACTGTTAAGAAATGGGGTGAGATTAGGTGGATGGGGGTGCTGGAGGCTGAGTAATTTGGAGCTATTGTAATAATCCAGGTATGAAGTGATGCAAGACTGGATGAGGGTGATCTCCAAAGTCTGAGTTTTATGACTGTGACCCTAAGTTCAGGATGGGAGATGGGATAGAGAGTAAGGAAGCACATTTCAGGGATATGGAGGCTTTGGAAGAATATTATATTTAGTGATGTGGTAGGGAAGAGAGGAAGAAGTAAAAAATGACTACAACATTGTGTGCCTAGGTAGGGAAGATGGTAGGCAACCCAGTTTTCTTCCTGTAAGTTTATTTAAAAGACCTAGATTGACAAGCTAGAACACTGTCAAACCAGCTTCACCCAGTAGCTATTACTCAAACATGGGAAAACCTAACCCATGACTAATAGCTTTTTTATAATAACATTATTTTATAAATTACTCTTCCACATATTATTGCTTCTGAACTTCACAACACTGATGATCTGGGCAGGGCAGGGACTATTATGGCCATTTGACACTTGAGATATTTAAAGCCCTTGGGTGGGAGAGGGATTAATGATCTACCACAACATCAACTTGAGAGGATTATCCTTGGCCCTGGGCTCAGCCTGGAATCATCCCTGATTCAGAGCTAGAAGAAACCTAACATCTAGTTCAACCCACTCATTTGTATACGAGGAAACTTAACTCCTAAATGGTGAAGTACTTGCCTCAGTTCATATAGCTAGGTAAGTGGCTGGACCCCACTTCAAGCCCAGGTCGTTTTGCTCCAAATCCAACACTCTTTCATTAAAGAAATCATTTCAATCAAGTAGCTAAAGGCATGCTTAACAAATTTGTAGGTAACGTAAAATTGGGAGGGAGAGGTAACATTAGTATTCTAGTACTTGAACAGGTTACAATGTTGGGATGAATCTAAGATGAAATTTACTGGAGATAAATGCAAAGTCTAACACTGGTTAAAAAAGAAATCAGCTTCTCAAGCCCAGGATGGGGAAGGTGTGGATAGCCCCAATTTGTCTGACAAAGACCTGCAGTTTTTACTGGACTACAAATTTAGTTTGAGCTAATAGTTTATTTGGAAAACCATTAAAATTAATACTGTGCTAGGCAGCACTAAAAGATACATTATATCCAAAATCCAGGAGTTGATAATGCCATTGTACTCTACTCTGCTCCTAGTATATCTAGAATAATATGGTCAGTTCTACTCACTACATTAAAAAAATAAAATATACAATTATATTAATTAATTACATTAATATTACATATATTTATACATATATTTACATCACCTACATTTCCAAATGTATCTTCCGCCCTGCTTTTGTAGCAGCATATGTGATGTAGAAAGAGCACGGGCCCTGGAATCAGAGAACCTGGGTTCAGATCCCGCTCCTAATGCTTCCTATCTGTTTAACCATGGAGCAAGTCACTTAGGGAGCAAGTCACTTAGCTTCCCTATACCTCAGTTTCTTCATTTGCAAAATGAAGGAGTTAGTCTAGATGACCTCTGAATTCCCTTCCACCTCTAGATCTGTGGTCTTAAAATGGTTACAAGAAAGAATTTAAAAAAGAGGGGAAAACAATTTACCAAAATTAACTAACCTATAGAAAAAATTCTAATAATATATGAAAATTTACCCCACTAAGAGTCTTTCACCTCTACAAAGAAGATAGGAGTGGAGGGACACTGATAAACTGGAGAGTTTTCAGATAAATGCAATCAAGATGGTGAAAGACATCAAAATCAAGGAATATAAAGACTGGTTGAAGAAAGTAGGGATGTTTAGTCTGGGAAAAAACTTGGGATGGTAATTGATGACTATCTTCAAGTATTTATAGCAGGGGTGGGGAACCTGTGGCCTCAAGGCCTTATGTGGCCCTCTATGTCCTCAAGTGCTTCCCTTTGACTGAATCCAATCTCTGGGCCACAGGTTTCCCACTCCTGATTTATAGGACTCTTATACAGAAAAGAGATTACCCTTATTCTCTTGGTCCCAGAAGGCAGAACTGTGAGTCTTAAGTGATGGTTTCTGACTGACAGTTTTAGGCTCATTGAAAGGAAAAACTTAACATTTAGAGCTATCCAGTAAGAAAATGGTAGATCTTTGGAGGTTGTGGGTTCCCATTACTTGAAGTCTTTAAGTAAAGGCTAAATGATTGTTTTACCTATTGGAGATGTCACAGAGAAGATCCTTAGACAGGTTCAGTTGGACTAGAAAGTCCTTGAGATACCTTCCACTCTGAGATTTTGTGACTCTTTGATAACGTGGCTGACACAAGGCCATACGTACAGTTAGTGGCAGATTTGATATGAGGACACAGGTTTTTTCTCTTCAAGTCCCATACCTTTTCCACTGCACTATTATAGCATCTAAAGATCTTGGTCTAGATCGCAAGGTGTATGGAGGAGTCTTTGGCCATATTTGCTACCCTCCAGCAGGGTGGAAGGTAGAGGTACACTCTGTGGAAGTCTTACTGGCCCTGGGATTAACTGTGTTCTCCACTTCCTGATACCTGCCCAATCCTGTTCCTCCTTAGGTACAATGAAGTTAAGAAGAAAATGGACCCTGGCTTCCCCAAGCTTATCGCTGATGCCTGGAATGGAATTCCTGACAATTTGGATGCTGTGGTAGAACTGCAGGGAAGTGGTGAGTTGTCTAGGCCTTTCCTGCCTTTCTAGGACTAATCTCCTCCTTCCCCCACCTCAGTCCCAGGCTCCCTGTGGTTCCTCAAGTACACACTCATTCATTGTATGAAGGAGGCATAAGTCTGCCTAGAGAAAACAAATCAGCCCCTTCAGCCTCATGCTGGGAGAGATTCCAGAGCAGCTGACCTCTGCTCAACTCATCCTGGTTTCTGTCAGGAAAACCAAGAAAGGCTTCACTGGCACCCTCACAGCTGCCAGGCCTAAAGAAAGGGTGGCACTAGAGTTGGGGTGGCCCATGCATACCTTTTCTCCCTGCCCCTCCCCTTCCAGTTCCTCAAGCCCATCACGATTTATAGACCTGTCCTGTTTGAATTTATATTGGCAACCCTATACCAAAGAGCAACATTACATTCAAGGAATGACTCATTTCATGGTTTAATTGAGATGATACTGATTTATTCATGATTCTCTGCTGAGAACAAATAGCCCCTGAACTGCTTCAGTTGTTCCTGGCCCCCTGGTGATGCTTAGCCAATATTGAACCCTAGGCACTGATCCCTATTCCTGAGGTGGCTTTGAGGGATCCTCCAAGGCATGGCTGGCAAGTTAAAGCCACTTGGGAATTGCAGTGAGAGCTCAGTTTACGTCAATAGGTTTCTACCAACAGCCTGCTCTGTCTAGTGCTGTGCTAGGCATCATGGGAGATAGAAGTAAAAGCATCCAGCCTCTGGCCTGTAGGAGTCTGCAAATCTAGTACCAGAGACAAGATCAACACAGCAGGAACGATTATAGATCAATGTAATGCAGCATCAGATTTCTTCCTGGATCATAAAGATCATAAGGACTATAGCTCTGGAGCTGGAAGATCATCTGTAGAAATCATCTATCCCAACACTCTCTTTTTACAAATAAAGAAAGGTAGTTAAGTGTAGTTAAGTGACTTGGCCAAAGTCACACAGGTAATAAACAAAAGAGGTAGAATTGGAATTCAGGTCCTCTGACACCGGTGCCAATGTTCTTTATACTGTCCCACACTGCCCCCTCAAACTTAATGTCCAATTGGAGTTCAGAGAAAGGGAAGATCAACACCTATCCCTGTTTCCTTTCTCCCCCAGGACACAGCTATTTCTTCAAGGACTGGTATTACCTTAAACTGGAGAACAAGAGTCTGAAAATTGTAAAAGTTGGAAACATCAAATCGGACTGGCTGAGCTGCTGAATTTTGCAAACTCTCTGTAACCCCATATTTACGTCTCTTATCCCTCCCTCCTTTCTCTGTCACTAGCTAGATCTGAATACTCATTACTAGCCCAGGCTGGTACTGGTTGCCCCAAGCATTAAGGACCTATTGGTCAATTCTCTCACATTTTGGTAATTTAAGATTTTGTACAGTGGCCTCCCCTCCTAACCCAATTCCCTAATGCAGGGATATAGATGTTTATTATACACGCTCCCATCTCCTTCCTTTCCCTCTCCTGCCCTACCTCCAGGCCCCCAGTAGGGGCCGAATGAGCCACGGAGGGTCTCCTGATGTTTACTCCCTGCCTCCGAGGAGATACTAAGATATCTTCTGGGTAGCCCTGCCTAGGGCTGCCCTGGTGCTGTCCCCTCTTAAGACTTTTCTCCCTCCATTACTCCCTCAAAGCCCAGCAGAGACTATCTGGCTTGGGCACTGGTGGCCCTGACACCCTGCCATAGAGCCCTGGGAAGGAGTCATGGTCTAATGGCAGCTGTGTTAATCTGCTTTAACACGACTGGCTGCCCAAGTATTAGATTCACTAACCATTTGCTTCAATGCACTTTGGTCTTTTTGTGTGTGTGTGTTTGTTTTTTGTTTAAAATTCATTTTTGGACAGAAGGACTCAGGTTTTCTGAAGTCACTGCATGATGTGCCCGGGCCATATAATAATGTTTAACTGGTTCATGTTTTATAGCATTTTCCCAACTGTCATGAGCCCTTCACATATGGTGGAGGGGAGAAAAAAAAGCCACAGTTCTTCCTAATCCCACTCCTTCCTTCCCTGTGAGAAATGTCAACAAGTATGAATAAAGAAATCCATTGTGCCCGGGAGTGTTTGAGGACCATTGCAGTAGCTCATGGGAGAGGTAGGTAACTGTAGCAGCAGGAAAGAGAGGGGACTCACCGTGAGCAAGCTCTCAAACCCTCCCCCCACTGATGAGGGAAGATGGTCTAGGATGCCTATGTAAAGAAGATCCTCCACATACATAGAGGTAGTTTACAAACTAGAAACCTTTAGTATAATGTTCACAGGGGAAAGAACACCAGACTAGAAGGAAGGAGACATGGATTCCAGTCCTGGCTCTGTAACTAAGTGGCTTTGTAACTTGGGTCAATTTACTTCAGATCACCAGGCCTCAGTTTCCCCCCTATGAAAAAACAAAACAAAACAAAACAGGTCAAGGTATCTTTGAGTTCTTCCATGCCTATGTTCCCTCTTTGGAATATACCGTTTAGGACAGGGAAGTGGGCAAGGTGAAATGGGAGTTATAAATAATGAATATAGTATTTATTAAGCACTTAACTATATGCAAAGCACTGTGTTAAATGCTAGGGATACAAATAGAAAAATAAGACAGTTCTTACTTTCATGGGGCTTACATTCTAAAAGGGGCAACAACACATTTGGGTGGTTTCAGTTATAAGTCAGATGGAAAAGTCCCATGGTCCCTAGAATGCAACAGCAAAGCCAATGGTAATGCCTCTTCTTTCTTGTCACTTTCCACTGATAAAATCATATCAGTATTCGATGATGAATCATTTGATGAGTACCAAGGATTTTGGTGACAAGAATTTTCTTTTTGGGGTCTTCAAAAATGTGGCTACAGCCCCCAAAGGAGCAATTCCCAGGCTTCATCTTCATAGAAGTTGCTTCCCAGGATGATGTCTGGGAGTACTAGGTTAGACGTGTCATTATTCTAAAAGTTTTGGGGTTTAAGATCCTGGAATGCCTCCATCAGGGTATGGGGTGATGGTGGTGGTTTGATTTGCCTGGCACATGATGCTTCCTATCTCTTCCTCAGTGTTCCGCTACTTCAGCTAGGCTGGCTTGCCTGCTTTGTGTGTGTCAGTTGGCTGGCAGTTATTTAGTAGAGGTGTTCTCAAGATGCCTTAAGTCAGTGTCTTTCTCTTCTCCACCCTCTCGCCCCCAGTTCTACCTCCCCCCTCCAACAAGTCCCAGAAGGTGAGAGAGAGGAAGCTGCAGAGGCCAGCTGAATGTAGCCAGAACTGGATGCTCATGGATGGAATCACACAGGGATGAATATACAAAGCAGGTTGGGGAAAATCCCCAGCCCAGCAGACAGATTGGGATCAGAGGATTTAGAGCTGGAAAGAACTTTTGAGGACATAGAGTCCAATCCCCTCAGTGTTGAGATAAGAAAGCTTAGGCCCAGGGAGTTCAAGAAGTGACTTGCCCAGGGTCAAAATGGTAGCAAGTAGCAAATCTAGGAATAAAATCCAGGTCCCCTGACTCCAAATGCAGTGCTTTTTCCACAACACAAATCTGCTTCTGTCGTTTCTGTCTCAGGATAGCACTCCTGACAATGCTCTCTGGAAGAATATTAAAAGTAGAGTTAACCCCTTGAGAGATGTAGTTAAAGTAAATGTGCCCAAGTCTCTCTATACTGGGTTCTGTGGGGTCCAGCTTCATGTTTATCAATCAACAAGCATTTATTCATCATCAATTGATAAGCATTTGTGTACTAGCTACTAGGTGCTAGAGATAAAAAAGTAAAAAAATGAGACAGTGCCTGCCCAGAAAATTTTCATTTTAATAGGGGGATGCAACACATATAGGGGAGTGATATCCAAGGAAGGGAGTTTTAATATAGGTCAGGGGTTCTTAACCTTTTCTATGTCATGGGCCCCTTTCTTTGACAGTTTTGTAGACCATGGACCCCCCTCCCAGAATAATGCTTATAGTCTATATTCATAATGAAAGGAGCTGCCAAATTCCAGTTAAACGTGGGTGAAAATAAGAATGTAATTTTTTCACATCCAAATCTTAAATTTATTCACAGATGCTTTGAGGATCTGGGGACTCCGGATTAAGAACTCTTGGTCTAGGCAGTCACAGGGAACATATATGATAAGGCAGTAGTAGATTGTTGCATCCTTTCCAGCATCAATGATATTATTATTATTTTTTTTTTCGGAGTAAGAGGTAGAAAGGGTAGCAGACAGATGTCAAGAGGCCCATGCTGGGTAGACCCTGGTGTCCAGGTGGACATCAGGATGAGATGTTAAACATGATCTAACACTGACTAGATATAATTGCTTAGTCCCTGAGGTGAATACTGCAATCCAGCAATGGACAATTAGAATCCAAAATCTCAAAGTTGAAAGAGATTTTAGAGGTTATCTAGTACCACCTGTATGTTTATTTCAACCATAACCCTCTCTACAACATCTTTGACTTGACAAAAGCCATTGAGCATTTGCTTGAAAATGGCTAGTGACAGGGAGCTCACTACTTTTTGAGGCAATCCATTCCTAAATTGCACAGTACTCATTGTTAGGATTTTTTTTTTCTTACAAGCTTAGTTTAATAGATAGAGAAATAGTCTTGGAATCAGGAAGACCTGAATTCAAGTCCTGTCTCTGACATATACTGTCTATGTGATCCTGGACAAGTTATTTAACCTTTCATCCCCAGAGGCAACTTGCTAAGTCTGTAAAAGGCAAAGAAGGTGCTAGATGAAGGGAGTTTTCTCATCTGGGAGTTCCCTATATTAGTGAAATCACTGTCTAGTCCCTAACCTTATCTCTATCCAATCTTAATTTGTCTCTTTCCTACCTCTACCCATTGTTCCTAATCCTATTCTCTATGGCCTAGTAAAACAAATCTATCCTCTTTCTTTGAGATAGCATAACCCTTTTAATACCATGATATAACAGATTTAGTCATGTCAAATCAATTAACTAAGTTCTTACTATTTTCCAGGTACTGTGTTAAGCACCAGGGATATAAAGAATGGCAAAAAACAGCCCATAGTCTCAAGGATCTTACAGACTAATGAGGGAGACAACATGCAAACAACTAGGGACAAACAAGATATATTTTAAGACACCTACAACAAGGAGGCCAATGTCACCAGGACAGTAGAGGACATGGAAGAGAGTAAGGTAGAAAGGTTGAAAAGGGACAAGTTATGATGGGCTTTAAGAGCTAAAAAGAGGATTTTATATTTGACACTGGAGGTAGTGTGTGGGAGGTTAGGGGGAGGGGAGGTAGTGCTAACATAGTGAGACCTGTGCTTTAGGAAGATCACTTTGATAAATGAGTGGAGAATGGACTAAAATGAGGAGAGGTGGGACTCAGGGTTGCCATAATTTTAGTCATGAAATGAGGAAGGTCAGATCTTGTGGGTCACTTGTGGACCTGATCAACAGGTTCCTGCTTGCAAGGAAGCCAGATAATCTTGTGCCTCACCCATGGAAAGATATCAGACACATAGTTATAGAGACCCAAAGGGTAGGTGGTGAAATGTGTGACATCACTGAGGCACCCCTCTCCCTGCTCCCCCTAACAGAACTATATGTCCTGGGAGGGAGTATAGTTGCTGCAGATTTCAGATTTCAGGCCATTGTTTCCTCTCCCCTCCAGTTGTATTCATGCCTTTCCTGTCTCACAAAGGTCAAAAGCAGTCTGCAGAGGTTATGGGAACTTCAGGTTGCATGGGAAAAGGGTGCTGGGGGAGGAAAGGGAGGGGGGAGCTAGAAGTAAAACAACTACTGCTGGCTGGGCCAAGGGTACTTAAAGAGGAACTGCATGTTGTCTAGTCTTTGTGGTATCCTTCCTCCTTGGCCACCTTCTCCACCGCTTCCTGTTTCAGGGCTTGCAAGTCCCTTTTACCCCAGTCCACAGTCCTCTCTGTTCAAATCACCACAATTGTCCAGGGAGCTATGGAAAATGGAGGTTTGTATAAAGAGGCAGGGAGTCTTACAAAGCCCCTTTGAGGGTTGGGTGGAGGATAGGGAGGTCATGTAGTAAACAGAAAAAGCCCTGATCTTGGATTTGGAAGGGCTTGAGTTTCAGTCCCAGCTTTGACAATTTCCAGACCTTGCGACATTAGGCAACTCTGAACCTGAGTTTCAGTTTCCTTATTTGTAAAGTTGGAATAAAAATATATGGGTCTATGTGAAGAAATTGCTCTGTAAACCTTAAGACATCGTAAATTGGATTAGATGGTAATGACAATCAAATCTCCACTGAAGGCCTCTAATGCCTTGAAGGGGTCTCAAAGATACTCAGTGATGCTCGGCCCTTGCCGGGTTCTACCACGTAGAAAAGGCTGTGAACATAGGCCAACCTGGCTTGTATTTCCGCTGTCCAAAGGCTAGTATCACTAAGTTGGGAGAGGCATGTTATCACCAGAGAGTGGAGCATCAAATGAAGAAATTTTTTTGGCTAAAGCTGGAATACCTACTAAAGCTTGAAGAGGGTCCAATCTGTGTCGGTTGATAGGAGATCACTGGAACCTTTTAAGTATCACGGTGGAAGAGATCTGAATTTGGATTAAGGTGATCTGGCCCTTCAAATTTTGGTTGTGTTACTAGATGTGCGACTTTGAGGAAGTCACTTCCCCTGTCTTGACCGTAAGAGGTTGCGCTTAATGGGGCTTTCCAACTCTAAAGCTTATGATCCTGTAACTACTGGGCTTAGAATAGACAAAATTGTATTTGAATTCTGAATCTGACACACGGAGTGTGACCATGGACAAATCACATATTCTCTGAGCCTGTTTCCTCTTCCGCAAAATGGGGATAACGGCAGGTGCATTACCTACCTTACGGCAGACGTTTTCTAAGGAACATGCTTTGTGAGGAAGGATGTTTTGAGAGAAAATGTGTAATTATCGTTATCCTCCACAATCAACCTTCCACGACAGCAAAAGATGGAAGCAGGCGCTCAACGGGCGGGGACACTGAAAGAGGCGGGGCCGAGAAGGGGAAGGCCCAGCAGGGTTTGCAGGAAGGATCTCACTTGAGTCTGTGGGAGGTGGTGGAGTAAATACTGGGTGGGGCGGGGCCAGCCAAGATAGGGAGGGGCCAGCCAAGGTAGGGAGGGACCTGTCCGCTTGCGCAGTGGGAGTCTGGAGAGTGGTCTGGGGCTCCGCTTCACGAGGCCCGGGAGAATAGAAGAGGTTGCACGGGCTCAGCATGAGCGGGTGCGCGGAGGCTGCCGCGGTGGCGGCGACCTTGCCCGGATCAGGAGTCAGGGACGCGGGGGCACCCGGCCTGCGGCCGCCAATGGTGCCCCGCCAAGCATCCTTCTTCCCGCCGCCGGTGCCCAACCCGTTTGTGCAGGATACGCGGATTAGTGCCGGCGGCCGAGTCCTGGTGAGAGGGAGGGGCTGCAGAGGGCTCTGGAGGAGGAAGGAGAAGGAAAGGTGGGAAGGGAGGGAGAAAAGGAGGGAGTAGGACCTGGGCCTTGGGTAAGGCAGGTTCCAGGAACAGGGAAGGTCTGTGATGTGATAAGGATGCCGGTCTGTGATGTGATCTGGATGCCGGTCTGTGATGTGATAAGGATGCCAATCTGTGAACAAGTGCATGTGGGAAGGGTGGGTGGAGGATGGTCAATCTGTAACTATATGAAAGGTGGGTCTATGACAAAGGAGGAGCCTGAGGGGCTTTTTTTTTTTTTTTAATACGGGGAAGGAGATGTTGAGTTGTCCCACTGGGAGATGGTCGAAGTTTTATGATAGGTCCTGTTTAGGGGGTATGTGACTAGCAAGCTGTTGAAGGTATTTAATGGTGACATGGTGAGATTTTGCAGTAGGATTTGGGTTTATGAGTTTGTGATAAGAAAGGATGTGAACATAAATCTGAAAATGCGTATTTGTATTCCCTGCGTTTAACATGTACTTGGCACATCGTAGGCATTTAATACAATGTTTATTGACTGACTGAAAAGGAAGGTAGATGTGGTAAGTGAACTAGGACCAGAATTTGGAAAGACTAGGTAGGTAAGACATTCAGTACAATTTAGTGGGCTGCATTTAAAGGTGAATGATGCCTGATTAGACACCCCCAACTCAGAAAATAATGGTATTTCTTGGCTTTACCATGCCATGAATGCATAGTTATGTATTTGATGAAAGTTTCCTTTTCTTCACTTTTTTTTTTTTAACTGCAGCTTTTCACAGTTACACATTCTGGACTTCCTCTTTGGTAAATTTGGCGATCTGAGGAAAAGATAGGCCTATGTAATCTGTATTTGTAATGTTAGTTCTGCATCCACAAGTGACAGCAATTTTTTTTGCTTCCCTTAAATAATACTTTGCTTTAAGTCATGCACAGTAATTTAATTATTGTATGTCAATACATATGGAGTGTGAAAACTGAGCTCTACAATGAATGACTTTGTTTTGGTGAAAAATTCCAAGTGTTCAGCTACTTAGACATTTCATATCATTTAGATGTGTTGGAGGGGATTGCAGACAAGTGTATAAAGGGAGGAAGAAGAAGACGATGTGATAATTTTTTTAAAAATGAGGTTTTGAAAGTTTTTTTCTCTGATTTTATAGCTGATGAATGGGAAAAAAAACTTTTCATTTTCTACACTTAACAGGAAATACATAGTGGTCATCATTTCAATATTGTAATATTAATTCTTCAGGCATATTAATGATATCATTTTCATTTATTGTTAAAATTTTATATTTGTCATTTATGTTGTACATATGTGCCTATTTATGACACAAAGGTATAGTTTGTAAGGCTTTGAGAAATCAGTTCTCAGGAGGTTAAATGAAGGAGGGAGAAGATCCCAAAGACATGGAACAAAATCTTGAGAGTTTATAATTACTTTTTTTTCTTAAAAGGTCCAATTTTTATTTGAAAATCAAAATGGCTTTATAAATAGACTTCAATCATTCAAGTATTCTCTAAACTTCAGTGCTAGAAGGGAAATAGCACGAAAATGAGATTGAAGATCCAAACAGGCTAGCAGGTTAGCTAGAACAAGATGAAATTTTAAAGATCATTGGGAAGCCCCATGCTTGGATTAAAAAAAAAAATCAACTTCATGAGTACAAAATTGGGAGTTGTGTCTAGACACCAATTAATCTAAAGATCTGGAGATTTCAGTGAACTGAAGCTCAACACGTGTCAACAGTGATCTGATGGCCAAAAAAGTCCCATATCATCTTAGCCAACATTAAAAGAAGTATAGCTAGTGTCCATAATAGGGGAGGTGTACTCTGTGTGGTATCATGGAAAGAGCACTGGCTTGGAATCAGGTTCTACAATTTACTACCTATGACTTTGAGTAAGTCATTTCACTTCTTGAGACTTTAGTTTCTTTGTCTATAAAATGAAGGTGTTATCCTGGATAATGACTAAGGTTTCTTCCTGCTTTAAATACTGTGATCTTGTGCCCTGGTCAGTCCACCTGTAGAGTATTGTGTTCTGACCAAAGAAGGTCATTGATAAGTTGGATAGGAACTTGACCAGGAGATATATATATATATATATATGTATATATACATGTAAATATAATTACTTTTTTATTCTTTTTTTTATTTTTAGTTTTCAACATTTACTTCCACAAGATTTTGAATTCCAAATTTTCACCCCATCTCACCCTCCCCCACCCCAAGATGGCATGCATTCTGAATACCCCTTCCCCCTAGTCTGCTTTCCCTGCTATCTCTCCCCCCCTTCCCCTTCTATTTTCCTGTAGGGCAGAATAGATTTCTGTACCCCATTTCCTGTATTTCTTATTTTCCAGTTGCATGTGAAAACATTTTTTTTAAACATGTGATTTTAAAACTTTGGGTTACACATTTTCTCCCTCCCTCCCCACCCACCCTCACTGAAAAGGCAAGCAACTCAATATAGGCTGTACACATGCAGTTATGCAAAACACTTGCATAGTAGACATGCTGTGAAAAACTAACTCTATTTTCCTTAATCCTATCCCGACCCCCCATTTATTCTATTCTTTCTTTTGACCCTGTCCCTCCTCAGAAGTATTTGCTTCAGATTAGCCCCTTTCCCAATCTGCTCTCCTCTCTATCATTCCCCTACTCCCTTGTCCCCTTCCCCTCCTATTTTCCTGTAGGGTAAGACAGATTTCCATACCCAATTGAGTGTGTATGTTATTCCCTCCTTAAGTCAAATCCTATGAGAATAAGATTCACTCATTCCCTCTCACTTTCCCCTGTTTCCCCTCCACTGTAAGAGCCTTTTCTTTTCTGTTTTTTTTTGTGAGATAATTTACCCCGTTTTACCTTTCCCTTTCTCCTTCTCCCAGTATAATCCTCTCACCCCTTAATTTTATTCTCCAGATATGACCCCTTCATCTTCAACTCACCCTGTGCCCTCTATCTATCTATCTATCTATCTATCTATGTATCTATCTATCTATCTATCTATCTATATACATACATACAATTTTTTCCCTCCAACTACCCTAATACTGACAAAGGTCTCATGAGTTACAAATATCATCTTTCCATGCAGGAATGTAAACAGTTCAACCTTAACAAGTCTCTTATGATTTCTCTTTCCTGTTTACCTCTTCATGATCCACTAGAGTCTTGTATTGGAAAGTCAAATTTTCTATTCAGCTCTGGTCTTTTCATCAAGAATGCTTGAAAGTCCTTTATTTCACTGAATGACCATTTTTTACCCTGAAGAATTATACTCAGTGTTGCTGGGTAGGTGATTCTTGGTTGTAATCCTATCTCCTTTACCCTCTGGAATATTGTATTTCATGCCCTGTGGTCCCTTAATGTAGAAGCAGCTAAATCTTGTGTTATCCTGATTGTGTTTCCACAATACTCGAATTGCTTCTTTCTGGCTAGTTGTAGTATTTTCTCCTTGACCTGGGAACTCTGGAATTTGGCTACAATATTCCTAGGAGTTTTCCTTTGGGGATCTCTTTCAGGAAGAGATCGGTGGATTCTTTCAATTTCTATTTTGCCCTCTGGTTCTAAAATATCAGGGCAGTTTTCCTGGACAATCTCTTGAAAGATGATGTCTAGGCTCTTTGTTTGATCATGGCTTTCAGATAGTCCAATAATTTTTAAATTCTCTCTCCTGGATCTATTTTCCAGGTCAGTTGTTTTTCCAATGAGATATTTCACATTGTTTTCTAATTTTTCAGTCTTTTGGATTTGTTTTACAGTGTCTTGATTTCTTGTAAAGTCACTAGCTTCCAATTGTTCTATTCTAATTTTTAAGGAAGTATTTTCTTCAGTAAGATTTTGGACTTCCTTTTCCATTTGGCCAATTTTTTTCTTTAGGGTATTCTTTTCTTCATTGGCTTTTTGCATCTCTTTTGCCATTTGGGTTAGGCTATTTTTTAAGGTGTTATTTTCTTCAGTATTTTTTTGGGTCTCCTTTAGCAAGCTGTTGACTTGTTTTTCATGATTTTCTTGCATCACTCTCATTTCTCTTCCCAGTTTTTCCTCTACTTCTCTTACTTGCTTCTCAAAATCCCTTTTGAGTTCTTCTAAGACCTGGGATTGATTCATATTTTTCTTGGAAGTTTTTGATGTAGGAGCTTTGGCTTCGTTGTCTTCTTCTGGTTGTATGTTTTGATCTTCTTTGTCACCAAAGTAAGATAATGTAGTCTGACTCTTTTTGTGCTGCTTACTCATGATCCCAGCCAATTATTTGAGTTTTAAACTCTTTGTGAAGGTAAAAGTCTGCTTCCAATGTGGAGAATGTACTGTCCCAAGCTACAGGGGTTTGTACAGATGTTTTCAGAGATACTTCTAGGGACCTGAAAAGTTTCAGTTCTTCCAAGGTGCTGTGATAAGGGGCGAGGTGTTTCTTCTCCACCACCACCATGAGCTCCCCCACACCAGCACTCTTCCTCACCCCAGGACCGCCCCTCAGAACTGTGACCCAGATCCAAGCATGGGCAAAGCAAGAGATTCCTGCCTCAGCCCTGGCAAAGAGATCCTTGCAATCCCGCTCTGATCAGCCACTCGATTTCCCCCTCAGTCTGTGGGCCAGAAGCTCAGGAGGCAGCCACTGCCCTCAGGGTGTCTGAGACCTAGCTTGTTCTCTCACCGCAGTCACAGACTTTTCCCACTGACCTTCTAAGTTGTCTTTGGTGTTCCTGGGTTGAGAAGTCTGGAAATCGCCATAGCTGCCACCAATTCAGTCCTCTGAGGCCTGCTCCAGGGTTGCTGTGGCCTGCGTGCCCATGCCAAACTGCGCTCCTCTCCCAGCCTGGCTTGATATACCTTTCCAATCAGTCATCCAGGTTGTCTTGGGCTGGAAATTTGTTTTACTCTGTTTTTTGGTGGGTTCGGCTGCTTTAGAATTTGTTTCAAGCCATTTTTTATAGGGTATTTGGAGGGGTTTGGGGGAGAGCTCTAGCAAGTCACTGCTTTCCCTCCGCCATCTTGGCTCCACCCCTATAATTACTTTTTAAAAAGGCAGTCTAGAGAACATCAATAAATAATGATCTATATACCTACTTTACCATTTATATATATGAATATACATATATATGAAATTATTATGAGAATAATCTCCATATTCATTGAGGCTATCCTTGTTAAAAGTATTGGAAAGGAAGAAAGACCATATTCCACATTAGAACACATTTTTACATTGCACATTTGACTGAAAGATATAGAGAGTAAAAAATCCCATTGTGGTTATTCTTTTTGATAATAAAAAAGCATTTAATTTGTCAGAATGCCTTAAAAGCTCTTCTTCAACAGGATGTGCCAACATTTGTACAAGTATATTTGAAAAATTTAACAGAGATATCCTTGTTTGATGGACCTCTGGATCACTAATATCATGCATAGCATAAAATAGAGATGTATGTGTTGTCTTTTCCCTTTACGTGTCATATTCCTCCACCAGCATCCCTGAGAACAAGGATTGTCTTGCTTGTTTGTATTTCTATCCTTAGCACTTAGCATTGTCTGTCAGTCAATAAACATTGATCAAGTGCCTAATGAGTGGAAGGCACTGTGCTAAATGCTAGGGATACAAACAAAGTTCAAAAGATAGTTCCTGCTTTAAAGGAACTCAGTGTCCTTGGGAAGCTGCCATTAAATACTTAATAAATGCACTATTTATATTCTCTGATGATGTCCATTATCATCAAGATAGAGATTCAGCACTGAGTATAAGTGAAAGAGGGATTCCTTACATTTGAGGAGGTCTTCCAAATAATATTGTTTCTGTATGATATTGTGCTGACTTCATCAAGCCCTAGGACACCATAGAACCTTCTTGACTGAGATCTATTATCACCCAAAACAGCTTAGCCTAACCACACAGAGAAAAAAAATGAGAAATTTTATTTTTTAGGTTATGATATATAGTTATATGAGTAATCTCTAGAGTTTATCCATCAGTATACATAGTTTGAATAGACAATGAAAATGAACAATGACTTGTTCCCAGACTGGAACAAGAAGCTGGCTTCCTTGCCCTTGGGAGATTATGGAGTTTTTTTTTTTTTTGATGATCCTTTACTCCACTTTCTCTCTGAAACAAAACCCCTTCTTTTTAATACCTATGTTTTTTCCAGTGATTACAGAGGGCTGTAAGTCACGCACAACACTCTCCAAAGAAATGGCATTCCTTGAGAGAGAGAAAGGGAGAGGGAGAGAGACAGAGATTTGGAAAGGGAGAAGAAGAGAGAAAAGAAGAGGGAGAGAAAACCCTCAAAGGTACAGAAAAATGCACAAGAGAGTGCATTAATTAGTAGGCACTGTTCTAGCACTTGCGGAAGAATAATAAAAGCAGTGCTTACCCTCAAGAAACCTACAATGTAATGGAAAAAGACTTCATAGGAAAGAATGCCAAAAAGGGGGAGGGGAGAGGAGACTAGAGGGAAGTAGCAGAAGTGTCCTGGAGGGTCAGGCCTCAGTAGTAGATGGTGACATTTCACCCATCAGAGCTGAGGAATTTAGGGGCAAATCTAGAGCTAGAAGGTTCCAGATTACAGGGCATTTAGTACAACCCTCTCATTTTACCAAAGGGTAAACTGAGGCCCAAGGAGTATAAGTGATTTGTTCAAGGTCGTGCAGGTATTAATCACCAGAGGTGTGGATTTGAACTCAGGCCCTCTGATTCCAGAGCCAGTGCTCTTTTGACTGTACCACTCTAAATGAAGGTCACTCAAAGGGCAATGAAGTGACCTGCGGTGACCACAAGCAAACCATAATACATAACAAGCAAAAGAAACATTGTGAAGAATGTCACTAAAGAAATATATTATTTTGAAAAATGAGCCAGTCATATGCAAAAACTATGAAAAGAACATGAAGACAGCCTTCAGCATGTTAGATGGACTCCTTGGAGTAAACTTAGTGGGGGCCATGGACTGGAATTGCAAAGATGGGGAAAGGATGGATGATGGGTCTGCCTTATTGGATGTTATACCCTTATAGAAGAAATCACAAGACCATTAAGTATTAGACTATATGTGCTTAATTCGCCCTCTAAATCTTAAAGCCTGATAATGCTACTAATGGTCCTGTAGTATTTGTAATCATATTCTCATTATCTCATGCCTGGACTATTACAATAGCCTGATGATTGATCTCTTCCCACTCCAGTCCATCTTCCACTCAGCTATTAAATTAATCTTCCTTAGGCTCAGATCAGACCGTGCCACTCTAACCATTAAACAAATTCCAATGTCTCCTTGTCATCTCTAAGATAAAACATAAAATCCTCTATTTGGCATTCAGAGCCCTTTACCACCTAACCTCCTCATACCTTTCCATTATCCTTACACTTTACTTCCCATCAAGTGCTCAGTGATTCAGTAACACTGACCTCCTTACTATTCCTCCAAAAAAACTTTCTCTATCTCCAGACTCTGGGCGTTTTGGCTGGCTGTTCTCTGTTCGGGGAATACTCTCCCTCCTCATCTTCACCTCCTGGCTTTCCTGACTTCCTTCAGGAGCCAGCTAAAATCCCACCTTCTACAAGAAGTCTCTCTGAATAGTGCTTTACCTCTGCTGAATATCTCCAATTTATACTATACGGTATGTAACTTGTTGTATACATAGCTATTCTCATGTTGTCTCCCTCATTAGACTGTGAGCTCCTTGAAAGCAGAAACTGTTTTTACCTTTCTTTCTATCCTTGGCAGTTGGCACAATGCCTGGCATAGAGTGTGTGCTTAAAAATGTTTATTGACTGACTGACTGGGACTGATCATAATCTGAATGTTTGACATACCAAATAACCAAGAAACTGAAGCAGCCCCATTAAACAAATTGTTCTGCACACTAAAACAATTTGGATAAATGGGAGGTAGCATTATTTAGAACTGTATTGTTTAGAATTAGTACTGGAAGGGAACTTAGAAGCTACCTAATTCATTCCCCTCATTTTACAAACGAGGAACTGAGACCCAGAAAGTGACTTGTCCATGATATGAGAAAGCCCCCCAACACAATGATTGGACAATTTACTGGAGGACTGGACAAATGATGGACAGCCTGGGATGTCATAGATGAGATGTGACTTGTATCTTTAGATGGAGTACCCATGTTACTGACATCACAGATCTACTGAAATACTTAAGTGGTGTAGGCAGATTTGAATAAGTACATTTCATAGGTTGCCTTGCTTGATGACTGGTCAGTGCACTTAACCTCCCCCTCCCCTAGCCTCAGTTTTCTCATTGTTAAAATGAGAATGATAAAATCTATAATACTTCACAGGGATGTTGTGGGGAAAATACTTCGTTAACCCTAAAGTGTGAGGTAAATGTGAAGTATTATTACTATGGGTTTAAGAACTTTTGTCACCTATATCTAATACAGAAATAAGCTCTGCCTCTTCCTTGACTAAATTCTGTACTATATCATATAATCAAAAGTGTCCCAGTTTTTATTTCTTCTATAGATGAGGAAAATGAAATTGGAGGGTAATGGAAATATTAGGGAGAGAGATGATACAGCTTGGTTTTTTGACTATCCCTGCATTCCTAAAGGGAAGTTCAGGGAATATTTGTTCTTGCTTAAGATTTTTCAGAGTTTGTTGATCTCCAGGTTGGATTGTTCTATTCACTATTATTTTCACAATGGCTCTTGTACATCAAACTTATATGATATAAACTATATTTTCAAATCAAAGTTCAGTGTCTATCATTTCCTGGTCTTCTATGAAGGATCTTTTATGACTAAAATTATTTCTGTAGTATATGGAATTGTGCTCAATGAGTGACGTAGAGTATCATTCTAACTGTCCATATAATTCATGGTACTTAACTGCTTTAGATGAAATAATATTTTGCTGCTTTCCTTTGGATGATGATGGACTTTGATAGACTAATATTATATTTGATTCTACCCCTTAGGACTAGTACTATAGCAATTGTGTAGGTTAATTCTGAGTCACTTGTCACGTGGGGCAAAAAGTAAGAATTTAATAATAAAGTACATAACTAATACGTACATAACTAATATGCCAGTTGATCATTGGACTCAAAGACTCGTGGGGATAGATGAAAGTTGCTACTTAGTATGTATGAGATAGAGATAGTACACACAATTAATATAGTTTGGGTATACTTTAGTAAAGACAATACAAGAACAGTGGAAAGCCTGAAAGCTTATGAGAAGAACTTTACAAGGATATAAAGTTGTACATCTATATTTGTATTATAGTGTCTCATATAGTAATTATATAGAAGAATGGCAACATGATAGAGCTTGTCTCAGTCAATATCTTACACCATATTCTATAAAAATCCAAAATGGAAATGAGACCTGAAAATTAAGGAACATGCCATAAAAAAATTAGAAGAGAAGTATCATGTATCTTTTATAGCTATGAGTAGAGCATGACTACTTAACTGAACAAGGGAGAGAAGCAATTACGGAAGATAAAATAGATACTTTTACTGATATGGAATTCAAAAGCTTTTGCAGAAACAAAATTAATGTATCCAGGATAAGATAGGGCAGTTAGGTGGTACAGTAGATAGAGTGACAGGCCTGGAGAGTCCAGAAGACCTGAGGGCCAGAAAACCTGGCCTCAGACACTTATTAGTTGTGTGACCCTAAGCAAGTCACTTAACTCTGTTTACCTCAGTTTCCTCATCTGTAAAATGAGCTAGTGAAGAAAATGGCAAACTACTCCAGTATCATTGCCAAGAAAACCCCAAATAGGGTTGCAGAGAGTTGGGCATGACTGAAATGACTAAACAATGACAACAACAAAGGATAAGAAGAGACGTGGTTGAATAGAAAAAAAAGTCTTTGTATCAACTTCCTCAGATAAGACTTTACTATACAAGATTTATAGACAGCTAATAAATATAAAAGATCAAAAGCCATTCCTCAAGTGATATGTGGTCAAAGGATATGAATAGACAGTTCTTATAAGAATTGAAAATTAACCATACTAAAGAAAGCTCCAAATTTTTAATAAGAGGAATGCAAATTAAAACAATACTAAAGTTTCACTGTACATCTAGCAAAATGGCAAGAATGACCCCCAAAATGAGAATAGTCACTGTTGGTGGGGGTATGTGGATAGACAGATACATTAATACATTGTTGGCAGAGTTGTGACTTAGTATAACAATTCTGAAAATAATTTAGAATTACGCAAATAAAATAACTAAAATGAACCCTTTGAACTAGAGATTGCAATGCTAGACATATTCTCCAAGGAGTTCAGTGACAAAGAGAAAGACTCTGTATTTAAATACCAGAACATTTTATGACATCAAAGAACTGGAAACAAACCAGATTTCCATCATTTGGAGAATGGCTAAACAAATTGTGGAATATAATAACATATTAATGTACTGTAAGAAATAACAAATAAGATACATGAAGAAAAGCATGAAAGGACATTAAAAAAGACATATGAACCAATACAAAATGTGGCAAGCTTAGCCAAAAATCCCAGTTTACACAATGACCACAGCAATGTAAATGGAAAAATCAAGGAGCTCAAAACAAAACAAAACAAAACAAAAACAAATGGTTTAAAATTACAAAGAAAAAGGTTGGCCTCCAAAGAAGATATATGAGAAGATATCTCCCCACACTCCTTAGAGTTAGAGTGTCTACCAATATGTAACTTTGCCTTTGATTTTTAAAAATAATTTTATTTATATTTTAAAAATGTATTTATTAATTTTGCTGATTTTTTTCTAGTCTGCATTTTTCTTTCTCCGCCCCCCCCCAAAAATTATTTAATATGAGGGATAGCTCTTGAGGCAGAGGAGGGCAGGGAGGGAGGAAGAATATAAGAAGAAATATAGATCATGTAAAAATAAAATATATTTTAAAAAAGTAAAAAAAAAGTTCTTGGGCTAAGAAAGACCTGGGTTCAAGTTCTATTTTTTTTTTACACACATTGGTCCTGTGACCCTGAGCAAGTCAATTAACCTCTCAGCATCCCAGGCAATCCTATAACTGTCACTTGAAGAACAGATATTGATCTTCATTAGTAGACTGAATTTTCTCTTTGAAAGTTCCTTATACTAATGAAGCCACAGGTCTAGTCCAACAAATAAATTACACAGGGATAATTTCAAATTACAGCAGTTCTCTTTAAGGCAATAGCTATTGCACATTTCCATTTTATAGCACAGTTTAATGAGCTTTGTTGTCAAAACAATTTCCATTTATCCATTTTTATCAACTTTAATTTTCAGATTCTCCTTTTGGGAAGTATTTTGCTTCCAATCCGTGCCATGTTTGTTGCATTGATTTTGGTAATGGCTTGGCCGTTTGCTGCAGTTGCAACAGTAGGCTTACCAGAAAAATTGACACATCCAGTCGCAGGTTGGAGGAGGTAAGCAATACTTATGGCTAAACATTAAGTGCTTGAGGAGTAAGAAAAACCTGCCCAAACTCAGTCAGTATGCCAGTTTTGTCTAAATGCCATACCTAAATGGATAGCTAAGTGGTACAGTGGATAGAGTGCTGAGTCTGGAGTCAGCAAGACCTGAATTCAAAACCAACCTCAGATATTTACTAACTGCATGATCCTAGACAAGTCACTTAACCTCTGTCTGTCTCAGTTTCCTCAGTTTTAAAATGGGGATAATTATAGCACCTATCTCCCAGAGTTGTTGTGAAGATCCAATGAGATGTTATTTGTAAAGTGCTTAGCACAGTGAGTGGCACATAGTAGGCAGTATATAAATGCTAGCTATCATCATCACCTTTATAATTTTATTTTTTCAAAGAATTAATTTGGCATTAATACCTTGCAACAATATGAGTCTTATTAAATACAATAAAGCTGTCTGTTTTTGCAGTAAATATCACAATATGATTTTAAGTTCTGCTCTCTCAGTTTTTGCAAAAACAGGATAATGGTTCTAAAAAATACTCAATTAGTATGTACAATGCTATTTTGATTACCACAAATCCAAACTTTCCTGTACCTTTCCTTAGTTTTCTAACATGTCTTAGTCCATCTCCCAAAGCCACATTCTTTTCATTTTTCTTTCTACGTGAGTTTTTTCCATGGCTTTGCAGAGGTAGATAGCTACATTTCCAGAATGGCATGAGTACATCTGGGGAGGACGAAAAAATTATGACTCATTTTTTTTCCCCAGCCCTATGCTTTTTAGTAAATGTCCCTTCTATCCAGTAAATTGTAAGAGACTAAAGTAAATAGCAGGTGTGTCAAAAAAAGTAATCATTCTGATTTTTAAAAAATTCAACATGACAGGACTAATCCATACACATAAGTTGTGTACCTTTCAAAGTAAATGGTCACTGATCAAAAATTTTAAGCTTTAAAATTCTGATTTTATTATTTTTGTAACTCTTCCTTTGGTCATACATTTAGAATCTATGGCAAACTCTTTTGAATGGTTCAAGAATGGTTCAATAGTTCAAGTTTTGGTGGCAAATTTTTACCTTAGGAGGGTAGACTTGATTTTTGGAAGCTCCCACAAATCTTTTAAAGTCACATCTGATGAATAAGATGGGTATTAAGTGTTTTTGATTTGTTAGTTTATCTATCAATCAGAAATGGAGTGTGTCTCTAAAGTTGTTAATATGACAGATTTTTTTTCAAAAAAAATAAACAAGTATATAATAACTTAGATTTAGAACCACAAATGAATATTGTCCTTAAAGCAGACGCTTTGGGAGATAACAGTACTCAACACTATTCGAATGATTTTAAGTGTTAAATAATTTAAGAGCTATTTGGAAATGACTTTCAGAGGCATTTTAGAAGAGAGCCCTGGAAGAAATCCTCTCTTGTTACTCTGTAGTCATACCTTGCATATTTTTGCTAGTTTTAGACCCTTGCCTAGGGCACTGAGAGATTAAATGACTTGCTTAAGGTCACCAAGGTCAGTTCTATGGCCATTACGCCAAACTACCTCTCGGTGCTCTCTAGGACATCCCTCTAAGGCTATTAAGTTGCAGAGAAGGTAATGATCAACTCTGGTGAAAGGAAATTCCACAAATTCCCAGTGAAATTACAGGTCCATTACTGATCCCTATTTTTGATATGTTGTGATGCTTTGAATTTCTTGCTACACTTGAGAATGAAAGTCATCTTGTTACTGCCATCAACTAGTAAAACTAATTATATTCTCTTTGCATTTATTTTTTAAAAGGGCACTTACTCACCCAGCCCTGAAGTTCCTAGGTCGCGTTATGTTCTTTTTAATGGGATTCCTGGTTAGAGTGAAAGGAAAAATAGCAAGTCCAGTGGAAGCACCAATTTTTATTGTAGCTCCTCACTCAACCTTCTTTGATGGAATTGCTTGTGTTGTTGCTGGATTACCCTCTATTGTATCAAGAACTGAGAATGCACATGTCCCACTGATTGGCAGTAAGTATTGTAGGTAACACAAATGACATGCTTTTGTGTTCACATTTAAAAATTAAAAAGGATGATATGATTTGTTGACTAACTTTTTATTTTAAGAAGATTATTTAGGGAACACTACATTTTTATTTACCTATTGTATCTATTTTACTGTACATCATTTAAATCTGATCCAGCCTACTATTGTACCTTTTTGTAATTAAAATTCTTAATTTATCAGGTAGTGTTAAATAATTTTCAAAACAAGCCCAAATTGAGAGCCCTATGATATTGCCATAGTTAATACAGTGTTGAATGAATTTCTCTTCAAGATAGAGAGGGAATGAGACAGAGATCAGTCATCCAACTGGTGTATGAAATCTTTCCTTAATGCTTATGCTTTCTTCATTACTGCCTACAAAAACCTCCACGAAGAGTCAATATTTATTTTTTAAAATGATGACATAAAATATGTAGTGAAAAAAACAATAAATGTTTACTGCCATAAAATATAATAATGAAGTGAATGAAATGTTTTTCCCACAAGGAGCTGTGGTCTCTCCCTAAGGCACCTGTCTCTGAGTAACTGCTCCCTGTTTTCATCTCATATGTGACTGCTTAGATTGCTCTGGAGGAGTGCTGTTGGTGCTTCCTTCTTTATCGTATAAATAATAAAGATAGTTTTTTCTTTGTGATTTGGTGGATGAGAAAGCCAACCTGAGTGTCAGGTAAATTTAAGTTCAAGTCTCTACTCTGAGGTATCCTGGCTGTGTGACCACGAGCAGGTCACTTAACCTATAAATTGCTGAGAAGGTACTGATCCAAATCGGTGGAAGAGGCTCCCTATCTAAAAAAATAAATTTGTGTGCTATACTAGATGTTTTACTCTTTGTCTGAAGGAGATATTGCTGTAAAATATCTAAATGAAATCTTTTGTATAAATCCACATTTTCACATATTAAATCTTCATAGTACCTCTTAGAATTCAATTTAAATTTAGCATTAAGTAAGAAAAAGCCACTGTGTGGTTGTAAAAAGATTGTATTAGCTACTTTTTATGTTCTTTTACCTTCCTTTTCTCAAGCCAATTAATGCAAAATAAATTTTTGGCTAAATATCCACTTTGATCTTGGAAATGGAACCTAAATTCCTTGAATTGGAAGGCTTCTTTGCCACCACTCCCCTCCCTCCAAAAGGAAAACACTGATTCCTTTTGATAGACCGATATAAAAAAATGTTTATGTATTTTGTTGTTGTTGTTAGTTTGAATTATTTGTCACTTAGCTTACTACCTTTTAACCAAGAACATTATCTGGGGTTTTTTACTTTTTTTAAAAGGAGTATTAAGAGCTATTCAGCCAGTACTGGTGTCCCGTGTAGACCCTGATTCTCGGAAGACCACAATAAATGAAATAAGAAAAAGAGCCACTTCAAGAGGTGAATGGCCACAGGTAAAAATATATTTACTTCTCTTCAGAACCTGCTTTTTATGAGTTTGTAGATTTATTAATTTATGTATGTTTGCATTTGATAATACTTAATGTACTTATTAGATTTTTTCTTTTTTTTACTTATTAGATTTTTAAAATGTTTTATTGATTTTTTAAAAACATCACTATCACTTTCTACTGACTCTTCCCTTATCAAAAAGCAAACAAAAAATAGAACCTTCCTTTTATAAAAAAAAATAAGTTTAGTAAAACGAAAGGACATTATCAGTTATATATGAAAACGTCTGCCTTATTCTTACCTCTAGGCTGCTGCCTCCTTGATCATCATTCTTCTGAAGTCATAATTGGTCACTATATTGATCAGAGTTCAGAAGTCTTTCATTGCTGTTTTTATGTAGTCATCAATGTAGTCAGTGGTGTTGAACTCAAATAGAAATTAATTCCTTCAGGCTGCGTATTGACTTAGAAAACTGTAATTAACATTATCTTTGTTGTGTTGTGTTCTTATTTTTTTTTATTACATTTTAATCTGATTTGGGCAGCTCTTAAGAGTTTGTGGCTGCTGGCAACCAGCTACCCAAGTTTCACACCTCTGATGTCAGTGGTCCTTGTTCTGCTTACTTTACTCTCCATCAGTTCATACGAGTCTTTGAGTTCTTCATATTCATCATTCTTTTTGACATAAACATATTCCACTGCATTCATATACCTTAATTTTTTCAGCCATTCCCCAGTAGATGGGCATCTATTGTTTCCAGTTCTTTGCTACTACAAAAATTGCTGCTATCAATATTTTGTGTGTATGGTACCTTTTCATCTGTCTTTGATCTCTTTGGAGTATATGCTTGGTGGTTACCTCTCTGGGCTAAAGCGCATATATGCACACTTGAAGCACTTTTAAAATCATAATTATGAATTATTTTGTAAAGTGGATTGAGTGTAGCAATAGTGCATTAGTATACCTGTCTTTCCATAGCCCCTTCACCATTTACCATTTTCACCTTTTTGATGTCTGCTGATCTGAAGGCAGCTAGGTGGTGCAGTGGATAGAATGCTTGGCCTGGAGTCAGGAAAACCTGAGTTCAAATCTAGCCTCAGATATTTACAAGCTGTGTGACTCTGGGCAAGTAGCTTAACCCTGTTTGCCTCAGTTTCCTCATCTGTAAAATGACGTAGAGAGAGAAATGGCAAACCATTCCAGTATCTTTGCCAAGAAAACTCAAATAGGGTCACAAAGAGTTGGACATGACTGAAATGACTGAACAATAATAACAAGAGATCTAATGGATGTGAGGTGAAACCTCAGAGTTATTTTAATTTTCTTTTCTTGTTAGTGATTTGAAACATTCTTTCATATTGTTGTTATTAGTTTGCATTTATTCTTTCAGTCATTGTCAGTTAATATCCTTTAACCATTTATCCATTAGGGACTATCCTTTATTTTTATATATTTGTAAATTATTCACTATATACTATGGATATCAGACCTTCATCTGATATATTTGTTGTAAAGATTTTACTATTTCTCTTCTCATTCTAGCTACATTGATTTTATTTGTGCAATTTCAATTTAATGCAATCTGTGCTTACTAGATTTTTAAATAATATTCTCTACATTCTTGGCAGAGCAAGTAAATGACAAATGCTTTATAGTAATTGCTAGATTAGACATTTCTTGATAGCAGAGACTGTATTTTTTTCTTCTTTCTATACTCTGCAACATGCATCAAATGTTTTGTACATAGTAGGTATTTAATAGATATTTGTTGATTTGAATTGTGTAGTCTCCTCCTTTGTTACATCAAGGACTTGAATTAAAAATATTTTTAAATCTTAATATTCTTTGGTTACATTTTTATTCTGAACTATAAAAAATCCTCTAAAGATAACATTCTGGATCTAATTGCCACAAAAGAGATCTTGATTCTGAACTGGGTACTTTCTAGTTGTTCAGTATGTAATGATTAAATTGATAAATATGAATCAAATGTGTGTGTTCTTAAACATATATACATATATATTAATAAATCAAATGTGTCCTTAAACATATTTACTTATTTTTAATCATTCATTCTGCTCTTCTTTTTTTGGGAAGATGGTTTTTGGAATGAAAGAAAAATGTTGCCCAGGACCAATTGTGCTAATTTCACTGAGTTCTAGGCCACACCTTTACTCAATATCTATTTGTTGTTAGAAATGAATTTGTAGAATCTTAATCTTAACTTAAATCCGGCCTCAGACACTTACCATCTGTGTGACCCTAGGCAAATCACTTAACCCTGTTTGCCTCAGTTTCCTCATCTTTCAAATGAACTGGAGAAGGAAATGGCAAACTACTCGAGTATCTTTGCCAAGAAAACCCCAAATGGGTTCAGGAAGAGTTGGACATGACTGAAACAACCAAACAGCAACAATGATGATCAAATGAAATACTGCTTTAATATCATCATATCAGCATCGTCAGGAATCATTTTTAATGAGAGGATGAGAGTTGTACTTATTTATTATTTACATTTTGCAAATGGCTTATTAGGCCACTAGGTAGTATAGCAGAAAGAATTCTGGACTTTGATTCAGAAAGACTTGAGTTCAAGTTTCCCCTCAGTTGCTTACTAACTGCATGACCCCAGGCAAGTCACTTAACCTTTTTTTGCCTCAGTTTCCTCATCTGTAAAATGGAGGTGATAATAGCACTTACCTCACCAGGATTGTTCTGAGTATCAAGTGAAATCATATATCTAAAGTGCTTTGCAAACCTTAAAACATGATATAAACATTAGTTATTTATTGTAAAGTAGTATTCTATGTGTTGTCTTGCTCAGTAAAACATTTTATGAGCATTTCAAAAATTAGTTTTGAGGCATATGTGATAAAAGGTTACTACAGTTTCTGAAAGGGAAAACTGAAGTGAAGAACTAAGAAATTGTTTGACAAGGTATGAAAAGGTAGAAGGAAAACTAGAACACACTCATTTCAGTGCAAGTCTTATTGGAGCCCAGTGTCTCTGTGTTTCAAGTTAGCTTGAGTCATCATTATTAACAACGACAAGCATTTTTGAGTGCTAGCTATGTGCAAGATTCAGAAATCTTGTTATTGTAGTCATGTTGAGGATTCCACCATCATTACTACCTTTTAGAGGGAAACTGAAAGAAAAATCAGTCACTTCTATCCATTCTCATGTGTTATCCTTTGCTTTTTTAGAGCATTTAAAAATGGAACTGACAACAATTATGTAGTAATTGTTACATAAAATGCTAATCTGTTAATGAGACTGAAATAATAAATATATTCCTTGCTCTCTCAAGTTACTAGTCTTCCCAGAAGGCACCTGCACTAATCGTACCTGTCTGATCACTTTTAAGCCAGGTGAGTGAATTTTAATAGTTTGTTTTGACAAATAGGTATAAAATTGGTTGAAGGGACATAGATTTTCAAGCTATCATGGTCTTTAGAGATCGTTTGGCCCTCATTTCAAGAATGAGGAAACTGAAGCTCCGTAACTCAACGTTATATAGGTAAGTAGTAAGTGACAGAGTTAGGATTCAAATCCAAGTCTTCTAGCTAAAAATCTAGAGTCCTTTTTACTATATCATGCTGCCATCTCAAATGAATTGATAATAACCCATGAAATTGAATAATAAGTTTGAAAGCCTTTACAATTCTGATCAATACAGTGACCGACCAGGATTCCAGGAGAGACATGATGAAGCAGACTCCCCACCTCAGGACAGAAAAATGATGGGCTCATAATGCAGATGGGAATATATTTTGGGGGGACTTGTCGAAATTGGGGGGGAATTTATTTTGCTTGACTATAAATTTTTCAGTAGGGGTTTTGTTTTTTTCCTTTCTTGGTGGAATTGGAAAGTGTGGGAAGGAAGAAGAGGATTTTTGTTGATTGAAGAAAGAATGTAATTAAAAAAATATGATATAGCTATTGGGTATTTATCTGAATATTTATATCCAGAAAAAGTTTTCAGGCTTTGTAAAGGCACAAAATTTATTGCATTTTTTTTTTATATGTAAGAATCCATGCATGCTGGTCTTATGTTCTGTTCTTCTCTCCCATTGGATAGAGCCAGAATCTGGGTCTTTAAATGATCAAGCAGATTCAACAGGTTGTTTCCCCAGAGTTTTTGCTTTCTACATCAATTCCTAAACTTGGAGTGACATGAAAAAAAAACCCAAGAATTTGACATTTTCTTCAGTTTCTCTGAAATTCTTCTAAATTTTCACTTGTTTTTATAAGACAACATTGTTGTTCAGTCATATCCACCTCTTTGTGATCTCATGGACCATAGTATGGCCAATACTGTCCATGGGGTTTTCTTGGCAAAGATACTGAAATAGTTTGCCATTTCCTTCTGCAGTGGATTGAGGCAAGCAGAGATTAAGTAACTTGCCCAGGGTCACACAGTAAGTGTCTAAGGCTGGATTTGAACTCAGGCCTCCCAGACTTCAGGCCCAGTGCTCTATATCCACTGGATCATCTAACTGCCTTATAAGACTATAACATTTGTCAAAATCTCTGATATTTATACTGTTTATTCATTTTGAGGGGAAGCTATGGGACCCAGCTCTGAGATTTCACCTACATAAAGAATTTCCTAAGAGTGTGGATGAGCACTGGCCTATTACTGAGTCTGAGAGAGATAAACGAGTGATGAGATTGTGATTTTTCTGTGATAATCACACATCTAGAATGTGTCAGAGGCAGATCTTCAACCTGGGGCTTTCTCTCTGAGTCTGACCTCTGTTTAGTATATCACATTTTTCTCTACTGTTTAAATAGTGTATTCTTTTCTTTGTTTAAATAGTTTTCATTGATACAAAAGACAAATTGCAAAATTTCTTTGTGGTTTTAGGAGCCTTCATTCCAGGAGTTCCAGTGCAGCCAGTACTTCTGAGATATCCAAATAAGTTGGTAAGCACTGTAAATTACTAATGGAAAAAAATTCAAACATTTTAAACATTCAGTAGATTTTTGTGGTCCTACCTAACATTTGCGTGGTTATTTGCCACTAATGGTACCAGTATATCTAGGGTCACATTTTGCTTAACACTTAGTTTTTAGAAGAGCAAATATGTTTTCTTTGGATGATAGGCTCACATTTGAATCTGGAGATGGAATGTTGAGGAGTACAGAGGGGGAATATTATTGGCTCTGAGGATTAGTATTTTGTTGTTTTTTTGTTTTTAAATCAGTTGTTTGCACCTTTCTGTTTTGTTAAAGGGGAAAGATGTACCTAATCTTCATTACTGAAGTCAGGAAGCCCCTGGTAGCTTTTATTTAACTAAAAAAAACCTTTCCAGTTCAGAAGCTAGTTTTTCTTTCCCCTCTGGTCCCTTGAAAAAAGGGGGCACTAATTAAATTCAATAAAATTTAGCAAGATATGCATCTGATCATAAGTTTGAATTTATTATGTTTTCACATTCTTTTACTCTGCATTCCTCCTCAGTATTTCCTCTTAATGTTATCTTTTTTGAGATTTGTTTCTAATTTAATTTTTAATTTCAACATGAAATTGTCATCTCTAAAATTACCTACTTGCTCCCTTCAAATAAAAGCCAAACATTTCTGAACATAAATGTTAAAAGAATTTTTAGTATAATTTATTTCCGTGTAGAAACAGATGATAACCCTTACAAAAATTTCCAACTTATTAAATGCATTTGTAAATTTGAATATTCTGAAACAATACAGTAAGAAATTTAGTTACAAATAATTTAGTCTTTCTCTCCCACCTCAATCCCCCACTAACATTCTGAGTATTCTTTTTGTTTTAGGATACTGTGACCTGGACATGGCAGGGATATACATTGTAAGTTGTATATTTTACCACTAAGCATTTAGATTAGGATATATCTATTATTAGTGATGGGAAAACAGGTCTTTTAGTTCACAAAGCTGTTTTTGTCATTTCTTGTAAAAGTTTTATGTCAGAGGCTTTGAATCTTCTAACTGATAAGTGAATGGCAAGTCCTGGTAGAAAGTAGCATTGCTCATCAGGTAAATCCTTGTGTTCTGATATACCAAATACAGATTCTGCATAGTATCAGGATGATCTTTGAAGATTTTTGTCATTTCTGGAAAAATAGCCTGCTAATTCATTTTGTAATGTGTTTAGTTTTACGTGAAAAAATTTCAGTGTTAGACTTTTCCATTGCTTGAGGCTTAATCAGATTTACTGTGATCAGATAATGCTTCAGTTTTGAATTTATTCTGTTAGAAGCAGGTTAGTCAGTGACAACTTGCTTCAAATTTATGGGCCCAGAAAAATAACAGTATTATCAGTACTTGGTGTAGTGAATCTAAATTTGTGTTGGATATCTGGAGACACCAGATTTTACTTTTGTTCCTAAATTAACATTGTTTAAAAAAATGTTAAACATCAGCAGTTCTTTAAGAAGTATGTAAGAAAAGCTGAAATTGTTTCATTCTTATTAAATTGATTATGAAATAGCAATTTAAAATATTCTATCAGTGTTCTCTTTCTCACAAAGAATTCTTGTGTTTAATTCACTATTATTGAGTTCTGAGCCAGTTTGACGTTTGGTGACAGGAAGCTACTGGAGGAGCATCTATGTTTCAAACATATCTTCATGGTACATGCTCAGTATGTCCTATTTTGTTCCCTGTCTGAGCATGTGTTTAGCTCAAATAATTTTATCCACATGATGATAGAGTGGATTAGTGACTTAATAGTTTAGAAATAGTTGAGGAAAAATAATTTTTATTTCCTTCAATGATAAGATATTCATCATGCACATTGTCATACAATTCAATAGTGCCGAACATTTCACCATCCCTTCAATCATAACTTGTATTTTTTATGGTATTCATTTTCTCTATTTTCTTATATACATCACTAAAATCAGTAAAGGATAGCCAGGTAGTGCAGTGGGTTGAGCGCCAGGCCTGGAGTCCAGAAGACTTGAATTCAAATGTGACCTCAGACACTCTTTAGCTGTACATTCCTGAGCAAGACACTTAACCTTTTTTGCCTCAGTTACCTCATTTGTAAAATGAGTTGGAGAAAGAAATGGCAAACCACTCTAGTATCTTTGCCAAGAAAGCCTTAGATGGGGTCACAAAGAGTCAGATATGACGGAAACAAGTGAACAACAACAACAACAAAATCAACAACTTATAGGGTACTCAAATGATACCCATAGATAAATAATAACCATATATTTCAAATAAAAAATTGGTGTGTGTTCTGATACAAATATCCTTTTACATGACCTAGTTAAAAATGCAAATTCTTTTCTCAAAATTAAGACTGTTGCAGAAAATACAGACTGCCTGGAAAAAAGGCATTGTGTTATAGTGGATAGAGACCTGGCCTCATGGTCAGGAAGACGTAGGTTCAAATATTTCCCCCAGACACATACTGTCTTTGTCATCCTGGGCAAATCATTCAGTCATTCATCCTCTCAGTACCCCACTCAACTCTCTGGGAATCGTAGTTGCTATTCTGTTTTATTTTAGGAGGTTTCTCTTCCAGGAATTCACTGTACTAATGACATTAAAAATCAATACCTTCACCCCCTCAAAAAAGTCATCATACCATAGAGTAGCATAGATATTTAATATAATATTTTACTTATATTTCAATCATGTTTGACTTTAATTATTGTAAGATATTTCTGCTCATTTCATTCATGTTCTAATTCAGCCAAGGGGGCAAGTGCGAAAAACATGGAAGAATAGACTCGAAGAAAACTTAATCTTAAAAGCTGAATCTGTCTTATCTTTGACTTCTCAGGAAGAAATATTCAGTTACCTACTCTACATCTTTTGATATATCATCATTTGAATATTTGCCAAATATTACAGAAAAAGAGAATTTTAAAAGGAGGAGGTAAAATCATGTCATAAATTTTCAGAAAACTAGAGTGGATGGTAGTGTACCTTGTGAAAATAGTTATATTTCTTGAGGCTCTCTTTTTGGACTATCAACAGTAAAAAGCAATTTCAAGGTGGTGAACTCTCAAAGCAACATATTCAAATTCAAGTATAAATGTTAATTTCAAAATCTGATTAGAATAATTTTTTAATTCTCTATACTACCACTACTTTCTTTCATTAACAAGCAAGAATTAAGTATATTTCCTTGCTAGAAGTGAAAAGATCTTTTCAGTTTTGGCTGGAAATTGTGAGAAAAGTTGGTTAAATTAACAATTTAGAATGAGGAAGATAGATAGGGTCCAGACTTTTGATTTCATCAGACCTGGGGATACCCAAATAAGCAAACTCCCTTTCCAGTACAGGTTGAGATTGGCACCTTCTCTGCATCTTATACTCTTGAGAGTTGCTTCAGTCACTGAGAAGTTAAAGATTTGCACAGGGCCACACAGCCAATATATGTCAGAGGCAGCACTCAGACATGTATCTTCCTAGCTCCATGTCTAGTTCTCTATCCATTATGCAACACTGCCTCTCATATAATTGGATATGGAAGTGGTAAACCTCATATTTCCTAGCTTTCTTCTTTTGACTTCCGCCTTCAAAAAAATCCTTGGCTACTTAGAGTAATATTTTTCTCTGTGAGTTAATTTTTCAGCTCCAAAAATATGTCTGATTTAAAAAAAAATCAACTTGGTCTTTTTTGTTTTGAATAAGAATCTATTATACTACATTGCACTCCATAATTGAATCATATATGTGCATGTATACATATATGTATATGCTTATGCATGTGTATATGTACCCATTCATGCACACATGTATATGCGTATACATTCATGCACTGAGTCTCCCTGTCTCACCCAGTCTAGAAGAATTCCATCATGGGCTGATCTCATTACTGACGTTCAGAAGTTTGGTCTTGTAACATTTCTGACCTGGGTCACTTCACTCCTCTTTAGGCAGCATTGTGGACTCCTGGTCCTTGGGACTCTGCATACCAGTGCTGGACTTAGTGAAGACATCAAATTGGCTTAGCCCACTGCAGTTCAGAACTCCCAAACTCAAGCATGGATCATAGATTTTTTAGAAGACTTATAGATGAATGCTTTTGTGAAAAGTTTAAAAAAAAGAGTGAAAAATATCATCTTTAAGGAGTTAAGAAATCTGCCAGAAATCTCCCATTTCAGAACTAGTCTTTGAAAGGTTTTAACCAATTTTAATGAAAGTCTTAATTTTGTTTTAAAACAAAGCTTAGAACTTCTCAGAATACTGTCTAATGCTGTATGACATGATAAGGATATACACCCTGCAAGCTACTACTTTAAAGGAAAAGGATAAATGATTTCTAATATCCATTAGAAAAGATTAGAAGCTTAGGGTTATGTTTAATAGATTCATGCTGTCTAATAGACCTTAAAGTGAAGTGTTAAATAGGTTCTTGTTGGAAAGATTAAATTTGATATTTAGTCTGCTGAGCTGTCAGACTCACAAATACCTCATGGTTTTAATTTTTGCACAGCAACGATAAATTTTCAAGCCTGCAACACATTATTATGGAGCATTATCAGTAGAAAAGGGACATTTTTGAAAATAAAATTTTATGTTGTCTGATGCTATGGAAATGAAAAGAATAATGCACAGCATTAAATAATTTCTTTGTTCTTATATAAAGATGGCATTGTCCCTTTCTCCCTCCTCCAGCATTCAGCTTTGCATACTTACATTCTGCCAGCTCTTCACAAAGGTAGAAGTTGAGGTAAGTTGATCAGAATTTAGCTGTGAAATTTTGGGTGAGGCTTATTGGTTTTTCTCCTTAAATTTCCAAATCAAAGGCTCTTAACCTTGTGTGTGTGTGTGTGTGTGTGTGTGTGTGTGTGTGATGGGCAGCTTTGACAGTCTAAAGAACCCTTCTCAGAATAATATTTTAAAATGCATAAAATAAAACACATTGGATTACAAATGAAACTATTGAAATACAATTATCAAAATTAAAAAAAAAAGTTCACAGATGTCCTGAAATTAAGAACCCATCTTAAGAACTCCTGTTCTAAGACCACAGAATTGGATTTAGTAACTCCAAACTGGTCCGAAGGTACAGTAGGCCCTATGGTTTTAAAAGTGGTTCCACACATAGAAGAGTTCTGCATTTAGATACAGTCTATCAGTTCCAGTCCCAGAACCCCTGTTAGGAAACACATTCTGAGTAATAGTAACCTCATTCGGCAGCATAATAGGAAACTCAGCTGTGCATTTGCATATCCAAGTCACACACAGGAATTAGGGCTACAAATTTATAATATTTTGAAATTTAGTTTATGAGGGAATCATTTTGCTTTGATCGTTAACTTTGTTTTTGTTTTTTAGCCTTCCAGAATTAATTCATTATTAATATAGATTGTTTAGGATTGAGCAAATTTTGGTTAAAATGGATTTTCAATTATAAGAGCCAAGGTTGCATTTAATCTGAACTAAATGTTTTTGGGTTTGTTTTGTTTTGTTTTGTGGCTTGCTTAGAAAAGATATTATTCTTTTCTTAATTACATTGAACCTATTAGTCTGAGTTTCTGTAAGCATTACTATTACTTTTTAAACTTTTTATCAGTTATTTTAGATTCTTTTTTTTAACTAAAACAAACAAACAAACACTACAGAATTGTAGAGTTGTCTATACCACAAAGACAAACCAGAACTTTCTCTGATCCTGTCAATATAAAACCAAACAAGGAAAACTCCAGTAAACAGATGGAGGAACAGAAACATAGTACCATACTTTACCCCGATGTATGTGGCAGTGGTCAGCTTGGGATTGCAACAGAAGCATGAAAATTCCCCTTTTCTCTTATTCTAACCACTCTTGCCACATTTCCTCTGTGTCACATAGTTATGTTGTTTTCTTCTTTGTCTTTTTTTTTTTTTTTGCTAACAGTATTTTCATTGCCTTGCCAGACTTGAACTTGTTTAGTTAATATTTTTTTGGAGGAAATGCTTTCCCCTACCCTTTAACTTCAGAAATAGAATTTAGTTTTCCACCAATCTGACCTGAGTACAATATGATTGAATACATTAGAATTGTTCTGTAAGCTGATACATTAAGCAAGACCTTGGGAATTTGAGGTCCTTAGTGTATGTAGTTTAGATTAATGATATTTAGGATTTAGATGTATTTGGATTTTATGAAATTCTCTTTCATCCAAGGAGCTCCAGTTATTTTATTGACTTCTGAATGTTCTTAATTCCCCATTGTGTTTGAACTGCAGCTGAAAGATGTACATTAAATACTTATTCAACCTGGCTGCTGGCCACATAGTGTCTGTTTGCAGAGTCTGTTGTAGTTCATGGCCTTGGCTCTGAGGCAGCCTGGCTTCTCTGCCCAGACTGAGGGATTCCAGCTTAGGTTACTACACAAATACCTTGGCCCTGCTTGTCTTGGTTACTTAAATTTTTTTTTGTATATTAATTGATTATATTATTTAATATATTTCAGATATTGTTATTAGATATTGCTAGCAAAAAGAAGTTGAATTATCAGTCTGCCAGTGTGTCTACATTAAAAGTAAAATGAGTACTTCATTAAGTTCTCTTGTCATTGCTCATTATTACTGTGAATCATTAAAAATCCTAGTTGCCCATTGCTATGTAACCTATTACTGATGATTAATATTTACTCCCAGAATTTTGGGGATTTTTTTTATTCTATTTTATTCTATTTATTCTTTTCCCCCATTAGTTATTTATGTGATTTCTTCTGCAGGGTGGTGATTTTTCAGCCACAATTCTTGGAAGACCAGTTGGTTATGATCCACATTGGTTGATTGGTGTCCCTGTACTGATGCCATAATAGATACTTGTATTATTGAAATATTGATATTTCACTCCATCTGAAGTTATAATAGGTTTTTAAAATAGGAGTCTGGAGGGAGGGAGAGAATTGGGGATGCAAAAAAAGGAATGTTTTTTTTTAATTAGAAAAAGAAAAAATATGATACTGCAAAATTTTTCTGCATGCATCCTCTTACATTTACTATGCCTTGAAAACCTGGGATTAGGTGTAATAATAATACTTAGCATTTATATATAGTATTTTAAACTTGATAAAGTACTTTACTTGCACTGATTCATCTGATCTTTACAACAACCCTGTGAGGGTTATTATATTCATTTTACAAAGAAGGAAACTGTCTCAGAGAGGATTGTGACTTATTCAATATCATATAGTTGAAGGTAGGATTTGTACCCATAGCTTTCTGACTCTAGATCTAGCCCTCTTTCTACATAATGACACTCAGGTATATGGTAGATAGAAAATTATTCTCTGTATTTCATGGTAACACTGATGTTTTATTTTTTAAAACATATTCTATTTATTTCATTAAATATTTTCCAATTACATTTTCAATTTTTTTGTTGTTTTTGTTTTTCTTTGCTGAGGCAATAGGAGTTAAGTGACTTGCCTAGGGTCACATAACTACTAAGTGTCAAGTGTCTGAGGTTGGATTTGAACTTAGGTCCCCCTGACTCCAAGGCTGGAGTTCTATCCACTGTGCAACCTAGCTGCTCCTACATTTACAATTTTTAACATTAATTTAAAAATTTTTTGAGTTTCAAATTCTCTCCCTCCTTCCTACCCTTTAAGGTAAGCAACATAATACATGTGAAGTCATGCAAAATATTTTCCATATTAGCCATGTTGCAAAAGAAAACACACCAAAAAACCCCAAGAGAAATTTAAAAAATATATACATCAATGTACTCTCAGAGCTTATCAGTTCTCTCTATGGAGGTGAATAGCAGTTTCCATCATGGGTCCTTTGGAATTGTTTTGGATCGTTGTCTTAATCAGAGTAACTGAGTCTTTCACAGTTGATTATCCTTTCAATAATTGCTATTATTATATACAGTATTCTCCTGGTTTTGTTCACTTCACTTTGTACCAGTTCATATAAGTCTTCCCAGGTTTTTCTGAAACCATCCTCCTCGTCACTTCTTATAGCACAATAGCATTTCGTTACAATCATATACCATGAATTGTTCAGTTATTCCCCAATTGATGGACATTCCCACAATTTCAAATTCTTTGCCACCACAAAAAGAGCTTATACAAATATTTTTGTACACATATATCCCTTTTCTTTGATCTCTTTGGTATACAGCCCTAATAGTGGTTTGCTAGGTCAAAAGGTATGTGTATGCACATTTTTATAGGCCTTTGGGTGTAGTTCCAAATTGTTCTCCAGAATGGCTAGACCAGTTCACAACTCCACCAACAATGTATTAGTGTCCCAATTTTATCACTTCCCCTCAAGCATTTGTCATTTTCCTTTTCTGTCATGTTAGCCAATTTGATAGGTGCAAAGTGGTTTCTCAGACTTGTTTTGTCACATTTCTCTAATCAATATTGGTTTAGAGCATTTTTTCATGTGATTATTGATAGCTCTGATTCCATTTTCTGAAAACTGCCTATCAATATTTTTTGACCATTTATCAAAGGGAATAGCTCTTATTTTTATAAATTTGGCTCAGTTCCCTATATATTTGAGAAATCAGGCCTTTGTCAGAGAAGCATGATGTAAAATTTTTCTCCAGTTTCAAAAAAAAGCTTTCCTTCTAATTTTGGTTGTATTAGTTTTGCTTGTGACTGATAGTATATTTTCAATTTAATTTGGTAAATATTGAGCTTATACTATATGCCTATCACTGTGTGTGGAGCAGATAGATGGCTCAGTGGACAGAGTCCTGGACATGGAGTCAGGAAGTTCAAATCCGGCCTCAGACACTGAGTGTGATCCTAGGCAAGTCACTTAACCTCTGTTTACCTTAATCCACTGGAGAAGGAAATGGCAAACCACTCTAGCACCTTTTCCAAGAAAACCCAATGGACAGTATGGTTCACAGGGTCACAAAGAGTTGGACATGACTGAATGACTGAATAACAACAATCACTCTCCAAAGCAGTATGAGGAATACAAAAGAATTATATGACCTAATCCCTGCTCTCACGGATTTTACTATCTTCAATTTTTTTTCCATTTTTTAGTCATCAGAACTTAAATTCATTTTTTTTTGTGGTTGTCATTTGCATTGACCACATTCTGCATGTGGTTGTGCTTACCATGGGCCTTCGTGACTTTTAGTAAACCACTTCCTCTCTCAGTCAGTCAAATAGTCAATAAACATTTATTAAGCATCTAGTATGGACCAGGTACTATGCTAAGCACTGAAGATACAGAGGAAAAAAAAAGACAGTCCTTGCCCCAAGGAGTTCACAGTCTAATCGAGAAACAATTTGCAAAGAAGTTATATGCAAAATAAATTGGAAAAATCAGCAGAGGGAAGGCACCAGAATTAAGGAGTAATCAAGAAAGGCACCTGTAGAAGGTTTTATTATCTTAAAAAGAAAGAATTGGACTAGATTATCTCTAAGTTCTCTGACAGTGTTTATGAATCTGTAATTTAGGTTAATGGTTCTCAAACATTTTCACACATGGCACAATATTCTTTAGTGTGAGGAATCATGGTTCTCTGACTGTTTAAATTGGCTGCCCTATAGGAGATTTGAGAGACTCATGCATATACAGTTTCCTTTCAATAAAAGGAACTGTTTTTTTTGAGTTCTTTGTGAGAGTAAGATCTGATGTGCTAGGGTTAGTGAATACAAGTTTTCCGTATTTTGTGATGATGATATTTTGTACTCTGGTAAGTAAAATTTATATTAAGCACAATTATTTTATAATTTTATAAATTTTCTTTTATCTCTAATAACATAACATCCAAAATTTCTTGGCAGACAACTCACACCAATGATTTAAGGTTACACAAAGTAAAACAGCTAATAAGAGAACATCACAAATATGTAATAAATGAAGAACTTTCTAGTTGATTACTGCAGAGGAGAGGGCATATATTAAATTAGAGCATTTATCATTGTGTGTAGTTAACTACTTTCTCTCCAGAGATCCAATACCACATCACCAGCTATCCATTGGACATTTAAAACTGGATGTCCAGGAGAAGTCTCAGGCTCAACATGTCCAAAACAGACCTTATCTTCCTCTTCCCTTCCCTCCACTGAAACTCTGTTTCTGTTCAGGGTGCTACCGTTCTTCTAGTCTCCCAGGCTCATAACCTCAGCATTCTCCTTATTCCTCTTTCTTCTTCATACCACACATCCAATCAGTTGCTAATTTTGCCATTTCTATCTGTACAATATCTTACTACAATTTCTCTCAACTCACACAGCCACTCCCTTAGTTGAGGGACTCATTACCTCTTTTCTGGACTATTACAGTGGTCTTCTCATTGGTCTTTATATTTCAAGGCTACCCCCTTACTTCAGTCTATTCAATACAGATGAGTAATTTTCATGTTATTTTCCTACTCAGAAAGCTTGAGCGGCTTCCTATTGTCTCTAGAGTTAAATATAAACTCCTTTGGCATTTAGAGCCCTTCACAACTTGGCTCTAAGCTTTTGGCCTCATTATACATTTTCCCCTTCTCTGTCCAGCCAAACAGACCTTCTTTCTTCTGTTTTTCACATACAGCTCTCTTATTTCCCATCTCCTTGCCTTTATCCACTGGCTGTGCCCCATGTTTCAAAGGCACTTTCTCTTCACATCTGTCTTGAAGAATCCCTGACTTCCTTCAAGATGCCATTCAAACCTACCCAATGCCTTTATACATGCATAAAAATATAATTGTGCATATATGCACATGTATACACACATGTATATTTATATACACAAACATACTTATTGTCTCTTTCAATTGAATATCAGCTCCTTGAGAGCAGAAATTATTTCATTTCGACTTTGTATCCCAATGTTTATATAGCACCATGTGTAGAACGTAGCAAATTCCATATAAATGTTTGTTGATTGATTGATTTGCTTATTACTTTGCTCATGACAAAAAAAATGCCCATGACAAAAAAAAGTTCAGTTATATATCCCCCACCCCTAGTAACTGAATATAGGACTAGTTCTCCACTTTCTTGTAATGCAATATAATGCAAATGCATTCAAGGCACATAGTCTTTAGAGACCATTTTAATTCCAGCATATTATGGGTATTAAAAATGATTTGTGTGTATGTATATCCACATGTATACTTCTAAGCAATTCCCTTACAAAGGTTATAGTATGTATTTAAAAGTGTGGGTGGTATTCTAAGACATTTTGGGGAGGATATTTCACCACTGAAAGAAATATAAGAACGTTTTGTTACTCAAGGTGGGAGTTTTCTTTCAACCAAACTCAAGAATTTATGGCTTAGAAAAGGACAGTGTTTAATAGTGTTTTATTCAATAGGTTCAGAAATATTTTACTTTAGAAGTCCCAAAAGAACTAGTTACTTGCTCAAGCACATGCATAAGCCTCTCTGTAGTTTATTTAATTTCCAAGATACTGAATTGGTTTGTGGTTCTTGGCCTAGACACTGCCTTTTGGGAGATCTCCATCACACAAATACAGAGACATGTTCTGAAGTCTAGTTTATTTTAGAGCATGCTCATGAAAAGCATGAGTGATATTATGGTATAGTGGAAAGAACCCTAGTCAGAATGTCAGCAGGCCTGGATTTTTTCCTTGTCAGTGATTTTAACTAGTTTTGTTGTCCTGGGTAAGGTATTTCCCCACACAGAATATAAAATAAGGAGACTGAACTACAGTCTTATCAGCTCCTTTCTATGATCCCAGGGAATTGGGAACATACTCAGTTATATTTAAGCACATCATAGGCATGTCTCTCCTTTTGTGGATAGGGCAGTGATAACTATTTACTGATTTCTTCCTTCATTTGTCTTCTGATTCATGAAGTTAAAAGAGGAGTCTAAGAGTTAAAGCTTCATTTTAATCTATTACTCTTATCCTGTTATTAGAAAGAAGAGATTGATAAGAGTCTCTTAGAAATGAAATGTGATATGCATAAAAAGTACATTGGGCATATATTTATTGCCAAATGAGTAGGAGATAGAAATGACTCCAAAAGTAGGAGAAAAGGAAGAAAGTGTAATGCTTCAGAAAAGTGGAGAGAGGAGAAAATTTTAAGGAGGATGTGTTAAAAGCTTTCAGAGAGGTGAAGGAGAAGGATGATTGAGAAAAGGCCATAAGATTTAGGTATTTGGAAGGTGACTTTGGAAAGTATGATGTCAGTAATGTGATGGTGACATAAAATAAGTTTCAAGGGATTAGCTTCATATTGAAAGTGTTCTTTAGTTTGTCCTGCACATACCATTCTAAGAGTATCACTTCTTTCTTACACATAATATGTGCTCTCACCAGGTTGTGCCAATCAACCACACACACACACACACACACACACACACACACACACACACACTGAACTTATCCATTTCTGTACACATATATGTATCAATTATATATACAAAATAAAGGGAATTTTTTGGGGGGGGGAGTACTAGGAACTAAAACAATCAGGGAAAACTTTGTATAGATTATTCTTGAGTCAACTTTTGAAAGAAGCAAGGGATTCTGAAAAGCAGAGGTAAGGTGGAAATGCATCCAGGCATGGAGGACTGCCAACAGAAATAAAGATGGGAGATGGAGCATTCTGTGTAGCTTTACTATTGCTAGCTCCTTCCTTCTTTCTTTCCCCCTATCAAGAGTAAGAAAGGGGGGGAAACTTGTAGCAAATCAGCATAGTCAAGCAAAACAAATCCATACAGTGGCCATGTCCAAATGTGTCTATCTCCTCTTTGACAAAAGGAGGGTAACATGCATTATTATAGGTCCTCTGGACACATGGTAGTCAGTGATTTAATCAGAGGTCTTAAGTTTTCAGAGTTTTTTCTTTTTCTTTTCAATATTGTTCTTGGATAAATTGTTCTCCTGTTTCTTCTCATTCTACTCTGCTTCAGTTCATACTATCCAAGATTCTCTGAAATCATCTCTTTTGTCATTTCTTACAGCACAGCAGTATTCCGTTATATTCAACTACAATTTAGTCAACTATTTCCTGATTGTCTGAGAGGAAATCTAAGGCACCCACTTAGATTCTAGTTCTTTCCTTTTCTTCCCACCACCTCCATTTTTTAATGTTCCCTCTAGAATCAGATAGTTTGTTTTGCTTGTTATTTTTCCTTCCCTGATTTTCTCCCTTGTAACTGTTTCTTCCAACCCCATCTATTTCACTGTTGAGTTTGATACATTTATTTATTTATTTTTTAATTTATTTATTTTTAGTTTTCAACATTCACTTCCACAAGATTTTGAGTTCCAAATTTTCACCCTTCCCCCAACCCCAAGATGGCATGCATTCTGAATACCCCTTACCATGGTCTGCCCTTCTTCTGTCTCTCTCCCCCCTTCTCTTATCCCCTTCCCCTTCTATTTTCCTGTAGGGCAGGATAGATTTCTGTACCCCATTTCCTGTATTTCTTATTTCCCAATTGCATGTGAAAGCATGTTTTAAAAACGTGTGTTTTTAAAACTTTGGGTTCTAAATTTTCTCCCTTCCTCCCTCCCCACCCACCCTCATTGAAAAGGCAAGCAACTCAATACAGGTTATACGTGTGCAGTTATGCAAAACACTTCCATAGTAGTCCTGTTGTGAAAAACTAACTCTATTTCCCTTAATTCTGTTCTGTCCCCCTTTTATTCTGTTCTTTCTTTTGACCCTGTCCCTCCTCAGAAGTGTTTGCTTCTGATTACCCCCTCTCCCAATCTGCCCTCCCCTCTATCATCTGCTTGCTCTCTTGTTCCCTTTGCCCCACCCCCATTTTCCTATAGGGTATGACAGATTTCCATACCAAATTGAGTGTGTATGTTATTCCCTCCTTAAGCCAAATCTGATGAGAATAAGATTCACTCATTCCCTCTCACCTTCCCCTGTTTCCCCTCCACTTTAAGAGCCTTTTCTTTTTCTTTTTTTGTGAGATAATTTACTCCATTCTACCTCTCCCTTTCTCCTTCTCCCAGTATAATCCTCTCTCACCACTTAATTTTATTCTCCAGATATCACCCCTTCATCTTCAACTCACCCTGTGCCCTCTATCTATCTATCTATCTATACATACATACATACATACATACATACAATTTTTTCCATCCAACTACCCTAATACTGACAAAATTGTATTTCCACAATACTTGAATTGTTTCTTTCTGACTGCTTGTAATATTTTCTCCTTGACCTGGGAACTCTGGAATTTGGCTACAGTATTCCTAGGAGTTTTCCTTTGGGGATCTCTTTCAGGAGGAGATTGGTGTTTCAATTTCTATTTTGCCCTCTGGTTCTAAAATATCAGGGCAGTTTTCCTTGATCATTTCTTGAAAGATGATGTCTAGGCTCTTTTTTTGATCATGGCTTTCAGATAGTCCAATAATTTTAAAATTATCTCTCCTGGACCTCAAGTCAGTTGTTTTTCCAATGAGATATTTCACATTGTTTTCTAATTTTTCATTCTTTTGGATTTGTTTTACAGTGCCTTGATTTCACATAAAGTCACTAGCTTCCAATTGCTCCATTCTAATTTTTAAGGAAGTATTTTCTTCAGTAAGCTTTTGGACTTCCTTTTCCATTTGACCAATTTTGCTTTTTAGGGCATTCTTCTCCTCATTGACTTTTTGGACCTCTTTTGCCATTTGGGTTAGGCTATTTTTTAAGGTGTTATTTTCTTCAGTATTTTTTTGGGTCTACTTTAGCATCACTCTCAGTTTTTCCCCTACTTCTCTTACTTGCTTCTCAAAATTCCTTTTGAGCTCTTCCAAGGCCTGCGACTGATTCATATTTTTCTTGGAGGCTTTGGATGTTGGAGCTTTGACTTTGTTGTCTTCTTCTGGCTGTATGTTTTGTTCTTCTTTGTCACCAAAGTAAGATAATATAGTCAGACTCTTTTTGTGCTGCTTGCTCATGATCCCAGCGAATTACTTGAGTTATAAACTATTTGTTAAGGTAGGGGTCTGCTTCCAGTGTGGAGAATGTACTGTCCCAAGCTTCAGGGGTTTTGTGCAGCTGTTTTCAGAGATACTTCTAGGGACCTGTAAATTTTCCAAGGTGCTATGATCAAGAGTGAGGTGTTTACTCCTTTCCTGACCTGTGCTCTAGTCTATGAGTGACCACAAGCACTCATTTCTGTCTTGGAGCTGTGAGGAGGATTTCCTCTCCAACGCCACTACAAGCTCCACCATGCCAGTGCTCTTCCTTACCCCAGGACTACCACCCAGAACTGTGACCTAGAGCCAACCATAGGCAAATGAAGAGAATCCTGCACCAGCAGAGAGATCCCTGTAATCCCATTCTGGTCAGCCACTTCATTGTCCCTCAGTCTGTGGGCCAGAAGCTCAGGAAGCAGCTGCCGCCCCAGGGCTATGCTCAGGAATTAGAGCTGGGACCTAGGTTCTCTCTCTCATAACAAAAACAGTCTTTTCCCACTGACCTCCTAAGTTGTCTTTGGTGTTTGTGGGTTGAGAAGTCTTTAAACCACTGCAGCTGCTCTTGATTCAGTCCTCTGAGGCCTGCTCCAGGTTCACTATGGCCTGTGCGCCCACGCCGAACTGTGGTCCTCTACCCACCTGGCGCAATATACCTTTCTGATCAACCAACCAGGTTATCTTGGGCTGGAAATTTGTTTCACTCTGTCTTTTTGTGGGTTCTGCTGCTTTAGAATTTGTTTTGAGCCATTTTTTATAGGTATTTGGAACGGTTTGGGGGAGAGTTCAAGCAAGTCACTGCTTTCACTCCGCCATATTGGCTGATGTATTTCTACATCAGATTATTTTGTGTGTGTCTGTGTGTTCATCTCTCCTTTGTTCATTGTAGATCACAGTGAGGTTCATCTAATGTCCCCTCCCATACTTATGTTTTGTATATTCTGAATCACCCTAAATATGAGAAATAGAGATTCTACTTCTTCCTCCTTTCACTTTTGTGTATTCATCTTTCAATTCTCCATTTCTTTGCTCCTTTTAAAACATTAAGAACAGAACCATTTCAATACTAAGACCTAAATGAAAATGCTCTATTCCATTAAAGGTCCATTTTTTCCCCTAAAGAACTCAACTGTTGAGGGTAAATAAACTATCCATGATTATAAGCCTATTTGTTTGCCTTTTGGAATATTATATTCCAGCATCTCATCTTGTTTATTTTAGATCCTTCCAGGTCTTATGTAGACCTAACTATAGTTCCTTGGTTCTCGAACTTCTCATTTCTGGATGCTTGCAGTATTTTTTCTTTGAGGCAGGGACATCAGATTTTGGCCATTTTGACATTACTGGAACTTTTCTTTTTGAGTTTCCTTTAAGGAGATTATTGCTAGATTTTCTTTATATTTTTTTACCCTCTGGTTCAAATTGATCAGGGCAGTTTGAATTTATGATTTCTTGAAATATAAGTACCTAGGCTTTAAAAAATGGTTTTTATGCAGTCCAAAGATGACGAAATTATCTGTCTTTGAATTGTACTTTTCTGTGAAAATTTCAATAATCTATTTGTGATATCAGATAGCTTACATTTTAACTTATTTTTGAGTCTTTTGATTTTGTTTTAATATTTCTTACTGACTCTGTGAGTCATTGATTTCTGTTTGGTCTATTCTGATTTTCAGGGATTCAATTTCTTATGTAAAATCATTTTTTCTTCTGAGTTTGCCTTACATTTAACTATTTTTATTTATTCTCTTAATAATATGAATAAAAATGATAGCTAATATTTATATAGTGCCTATTATATGTCAGGCACTCTGCTAATCCCTTTTCAAATATATCATTTGATTCTCACAACAATTCTAGGAGGTAGGTGTTATTCTTTTCCCCATTTTACAGATGAGGAAACTCAGGTAAACAGAGGTTGAATGACTTGCCCAGTACCACATAGCTAAGAAGTGTCTGAAGCTGAATTTGAACTCAGGTCTTCCTGACTCCAGGCCCAGTGCTTTATCCAAGGTGCCACCTAGCTGCAGTACATGTTATTTGCGTAACTGCCTTCCCCCATTAGAATGTAAGCTTCTTGGGAATAGTGATTATTTCATTCTTTCTGTTTGTAACCCCTGCCCCTAGCATTATACATAGGACATAGTAGGTACTTATTAAATGTATATTGATTGATTGATGTGGTGATAGAAGTGATAATATTTATTAGCTAACTGACTATATGGGGTGAGTAAAAGTGAAGATTTGAAGATGACACAGAGATTGCGAATCTGTGTGATTACGATGATGGGGATGCCCTTTAAGATAGGAAAGTTCAGAAGAAAGGCACTTTTTTGGGGAAAGATAATGAATAAAGTTTTTGACAGGTTAAACTTGAAATGCCTTTGTGACATACAGATGGAAATATTGGTATTATGAGGATGGTGATCAAGAGATACTAAGGCTGGATATCTAGAGCTGTGAGTCTTCTGCTTAGATACAATTAGACTTATGGGACCTGATGAGCAGAGCCTTGTGTTAAATCTACTCTTCTACATATGTCCCTGATCCCATCCCTGAATCACCTCTTGGAGTTTGCTCTTTAGAAATTCTTCCTTCCCCTATGTTTAGTATCTCCTTATCTCCTTACTCCTTCTGTGCTTTCTACATACATGCGCAAGTCTTAAATAACCCTCATACCCACTTAATCTATCATATTATATCTTGAGTCCCTTTCACCACTAAACTCCTGAAAAAAAAAGTATATTTCTTACTTCTATTTAATCTCCCACTCATTTCTCAACCCCTTGCAGTGCAGCGAGGGGGCACGTGGATAAAGTGCTGGGTCTGGAGTCAGGAAGACTTGAGTTCAAATTCAATTTCAGACACTTCCTAGCTGTGTGGCACAGGGCAAGTCATTTAACCTCTGTTAGCCTGAGTTTCCTCATCTGTAAAATGGTGAAAATAATAGTACCTGCCTCCTAGAGTTGTAGTGAGGATCAAATGATATATTTGTAAATGGCTTAGCACAGTGCCTGGTACATAACAGGCACTAAATAAACATTAGCTATTATTATTATTATTATTATTATTATTATATTAAGAGAATCAATAAAAATAGTTAAATGTAAGGCAAACTCAGAGGAAAAAGTGATTTTACATAAGAAATGGATTCACTGAAAATCAGAATAGACCAAACAGAAATCAATGACTATGAGACAGTCAGAAATACTAAAACAAAATCAAAATACTCAAAAGTAGGTGAAAATGTAAGCTATCTGATATCACAAATAGATTATGACAATTATTACAGAGAATCACAATTCAAAGACAGATAATTTAGTTATCTTTGGATTCCATGAGTCTTATTCCTGAGTTCAAATCCAGCCTCAGACACTTACTAGTTGTGTGACCTTGGGCAAGTCACTTAACCCTGTTTGCCTCAGTTGCCTTGTCTATAAAATGAGCTGGAGAAGGAAATGGCAAGCCATTCCAGTAACTTTGCCAACAAAATCCCAAATGGGGTCATGAAGTCGGACGTGAACAGTCCCTTCCAGTCTGGCTTCTTTCCCATCACCACCTGACTAAAATTGCTCTTTCTAAGGTTACCAATGACCTCTTAATTGCTAAATTCAGGAACATTTTCTCAAGTCCTTATTCTTTTTTCACCTCTTCAGGATCTGATGCTGTCAGCCATACCTTCTTCATGGATCCCTTTTCTTTTTTCTGGGTTTTTATGTTAAACTCTCTGCTTGTTTTTTTATCTAACTACTGCCTTCTCTCTCTCCTTTGCTGGATCACCATCCATCTCTAGCTTCCTCTATGAGGCTATGTCCTAGGGCTCTTTCTTGAAGTTCTTTCATTTTCCTTTACCACACATTATCTTGGTGAACTTACATGCAAATATCTCTGAAATCTACACATCTAGTCCTCATTCCTTTTCTGAGCTCTCATTCTCGTATCATGTTTGCCTGCTGGACCTCTCACCCTAGATGCCCCTTAGGCAGTCTCAGAATGTCCAAAAAAGAATTTGTTATCTTCCTTCATCTAACCTTTCCCCCAACTTCCTTAATTCTGGAAATGGTGTTGAAAGACCACTCTGTTTATCCAGACTAATAACCAGGAAATTATCTTCAACTTTTTCCTCTGACTTACCCCTTCTCCCTAATATTCAATTACTTTCCAAGTCTTTTTTGATTCAAACTCTATAATATTGTTCACATCTGGTACAGGTAGGTAGCACAATGAATAAAGTGCTGGGTCTGGAGTTGGGAACACTTGAGTTCAAATCTAGCCTCAAACAGCTGTGTGACTGTTTGTCTGAGTTTCCTCATATGTAAAATGGGGATAATAATAGCACCTACCTCCCAGGATTATTGTGAGGATCAAATGAGATAATAATTGTAAAGCATTTAGTACAGTACCTGGCACATAGTAAACATATAAATGTTGTTGTTGTTGTTAACCTTTTTTTGCCTCAGTTACCTCATATGCAAAATGGGGATAACAATAGCATCTACCTCCCAGGGTTGTTGTGAAGATTAAATGAGATAATAATTATAAAACACCAAGCATAGTACCTAGCATATAATAAGCACTATATAAATGTTCTTTCTTTTTATTATTAGTCCCTCTATTTATGTGGCTGCTGCCCAGGTTGAGGCCCTTATTCCCTCTTTCCTGGATTATTGCAACAATTATTCCAATCTTTTCCCACTTCAATTCATCCTTCACACAGTTTGCAAAATAATCTTCCTCCAGCATTATTCTGACCAATATCACTCATATCTTTAAGAACTTTTAGTGACTCACCATTATTTCTAGGAGAAAATGCAAATTTGTCAGCTTGAAATTTAAAGCCTTTCATGATGTGACTCCAGCCTGTTCTTCCAGGCTTATTGTACACCACTTTCCTTTACTTTTTGTATTGGAGAAAATGGACTTCTTGCTGTTTCCCAAAATCATCACACCTTTGCTAATCTTATTAGTGCTCTCTCACTTCTCAAGTTATCATGCATATATATTTTTCAGTTTGCATGCTGTTTAAGTAATGTTGTGTAACTCTCCCCGCTTCCCTACCACACTCCCTTCCCCATGTAGGTTATAAGCTTTTTGAGGGCAGGGATGCTCTTTCATTTTGTTTTTGTATCCAATGTATTTTGCACATGGTAGACAATTATTGGTTAGTATTGGATCGGCATTGATTATATTTCATATCCTGGGATCTGTAAACTCTTGAGGGCAGGGATCACTCTTGATTTCTGTTTTTTATTCCCAGTGCTTTAGAATAGCACCTTGCTCATGTTAGGTACCAATGCCATAAAGAACAAGATTGTTAAAAGGGACAAAAATAGTTGAGGGGTGGGAGTAGGTAGCTGTGATATAGGGTACCACCTATCTTACATAGGGGTATGTATACCTCCTTAAGAGATGGACTAACACTTTTCCCCATCTGTATTCAAAAATTACTTGCCATACCGTAATGATTTAATAAATACTCTTTAATTAATTTGTTCAAGGAGGGCCTCATAGAATGTTACCACAATGAAGAAAGGTTATGTATGTGTCTGTGAGAGTGGCCCAGGGTGATTTGATCCCATGATTTTATGGGTAAGAGGAAGACTTCAAAGCAAGGTAGTTGGTCCTCTGAAACAAAGCTTATTCACTCAAGGCTAGTGAGTTCTATGATAGGTGTTTAATAAATGTTGAACTTAATGATGAGGGTTCATGTTGACTGTACTTGTAACTAGTCTCAACTCTACTTTTAAGTTCTTTGGAGTTGAATAAATGTAAAATCAAGGCTCAGGTGGGCTATCTTCATTGTTGAAATTCCTGAAGATAAAAGTTATAAATAAGATTCAGAGAAAAAAAACACAAATATAATAGATACTGAGATGACAGAGAAAAAGTGGCCATGTTGAAAAGGACAAAAGATGATGGTGATGAGGTCCCACTTCCCATGACACCTCTCTGCCTTTCCCTTTCAAACATGTCCATACTAGGGTTCTCAAAATGTAGTCTGGGGACTTGGAGACCATTTCAGGCAATCCATGACATCAAAACTATTTTCATAATAATATTAAGATGTTTTAATTTTTATTATGGTAAATGTCAGTAGGTATAACACACATAAACAAAAGTTTTTTTCGTAGTTTCTTCAACAATTTTTAAGATTGTAAAGGGGTGTTGTGACCAAAAAGTTTGAAAACCACAAGTCTATTACCATTAGCAGTTTAAATAGCTTGACTTACATGTTTCACTGATTTGTGATATAGAGGACCTATAGGTTAGCCCTGGAAGAAGTGACTTTTTATTAAATTTTCCACTGATTTTCTTCATTAGGGGTTGCTGGAAATCTTCAGGTACTTAAGTATAAAATTTATTTACTTTGGATTCTCTTTGGAATTTTTTCCAAGAGTAAAATGCCATGCTGATATTAAGGTTATTAAAATTGTTACATGGGCAAATATTATCTGTGCATAGGAACCCAACTAAATTATATTACACTAATATTGTACTAAACATTTCATTAAGTAGTGTTTTCAGTACAAGTATGACTAAGTACATATAAGAGAGAACACTATATACCTATTTTATTTATAGGTAAGATTGATTATAACTAGTCATTTCAGCATTTGCAAATACAATCCTTCAATCATTTAAATTTTTTTTGGTATCATTTTGTAGTGTTATTAACATTTTATTTTAGGTAGTTTTCTTGGATTTTGTTACTGAGCAATTATGAAAGATTCAAGTGGTGTGGAATAGAAGAAAGTTCCAGTAGTTTTTGGAAAATATTTATTTGAAAAGCTAATTGAAGTGAAGAGAGCAGGACCAGGAGAATGTTGTACCCAGTAACAGCAATATTTTAAGGATGACCAATTGTGAAAGATTTAGCTACTCAGATCAAGACAATGATCCAAGACAATTCCAGGGGATCCATAATAAAAATTATTATCTACCTTCAGAGAGAGAACAGAAGAACTCTGAGTTTGGAGCATATTTTTTTTAAGAAAAAATTCTTTATTTTTCTTTTTGTGCATGTAGGTATTTTCTTTTGCAACATGGTTAATATAGAAATGTTTTATATGATTTCACATGTATAATCAATATCATATTGCTTTTCTTCCTAAGGGTGGGAAGGAGGGAGAAAATTCAGAATTCCAAATTTTAAATAAGTGAGTGCTAAATTTTTACATACAATTGAGAAATATTAACACAATAAATAAAAATATATTAAAAAAAGAAAAGCTAGTTTGATTGCTGTATTGGCTATTTAGAAGATTTGGAGACCCCTAGTGGTGTTAATTTATAGAAAGACAAAGAAATGTGAGCTGAAAAGATCCTTGGGTTTCTGTGTCTATTAAGTTAAAAGAATAGTAGAAAAGAATAATCTTTCCCCCTTTCAAAAAAAAAAAGGTCTATCTTAAGTCTTCTTATATGGTGGCACAGTAGATATTACATATATACTTACATGTGTATAGATCATCTTATTAGAATGTAAGCTTCTTGAAGTTAACTCACTTAACTTCTATCTGCCTCAGTTTCTTCATGTGTAAAATTGGGATAATAATAGCACCTCCCTCTCGTGGTCGTTGTGAGGATCAAATGTAATACTATTTGTAAAGCACTTTGCAAATCTTAAAGCACGATATAAATGCTAGCAATATGGCAGTAAAATCTAGGCAATCAGTACCAGAGAGCCAGTGTGATTTGATGGAAATGCCATTGGACTCCAAGTCAAGAGAGCTGAGTTGCAGTTGTGGATCTGCCATTAACTAGCTCTTTGATCTTACACAAGTTATGGCCCCTCTTTGGATCTCAGTTTCCTCATTGGTAAAATGATGGGGTTGGACAATATGTTTTGTAAGTCCCCTTCTGACTTTATCTTCCTCTGGTTCTGGAAAACTATATAAGTAAAAATAATGACAGTTTAAATTAAAAACTAAAGCCTTTCTTTTCCCTGATACCAATGATTTCCTTTTGGTCCTTTTCCAGAGAGGCTACTTCTTCCATTCCATTCTCCTTTCCTCACAGAGCCAGAGGGAAAAGGGTGAGCAAATTCTTTGCTCCCCAATAACTCTCTGGACTAGAAATTTTTTAGTTTTTTGTGTTTTTTTTTGTGCATGGAGTCTCCCCTTTGGCAGTCTGGTGAAGTCTATGGACATCTTCTCAAAATAATGTTTTAGATGTATAAAATAAAAAGATATAAGCTTATAAAAGAAACCAATTCTATTGAAATGCAGTTATTAAAACAAAAAAATAAATTCATTGACCATATGTATGTTAGAACTCCTGCTTCAAAAAATTGTTTTAATCTCAACTGCATCTTTCCTTTAGAGGTCTCCCCTAGCCAGTTACACAACCTTTTCCTCATCTTTATCACCACTGCCTGCCATCTTACTAGATACTCTCTCATTTTCCTCAAGTACTTTAGCCTCTAGTCAGTCTTCCTTTCTACCTCATCTGCTGCATTATATATGTTGGCTTCAACATAATAAAAATGACTCACATTAATATTCTACTTGAGACTTAAGCAGGTTTCCTGACTTATTCTGTTGTTCTTTCTATTGAAGCATACTCACTGATTTATTGATACTTCTTTCACCATCCTTTCAGCACAGTGCCTCCATCTCCACAACATATCATTCATTCACTAGTACAGCCATACCATAGACATAATCACTTGGAGCTGGTTTTGTACTCTTTAAACCTACTCTTTTTTTTAAACCTCATCCTGAATCCCCATTCCATGATCACACTCAATAAATATTTACTGAATGAATGAATAAAAAGCACAGAATGTGAGAAAATAAATGTTAGAGAAGAAAGTCAAATGATGAAAGTGATGTTACCAACAGGAAGGAATGGAAAGACTGGGCTGAAATAAATAAGCAGAGATGACTGAGAAGCAGGTATATAACAAGATACTTGTTGACAATGGTTCTAAATCTGTGTAATTTTTCTTACTGAAATTTATCTTTCAGTTTATGCCTGTTCATGTTCCTAATGATGAAGAAAAAAGTGATCCTGTTCTTTTTGCCAATCATGTCCGGAACATCATGGCAAAGTAAGTGTCCATGTGAAGCTTGAGGCCAGTGGGGGAAAGAACATTTGTTGCATTTTGAATCTGAAGACTTGGATGCAATTCCTAGCTTTGATATCTTCAACCAGTGTGACTTTAACTCTTTGGACTTCCATTTCCTCATTTACAAAATCAGGGCTTTGGACTAGAAGAGGATCCTTTTCAGTTCTAAATCTTTTAGGACTAAAGGATTTGAAATATGAAGCAAAATATCAATGGCATCCTCCATTCACAGGTATTTTTCTCAGAAGGTCCTTTATTCTTCAGAATACCTGTAGAGTGGGTTAAGATAAGTCATCATATATTTTCCCTACAAGCTCATCATTCTTTGTCACACTTTTCAGTGTCCCAATGATAATAACTCTTTGTATCATCAGGGGCCTGTAAAATTTCCGTAATATTTCTATGGGATCAGAGTCTGTTGACAAATGTTTAACAACTAACTCTACAAAAAAAAGCATGCAGGGCACACTTTTAAGTGTAATCTACATTATTAGCATTTTATTTATCACTTTCTTAAGCCTAGACAATCAATAAAACAATAAATCAAGCCCTGATTTCTAGCATTTTCTAATTTCTGAAGTGTAAATGCTCATACTGAAAATGTAATAATTGGAGTTGGTTCTATTACACCACTGCATGGGGTGGACATCAGATGAGCATTGTGTCCTGTGGTCATTTGAGACCAATGTTTCTAGATGGTCTGAGAGTATATTCATTCCATTATTGGAAGCTCAGCATAAATGTTACAGTAGTATGAACTGTAGAACCAAAGAGATAAGTCTTTGTTATCTAACAGTCATAAATTCAGCAATTGGAAATTACAATCATTTTAAAAAAGCTAATAATAGCTAACATTTAAATAGGGCTTTAAGGGTTGCAAAGCAATTTCTGTTTATTATCTCATTAGATCTCATTTCATAGCCTAAAATGTCCACTAGAATAATTTCAGTTCTGCTCATTCAATCAAGTGCTGAATTATCTGGATACTACTTTACATAAAGGAAAAATCCCACACAAGAATATATCCCTATAATATTTCAAGCTCTTGAAAGTCCTTGCCAGTAATTATTTTTCTGTGCACAGGAGGCTTGAGGAGTCCTTTTTGCAAGAAATGGAAGTCCAAAATTTAAATTTATTAAGTGATATAATATCACAACAAAATTAAAAGAGGAAGCTAAAAGGTACCTTTCACAACTATGGCTAAGGGACAAATTCTTAAGCAAATACATAGAGGTGATCCTAAAAGATAGAATAGGTAATTTCAATTACGTACAATTAAAAAAACCCTTTTTGTTTGTTTGTTTCTTTTCTTTTTTTTTGGCAATTGGGCTTAAGTGACTTGCCCAGGGTCACACAGCTAGTAAGTGTCAAGTATTTGGTCTGAGGCTGGATTTGAACTCAGGTCCTCCTGACTTCGGGGCCGGTGCTCTATCCACTGTGCCACCTAGCTGCCCAAAAAAACTTTTTGAATAAACAGAATCAATGTAATTAGAATAAAAGTAATCACTAGCTAGCTTTAAGGTTTGCAATTGACTCTACATGTTATCTCATTTGATTTTTACAACACCTCTGCAGGTACTATTGTTACTCCCATTTTACACATGAGGAAACTGAGGCTTAGAGAGGTTAAGTGACTTGATGAGAGTCACAGAGTTAGTAATTGTCTGAGGCAGCATTTTGGCTGAGGTCTTCCTGACAAGTCTAATACCACCTGCTGTATCACTTAGCTTCCTTTAGAAGAAGAAAAAATGAGGAAAACATTTGCATAATTATCTTTGATAAAAGTTTGCTATCCAGATATAAAGGTAATCAAAACAATTATGTAAGACCAACATCTAATAGAAGAGGAGTAAAAAAATGGGCAGTTTCCAGAGAAGGAATGGAAATTTTCAACAAGTCATATAAAAAAAGTTCCAAATTTCTAGTAAGAGAAATGTAAATTATAACCACTCATTCGTTCCCTCTCATATCCTTCAAACTGGCAAAGATACTAAAAGATGGCAAAAGTCAATGTTGGAAGGGCTACAGGAAGACTGGTACACTAATTCATGTTTACTGGAGCAATACATTGGCACAACCCCGGAAAACTGTTTTCCAGCAATCTCACTTCTGGCATATATCGGAAGAAGAGGTCAAAGACAGAAATAATTGGCCTTTATTAATTAAAACAGTCATAATAGTACTTTTTATGGTAAAATACCCCACAAACTTTTTACTTTCTGCAAACAAAGTGGGTATATATTGATTAGAGAATGGCCTAATAAATTGTGGTATATTAATATGATGGAATGTTTTTAGTGCCTAAAGAAACAACAAATTTGGTGTGTTCAGAGTTACATGGAAAGACTTGGATAAATTAACACAACACAAAGAAAGAACAACTAGGAAAACTTTCTCTCTCTCTCTCTCTCTCTCTCTCTCTCTCTTTCTCTCTCTCTCTCTCTCTCTCTCAATTTATTGCAATAATGTAAAGGCAAACAACTCTATAAGGAAGCCAAATTTGGATTAATTGTAGTGCTTAATCTTGGTCCCAGAGAAGATGGTGAAACAGGATATGGCCATTGCAGTCAGTCAGATAAGGTCCTTTGGTCAATCAGTTTTGCTTAACTTTTTCTTTGTTACAAAAAAGTTCATTGGTAATTGGTAAGTGTGGGAATAAAGCCTTAACTATGGTATAAAAATGCATCAATAAAGCAAAAAAAAATTAAATGTAGCTATTATAAGATAAAGAAAAAAAGCAAGAAAATAACAAGAGATTTTTGTCTGGCTTGAGCCATAACTCATCAATCTCTAAATAATAATGATATTGTTTTGGCAAGGATTATAGCTGTGTGACTTGGGGAATAAGGTGAAGGAAGATTGTATGAATATTTGACAAATATTTCTCACAATTGCTTTGTTGACTAGTATATGTATGCAGTTGTACTTAAAAAAACAACAAACTTATACCTTAGTTCTATGCTTCAAAACATTCTTTCGTGACTTTCTCTTTTTTCTTCCTACTCTATTCATACTAACTTTATGCTCAAAAATAAAGAAAAAAGTAGAATCTACATTAAATAGGCATGCATAAATAAAAATATTAATAAAATTGACTCTTTAGTGTATTTGGAATAAGGATGTACAATATTATGCCTTATATTTCTTTTTTCTCTCCACATTTTTAAAGAGTAGGATTTTTTTCCTTTTATTTTCAGTATAATTTGGCATTCTAATTTATTATCCTTTCTCTAGGGTATTTATTAGTGATATTGTATTTGTTAACTTTTTCATGCTATTTGAATTTTAAAATAATTTTATTGAATAATTCATTATAAATTTAATATCAAACATCAGTACAACTACTTTAACTTGCTTAGCATCTTTTTTACTTTTTAAATTAATTGATTTCATTGTGAGAGGCAGCATGGCATGGTGAATTAGAGAGCCAGTGTCAGAGTAAGAAAGATCTGATTCAATATATCTGATTCATATATATTGGCTCTGATTTACACTTTTGGCAAGTCACTTGACCTTTCAGTAGTCCCAGACAAGTCTCTAAGAGAGATTCTGTCCTTTTTTGGTAGAGGGTATTTCCTGCCTAAGAGTTTTCTTACACTAATTAAATCAAAAATTCTGAACCCAAATAAAAAATCCATTGCATAAAATAATAACTTTTCAGTCATTACGAATCTTTGTCCAAACCTCATCCATTTTTTTGGTTATAATTCCTCTGCTCTACTTCTATACTCTATATTATTTTATGAAAATCTCCCAAGAATTTTTTTATATTTCTAGTATTAATTGCAGTATTCCATTACATTAGTGTACCACAGCTTATTTAACCATTCCCCTTTTGTTGGATTTTAGATTTCCACCCTTTTTTGTAATTATTAATTACAAATCTATTCATTTGTATTAGAAATAAGGATGGCATGAAAATCTTTAAAAAGATAATTCTTTTCCTTTGCTTTTGATACTTTTAAGCTACATTACCAATAATGGAATTATTGAGTCAAAGGTTTTAAGTAGTTTATAGCTTTTATACTCTCCAAAAAGAATCCACAGGTTTGTGAGTTTTTATCAGCAATGATTGAGCATACCTTTCTCTCTACGGCCCAATTAACATTAAGTTTTACTTCTATCCATTTTTTTTTGCCAATTTTTGGTGAGTGGAAGGTATTTAATGAATGGGAGGGGCAGGGGAGTATGAAAGTTGCTGTTTAAATCTATCTTTTTACTATTACAAAAACTGAACATTTTTTTCAAGTGATTATTACTACTTCATGTTTCCTTTTGGAAATTTTCTTTCCAGATCCATCACCCATTTACTAGAGATTACTTTTAAATATTATAAAGTTCCTCATATTTTTTAAATACCAAGGTTTTATGTGCCCACATCAATGTTTCTATTAGTCCTTTATTTTTAAATATATTTTTTGTGTTAAAAAATTTTAAATACTATTTTGGTCAGTATTTTATTCTTAATATTTCCTTTTATTCATTGAATAGGTAAAAAATTTCACTTCCATAATTGAGATAAATGCATTACTCCATTTCATTACTTGGTCTTCAAAATAATCCTCCAAAATAGGAAGAGCAGATGTTATTATTCCTATTTTACAGATGAGGAATCTAAAATCCTGCGGGATTAAGTTACTTTCCCAGTGTCATTCTGCCAGTTAGTATTAGAGCTGTGATGAGACACAGCTCACACCCCTTGATTTCCAGTTTTATGTTTCAATCCTTTGTGCTTAAAAATCTGAGTTACATAGACATAACCATGTAGATTAAATCAATAAAAAAGGAAGTTCAATGATTAAGTCGTAACAATTGGGCTCGTTGGCAGGAAAAAAGACAGAGCTATAATTATCAATAATAGTAAGTACTTTTCTATTCACTCTTGTTGCCTGATCAATCCAAGCCTAATGAACAATCATCATTTTAAAAACTATTTGAAAATCAATGTTTTACGTTTTTTTAGTGCTCTGGGAGTGCCTGTTACAGATCATACTTATGAAGACTGTAGACTGATGATTTCAGCTGGACAACTGACATTGCCTATGGAAGCTGGTTTGGTGGAATTTACTAAAATTAGCCAGAAATTGAAGTAAGTAGATATTTTAAGCAGAATATTATATTTACATTTCTATTAAAGTACTGAAGAGTTCACTTTCAATTATTCAATTTTCACGTTTAGAGTTCCAAAGTTGACTTACACTGTGCTAGTGAAACCAAGTTTGTGGATTTGATCTCTAATATATCATCTACCTTTTCTCTTCTGCAATTACTCATCTAACAGATATGGTCACAAGGGGAATCTAAAAATAGTATGTCTGCATAAGCACAAACCCATCTTATTATTGGAGATAATTAAAAATATGTATATGTTTCTAATGATGGATCAGTAGTATTATCATCATATGTGTAGAAAAATGTATTAAGGTGCTACCATAGTCCTACACAACTTGTTAACTTGTTTTTAACATTAAGTGATTCATGATAATTAGAGACATTACAGGATAATTCAATCTTGTTGTGTCATTTCAGTAGTGTATGACTCTTCATGACCCCATTTGAGATTTTCTTGGCAAAGATACTGGAGTGATTGGCCATTCCTTCTCCAGCTCATTTTACAGACAAAGAAACTGAGGCAGACAGGGTTAAGTGACTTGCTCAGGGTCATATAGTTAGTAAGTGTCTGAGACCAGATTTGAACTCAGGGAGATGAGTCTTCCTGACTCCAGGTCCAGTACTCTATCCACTGTACCATATAGCTGCTCATTATTCAGTCTAGCTCCTTATATTCCAGATGAGAATTCTATAGTATAGGATCCTATAACAATTTGTATAAGGTCATCCTTTGAGTCAGTGGCAAAACCATGGCTAGAACTCTTTTGCTGACTCCCAGATTCTTTCTACCCTACCATATTGTATTCTGACCACCACTTCCTTTTTATATATTTGCCACAAAACACTGTGTAACAAGCCCAAAGATAATCTATTTCTTTGAGCCTCACAGTCCAAAAGAAGATGAAAGACATGTAAGTACAGACAAAAGTACCTCTTTATGGTCTTGAGTTCAAGTCTAAGTCATTTAGAGCTTCTACCTGAACCATTTAGTTTGAAAGACATAATTGCTGGATCTCCACTTTGTTGTGGTTTATACTGTGTGTAATGGCCATTATTTTGTTCATTTGTTTCAGTTATTTCAGACTCTCTGTTATCCTGTTTGGGGTTTTCTTGGCAAAAATATTGGAGTGGTTTGCTATTTCCTTCTCTAGCTCATTTTACAGATGAGGAACTGAGGCAAACAGGGTTAAGTGACTTGCCCAGAATCACACAGCTAGTGAGTGTCTGAGACTGGATTTAAACTCACAAAAATGAATCTTCCTGACTTTGGGCCTGGCACTCTTTCTTCTGTGCCACCTAGCTGGCCAGTGGGTATTATGGGTTTGTGGGATTTCCAGTCTCCTGAAAACAAAACACAACAAAACAAAAAAACCTAGTTTGATTTATACAGAACTGGTATCATCTCTAGGAAGTAGCTCTACAATTGATTATAATATCAAAGTTCAATATTAGGATATAATATGTTGATGATAACTGTTATAGCCGATTGGTATTTTTCCCAAATAAGAAATAAAATTATTTGGCTAATTGTTTTATATTGACATTCAGTAGTTTTAGAAAGGTCAGATAGAGAAATCGGATATAGAAGAAATGTTAGTTCACTTTTTCATTCCTTCAAGGCAAAGTCAGGATTTTTTATGTAATGCACAGTATGTTTGCTACTATTTTATTTTAAATTTTATTGATTCTAATACTGAAATTTTTATCCCTAGCTTTAGGAAACTAGATAGCATTTAATGGATTTCTTGATTACCAGGTTTTACTCTGCTAAGTGACATTTTATTTGTGGGAGCTCTGCATCCCTAAATAAATTGTAAGCTCTTTGAGGGCAGGGACTATATCTTATTTGTTTTTGTGCATTTACTCTGTGCATACTCCTCAGCTGCACTGGGTATGACACTCAGAAAAATAGTGTTAACTTACTAAGCTACTGACATATGGATTTAATTTTGCTTCCTTCATGTTATCTCTCTCCACATTAACGGATTCATCTCCATTATTTTTCTCCTTTCAAAGTGCTAGTACAATGGATCGTTATTTGCAATAACATTTTTTACATAAATTAAAATGATTATATTCCAGTTAAACCTTTTAAAAGTATATGTAAACTGTATGTAGATTGTATGTTCATACTTAATCTATCTGATGACTTTCTGAATACTCTTTATTTTTTTCCTCAATTATTTCTATACCTTTTCTTGTTTAGATTAGATTGGGAAGGTATTCGTAAACATTTGGATGAATATGCTGCTATTGCAACAGCCACAAAAGGAGGAAGAATTGGAATCGAAGAGTTTGCAGAGTATTTAAAACTGCCCGTTTCAGATGTACTGAGACAACTTTTTGCACTCTTTGACAGGGTATGTTTAATTTTTTCCAAAAATGTTAATAATTTTTATTTTAAAAAATGCATTATTTATATTTGTTTTCTACACTTCTGTCAGCACTTTCTCCCAAGTCTCCACCCTTAAACTCACTGTTAAATCAAAGAAAGTCATTTCAGCACAATCACTATGACTGGCAGGATGGGCAACAATCCAAATTGAGAGTATTTCACCATCAGTTTTCTGGAGCCAATATTAGACATTATATATAATCTGAATTTTGTTATCTTTTAGGGTTGTTTTCATGGTAAAGATTTTTTCTTTATAAATTTCTGAACCATAGAAACAAAGTGTTACTGAAACTTTTTAGGTTAATATTATAAATCATAAGACTGGGAAAACAGTTTAAAATTTTTAATATTAACTAAACTTTATAGAACTGCAATGCATTTCTCTGGTTAGAATTTTTTGTTTAAAATACTGAAGTATATTCATGGTAGTCTTAAGTCATTTTAAAAAGAAATATATCAAAATAGATTTGGAAAAGAAGATCCCTTTTAGTATAAAGTAATGATATAGAATTGAGAAAATTTTTCATAACATTGGCAAGAATGGTTACATCTGTCAAAACTATGATATATGAATATTGATTAATATAGGTATCATTTTTATGTGTGTGTGTGTGACTGGGTATCCCTTTATTCTGAAGGCTCATGGAATGCTGAAAATTCCTTTCGTGAAAAAGAGTGAGGACAAAGCAGTTTCTATTTTCAGGTCTCCTTTTATAACAGACAGATTTCAAGTCTAATTAGTGTTACTTAGATTTGATGATTTAAACTCATAAAATAAAGGGAAAGAGAAGCTGTGGGTATAGTTATTTTTGTACTCATAAGTTAACTGTGATTGCAGAATTGTATTCTGAAGAGCATCTCTTGAAGATTTTGGTTTCTTTATTAGAGGCAGAGAAATGCTTTGTAAAATGTAGCTTTGTAATGGAAATCAGAAAATGATCAGACTAATTTAAGGAATTACAGAATTTTTTTTTTACATCCAGATACATGTTAATGTATTTAGAATTGCTATATGATGACATGAATGATATTATTGTTCTATTACTTAAATGCCTGCAGAGCAACCTTTCTCCAAATGGAGTATTGGAACTGATATTTTAGGATCACAGATTTAAAAATGAAAAGAACCTTAAAGGCTATCTAATCCAATCCTCTCATTTTACAGATGAGGGGAAGAAACTAAGGCTCAAAAAGATTAAGTGAGTTGCTCAAGATCATACAGGTTGTTAGTGATTTGATTTGAACTTAGGATTTGAACTTAGATCCTCTGACTTCAAATCCACCATTCTTTCCACACTGCCCAACACTATGCCATGCTTGACTGTGATACAAAGTAAAATAATGGAGAATAGTGCAATTTCTTATTGTCTTTCAATTAATATTAATAATAAATTAATACTAATTAATACTAAGGGCAATTAAAAAGTATAATATAGTAATACAGAGTAACTGAATGTGGAATAGTTCAATTTCTCATCATCTTTTGATTAAGATTATTTTAATATAGATATGGTACAACAAAGGACAACAAAATATATGTAAGAAAAAAAATGCTTGCAGAGGTAGGTTAGAGAACTATAAATGACTTTTCATTTGTGTTTTAATCATTCTTTCACATTATTAGGGCCCGGGATTTATATAACTCCTTCTGTAGCATAGCTCAGGAAACCTGCCTCACTTCTGTAAACCAAAGCTTGTTGAGAGGAAAGAATATTTTAGAGTAAGAAGAGGAAACAGGAAGGGTAATTGGGAATGGACAAAAATGGAAGTTTACTCATGGTCTAAAAGAATAATAATAATAAATATTGAAAAAGAAAGATTTATAGCATTCACCCTGTCCTTCAGGTGATGCTCTTGGCTATCAATTACATGCCACACTAGTGGCTTTTCTTTTCTTCTGGTGATTGATAGGTCTGTTCATCAATTCCACTGATACTGTGACACATGTAATTATGAGGAGTTCAAATAATCTTTTTTTTGTTACTTGTTAATGAAGTGTTAACTTAGAGTGTTTTCAAGACTGAAGTCCTTTTGTTCATATGTTAGGTGCTGCCTGAGCTATAACAATACAAAGTTCTGGTCAGCCAGGTTGCCTCCCTCTGATCTAGAGAAAGACAGCTGACTCTAGGGATGAGAAGGTTGGTGAGTCATCATAACCAATTTACTCATTCACCTTTCTGCATGGACTGCTTCGATCTACTAATGCATATTTTTTAACCATGAATTTTCTTGATTCAAGTGTGTACAGTAAAACCTAGCCAGACATTTACTAGAACCAGAGCTGAAACAGTTTATTCTTGAGCTCAGCTGTTATGGCAAGCAGAGGAAACATTTTTTGAAGGGGCATGAGTGATTCATTTGATTTGTTTTTAATAGACCTGCATGTTTGTACATGTGAAATTTGCTTTGTTTTGAAGGGCTGTATAGCTTAATTAAGAGATGTTGACACACCCTGTATACTCACCCACCTGCATGATAACTGGTTCACTTAATCAGTTATGGAATGACTTTGGAAAAGTTTGATGGGATAAAGATAGGAAGGGTTTAATAACTGTACTTTTTTTTTCAGAGTAACATATATCAGGTTAGATTGCTGCTTGAAGGTAGGTAGGAAAAAGGAAATCAAGGACAGAATTATTTTCTTCACTACTGTAATTCTAATACTTCATTTCTAAATAGGTACAAACCATTCCTAACAGCTTTTTTCTTCACCTTCTTCTTTTTGTTCTTGATTTTCATTGTCCCTCTACTTCACACACATCTAGAAGATCACAAAAATAGGTCAGATATGATTGGGAATTAATTTGGGGTAGACAGGACCACTTCTATACCTTTTCTTTCACCTCAAATACATGTTACCTACATGTATCCCTTCAAATAATTATATATATCATGCCATATATAATTATCATAATATGATCCTATATCACTGTATGTGTGTATTGACTTTTATCTATGAAGATCTGTGTGTATTTACCTAGTTATGCTTATGTTTATCTCCCTCATTAGAGTGTAAACTCCTTGAGGGCAGGGACTGTTTTGTTTGTTTTTACTTTCTTTGTGTCCCCACAGTGCTTAGCACTTAGTAAATACCCAATAAATGCTTTTTGACTGGCTGGATGTGTACAGAGTCCTCAAGGTACCTAAAAGGTGAACAACTTGAGCAACTCATGTAATTATACAAATTTGAATTTGGAATCAAAATGTTACACCAACATGCCAATGTTATATAACTGTAATTAGTTTAGGGTATGCTTTATGGGTAAATAGAAAAGTATCACCTTGAGCTTTAGTCTAATTCCTGTATGATGTATGTTTTATCATTCTCTTCTTTCTTGTATTGTTTCATTCAACCTCCAAAGAATGATTCATAGTGCTCATTGGAATAGGGGAGGGTAATTTTCTAGATTTTTAGAGAGTAGAAAAAAAATTAAAACTTACTGTGTTTAATACCTTTATGGAGATAATAGACAAAAAATCTAGGAAAGTTTTAATAGGTACTCACTATTTTTATAGTGAAAAATATTTTTAAATTGCTGATTTTTCCCTAATTCTGACTTTCTCTTAGCTATAGAGTCCTTTTTTATTTATTTATTTTTTTAAATTTTTTATTTTTTTAATTTTTAACATGTGTTTTTAAGCTTTGGGTTACAAATTTTCTCCCTTCCTCCCTCCCCACCCACCCTCATTGATAAGGCCAGAATCTCGGTACAGGTTATAGATGTGTAGTCATGCAAAACACTTCCATAGTAGTCCTGTTGTGAAGAACTAAGTATATTTCCCTTCCTCCTATCCTACTCCCCATTTATTCTATTCTTTCTTTTGACCCTGTCCCTCCTCAGAAGTGTTTGCTTCTGATTATCCCTTCCCCCAATCTGCTCTCCCCTCTATCAACCCCTTGCTCTCTTGTCCCCTTCCCCTCTTATTTTCCTGTAGGGTAAGATAGATTTCCATACCCCATTGTGTGTTATTCCCTCCTTAAGTCAAATCCTGTGAGAATGAGATTCACTCATTTCCTCTCACCTTCCCTCATTTCCCCACCACTATAAAAGCATTTTCTTGCCTGTTTCATGTGAGATATTTTACCTCATTCTACTTCTCCCTTTCTCCTTCTCCCAGTATAATTCTCTCTCACACCTTAATTTTATTTTCCAGATATCACTCCTTCATCTTCAACTCATCCTGTGCCCTCTATCTATCTATCTATACATACATATAATTTTTTCCCTCCCTCTACCCTAATACTGGCAAAGGACTCATCAATTACAAATATCATCTTTCCCTGCAGGAATGTAAGTCTCTTACATTCCTTAATAAGTCTCTTATGATTTCTCTTTCCTGCTTACGTCTTCCATATTTCACTTGAGTCTTATATTTGAAGGTCAAATTTTATGTTCAGTTCTGGTTTTTTCCACAGGAATGCTTGAAAGTCCCCTATTTCATTGAATTACCATTTTTTACCCTGAAGGATTATACTCAGTTTTGCTGGGTAGGTGATTCTAGGTTGTAGTCCTAATTCCTTTGCCCTCCGGAATATCATTCTCAATGCCCTCAGGATCTTTAATGTAGAAGCTGCTAAATCTTGTGTTATCCTGATTGAGTTTCCACAGTACTTGAATTGTTTCCTTCTGGCTGCTTGCAATATCTTCTCCTTGACCTGGGAATTCTGGAATTTGGCTACAACATTCCTAGGAGTTTTCCTTTGAGGATCTCTTTCAGGAGATGATTGCTGCATTCTTTCGATTTCTATTTTGCCCTTTGGTTCTAAAATATCAGGGCAGTTTTCCTTGATCATTTCTTGAAAGATGATGTCTAGGCTCTTTTTATGATCATGACTTTCAGATAGTCTAATAATTTTTAAGTTCTCTCTCCTGGATCTATTTTCTAGGTCAGTTGTTTTTCCAATGAGATATTTCATGTTCTCTTCTATTTTTTCATTCCTTTGGATTAGTGTTACAGTGCTTTGATTTCTCAAATTGTCCCTAGTTTCAATTTCTCCATTCTAATTTTTAAGGAAGTATTTTCTTCAGTAAGCTTTTGGACTTCCTTTTCCATTTGGCCAATTTTTCTTTTCAGGGCATTCTTCTCCTTATTGGCTTTTTGGACCTCTTTTGCCATTTGGGTTAGGCTATTTTTAAGGTGTTATTTTCTTCAGTAGTTTTTTGGGACTCCTTTAGCATCACTCAGTTTTTCCTCTACTTCTTTTACTTGCTTCTCAAAATCCATTTGGAGCTCTTCCATGGCCTGGGACCAATTCATATTTTTCTTGGAGGCTTTGGATGTAGGAACTTTGGCTTTGTTGTCTTCTTCTGGTTGTATGTTTTGATCTTCTTTGTCATCAAAGTAAGATAATATAGTCTGACTCTTTTTGCACTACTTGCTCATGATCTTGGCCAATTACCTGAGTTATAGACTCTTTGTTAAGGTAAGAGTCTATTTCCAGTGTGAAGAATGTATTGTCCCAAGCTTCAGGGGTTTTGTGCAGCTGTTTTCAACGATACTTCTAGGGACCTGTAAATTTTCACTTCTTTCAAGGTGCTATGATCAAGAGTGATGTGTTTACTTCTTTCCTGGCCTGCGCTCTGGCCTATGAGCACTCTTTTCTGTCTTGGAACTGTGAGGAAGGTTTCCTCTCCACAGCCACTACAAGCTCCACCACGCCAGAGCTCCTCCTCACCCCAGGACCACCACCCAGAACTGTGACCCAGATCCAAGCACAGGGAAAGCAAGAGAATCCTGCACTGACAGAGAGATCCCTGCAATCCCCCTCTGATCAGCCACTTGATTCCCCCTCAGTCTGTGGGCCCAAAGCTCAGGAAGTAGCCGCCACCGTAAGGAATGGGGCTGGGATCCTGCTCTCCTCTCTCACCACCGCAGTCACAGACTTTTCCCACTGACCTTCTAAGTTGTCTTTGACGTTCATGGGTTGAGAAGTCTAGAAACTGCCACAGCTGCACGCGATTCAGTCCTCTGAGGCCTGTTCCGAGGTCTCTGTGGCCTGCGCGTCCACGCCAAACTGCGCTCCTCTCCCATCCCGGCCCGATATACCTTTCTGATCAACCATCCAGTCTGTCTTTGGTTGGAAATTTGTTTCACTCTGCCTTTTTGTGGGTTCTGCTGCTTTAGAATTTGTTTGGAGCCATTTTATATAGGTATTTGGAGGGGTTTGGGGGATGGCTCAAGCAAGTCACTGCTTTTACTCCCGCCATCTTGGCTCCGCCCCTAGAGTCCTTTTTAGCATTATTGCTTTTTCAGATTTAAATAACAAATAGGAGAATCTCAAACACAAAATTCTGCATGTACTTCAAGCAGTCTTGGAGATCTAGTTTTTCAAATTATGATTCTTCTGTAGATCTTATGTTACCTTTTAATATTATTTGGTATGAATGTGACTCCTCCTTAGCTCTCCCTATCTTCTCAGAGTTCATGTTTTTAGTTAGTTTTTTTAGTTTAGTTAAAGTATGAATTCTAGTAATGATTAACTTCCTTACTTGCTTTTTCCTGTTAGAAGTATAGATGATAGGAAATGAGCTGTGCAATCTTTATCATAAGTTACCCATTCATCTGAAATCTGTATTGTAACATCTAGGGACTTATGTAGAAATAATTAGTCCTAATTCCAGTCCTACTTAGTTTCTATAGTTAAGAATTGATTTGTTACGTAAAACCTATGCTATATGTGGCATAATTGGTGTTGTCCTTAGCAGAGAAAAGCTATGATTTGCTGTGTATCCCAAATGAACTTTACATAGAATTGTTCCCGAGCTATGTAACTATGTAATCATGCCTCTGATATCATGTATTTATGAAGTTAATTTTTTTTGCAATCACATCTAAGACTTTACATTTATTCCTTATCGAATTTCATTTTACTAGTTTCAGGCCAATGCTTTAACCTGTCAAGATCTTTTTTTGGATGCTGTCATCCAGTATATTAACTCTCTCTCCGTAAGTTTTGTGTTGTCTAAGAATTTGATAAGCATGCTAGCTGATTTTATCCAAATCATTGATAAAAATATCAAACAGCAGATTTGACTTTGGCATTCTTGAAGCACTGAACCATTTAACAACTACTCTTTCATTGTAGCCATTCAACCAGCCAACCAGCTCTGAAACCATCTAATTGAATTATCATCTGGTCTACATCCCTCCATCTTCTCCACAAGAATCATATGAGATACTTTTCATTCCCTTTGCCTGCTAGTTTAGTAATTCTGTCTCTCAGCCTCCCCCAACCCACAAAAAAAAGGTAAGTTTAGTGCGGTATCCTTACTAAAGCCTCTTTATGGTCAATAGATCCCTCTTCAAATGTTTAGCCATCTCTTTAATGATCTGTCTTAGAATTTTTCCAGGAATCCAAGTCAAATTAATTGACTTATAGTTTGTGCAGAATCATTTCTATTCCCTTTTTAAATATCAAAATATTAGTAGCCCTTCTCTTTTCCATGATCTTTCAAATATCTGATAGTAGTTCAGCAATTAAATCTCCTAGTTCTTTTAGCAACCAGTTGTTTGAGTATAGAAAAAGAAGATAATAGCTTGAAGGGATCATGCAGTCAAGCAAAGTTTTTGTTTTAAATAATGGTGTATTTATGGTAAGAAGAGAAGAATCTGATAAAGATGGAAATATTATTCTATGCTGTACTGCCAGTAGTTTATGTTTTAGAATAAATATATTTCCCATTGAGGTTAATTTATATACCAGCCCTCCCAACCTTGGTTTTTAAGGATCTGTTGCCAATGAGTAAGAGAACTTTCCTAGGCCTATTACACAAGCAGTTATTGATGTGCTCATCAGAGGGAAAAAAAAAGTAAGAGCTGTACCAGCAGTGATTTCTACCCAGTATAGGTTAACATTTGAATTTTTAAATTTCAAAAATTAGGTTGCTTTATGTGTGATTTATCTCATACCTCTTTAAAAGTGATTGTGTAGAGCTGTGGGGCACCAAGCTGAGCTGGTGGGGTTCTGTGGCCTGCTCATTTGTCTACCTTTCATCTTTAGACCTTTGAGACACCTGACCTCACATGCCATCAGGCCCTTCCTTCCTATGTCCTTCTGTGAATTCTGCAGTTCAGCAGTCCTGGCAGTGGCTTCATAGGTGGTATTGATGGTGTCTCTGCCATGGTTTTTCTGAGAAGGTCACTTGCCTCATCCTTGTGTGTCTGGCAGCTTGTCAGGGCCATGGCACCCAGTCTTCTGAGGTTTACCAAAAGAGGGACTGAACAACATACATCTTCCTCTCTCTCTCTCTCTCTCTCTCTCTCTCTCTCTCCTGTCATAAAGTCAAGCCTTTCTGCCATATCTGGAACTCCTACAGCATTTTCATCGGTTTGCATATTATAAAACATAGCTCTTAAGCATGTGTTTTTTCTCTTTAGTTGGGTTTTCCTCTCCAACTAGACTAAAGGCTACATGACTGTAGTACTCTTATCCTCTTCAGAAAACCCCAGCTCCAACTTTCCTGGTCTAAGACTGCTGAGAATAAGAACCCAGAGATTTGGACATCAGCTTCTCCAACCTAAAAGTCTCCTTCCCTTCTCCATTTATCTCCCCACAAGACTAGAATGAACAATGGAGCTAGAGGAAGTTACATTGATTCAATCTGCTTTGCATCTCTACAATTTCTGGCAGGCAATTATGCCTCAGAAATTCTGAGGTAGTTTCACCACCATTGGCAGTAGTGGATAGGCTCTATACCTTTCCTTGAGTGAGACCAAAGGAGGACATTCATGGTGGCCAGGCATTGTATGAAAGTCCCTTCCTCTTTCTGCTGTCCCCAGCCTTTCCCTAGGGACAAGCAGTAGGGGAAAGACTTGGTCCTCATGGTATCACCAGCTCTGGAAAAAATTTCTAAGGGAAAACCCCTACCTTCTTCCCATTTCTCCCCACTTCTTTCAACCCAATAATATAATAGGTTCTACCATTTCAAAAGGACTGTAGAGATTCTTTGGCACTTTGGACAAGATTGGCCACCTCTCTCTATCAGACATGTGACACTATGGCAATTCAGTCAGACTGCCTACTAATGAAACAATAGGGGAAAAGAGACTTCACTCAAACTCCCAATTAAACAGTATGAAAAAAGAGACGGGCTATTGTGGTGAGGAAAAAATATTTGCCCAACTGGCCTTGCCAATAATATTACCACTCCCACCTACTTCTAGCAAAAGAAAGGAAGAAAGGAAAAAAGGAAGAAAGAAAGAAAGAAAGAAAGAAAGAAAGAAAGAAAGAAAGAAAG